>NC_062995.1:1006208-1315257 GCF_023078275.1 Leguminivora glycinivorella | reverse complement strand
CACGCCCCCCCTCCATGGGTATGTGTGCACTTGTCCAACGTTCCCGCGCCCCCTTTGCAATGTTGCTGCGCCCTCCCAGTGGGGCGCGCCCCACAGTTTGAAAAAGCCTGCTCTAAAATAAATCATGAAAAGTTCTTATTTTGTGGTAAAGTTGAAAGGTCGGCCTTATTTGATTTCTTATGTGTTGTTCGGAAATGTCTCTGATTGAATCTCTATGTCTTAAGATTACTTTACTGGGGAATATATTTAAATGTTTATTTTTTCCCGGTACATTACAATCATTTTTTTATAAAAAAAATTTTTAGTTACTAATTTTAACACATTCAGTAACTACAAAAAAAAATCTCAAAAATTAGCTGATTGCTTTGGAAGAAACGGAAAAAATGACCATTTCTTGTTCCCCTATTTCTGCCCCCCCTTTTTTCTACCGTCCATAAGTGTTGTCACAGCTAGACTAGGTGGTTCTGTTCGGTTAGGTCGGTAGATGGGTTAGGCAGACTTCGCCAGTAGTGTACGGGTTGCGAATGTAATATCACACTTTTTTAAAATACGTACTTAAAAAAAATATTTTGCCATGTGTTTTTTTTTTTTAAGTTTTCGATGACAGATTAAAAACCTACTTTATTAATAGACCTAATGTCGAAAGTTAAGAGACTCTGTTTATTAAGGTTATGTTTACAGAGCTGAAGAACATGATTTCTTTTTTTTTTCTCGAGCTCAAATCAAACATCGTAACTTTTCCAGTAATTTTGGTGCAGCATTGTCGCGTTAAAGGAATATATGTCGGAAGCAAGCTGGAATAGTTAATTAAGGTTAATAACAGTAAAATGCGCCTTAAGTTAAGTAAGCCTTAAGTAATCAAATTCAAATCTAGGGTGAACTGGCAATCTTCTGGGCAAGCTCACTCCATCGTAGGCCACGTCTTTGCCTTTGGCTAGTCTGTGACCAAGAGTAAGCCCATTTATAATAAAATAAATAAATAAACACAAGTATGAATTCCTTTACTTCTACCATGCTGCACTGAAATTGCTAGAAAAGTTATGAATGTTATGATCACGGCCATCACGGGCAACTGTGTTATTCTGAGTTAGAAGAACGATATTACAAGAGTAGTGTGATGTGATATTACATCTGCAGATCAACGCATGTAATGTTTGAGCTTGAACGAGCTATCGCCGTAAAAAGTGAAACAAAATGACCAGAAAGTGTTAGTGATTTTTCCTTCCCCCTTTAATTATGATTACATCTTATTCCTACGCGACTTTATATATTTATATCATAGTGATGTGATCTACTTAAGGTTCCCCAAAAAAAAGATTACAAAAATACGAAAAAAGCGGGGCGTTTTTTTTATCCCCCCTTTTGATTATATTTTTTTTAATGTTGCGTAAAATAGTAATGTAGTTTTTAAAGGAAATAGATGGATAAGTGTACTTTTAGATCTCTGCTCGTCTGGGAGCGTTTTTGTTGAGCTATTTATTAAGTTTTGTTATATGACAGTCACCGCTACTGTATTGTCAAGATAGTCAAGATGGTTTGTCATTAACCGACTTCAAAAAAGGAGGAGGTTCTCAATTAGACTGTTTTTTTTTATGTATTTGACAATTAGTAAAATAAAATTGTCAATATGGTTGTAGTAAAATACAAAACAATAATGTACAAAATATTGTTTTTTGTGAGAATTAGATTTATAATTTTTTGTTTTTCGAAGATTGTATAATAATCATGTGTGACTATGCCTACTAATTTCCATGTAAGTATATTATATTAACATAATGAGTAAATATATTTCAATATAAAATCTCTTAAACACCTTTTAAGGATATATTCACTCATTAGGTTTCTTTACCATTACATATATTATTACAGAAAGTACGTTCATTTGTATATAAAGTTATAATTAATAACAAAAAATCCAATACTTCAAGAGCATGTAAACCAGTTATTGTTCTAACTCTCATAAAAGTCATAAATGATTTAGTATCATTAAACCTTATGTTATGAAACATCGAATATTTTTATCTATCAACGAATTTCAGTAACTTGATTTAAAATGGAATAAAACACGTTTAAAGAATAAACGATGACTCTCGCTACTTCCCGTTTTGATCTCTGACTATTTACATACACGTTAGTTATTATGGAAATTTTAAATTTAAATGTTTTAAATTCTAAAAAGATTTTACGGAATTTAGGATTTTTTATTTGAATAATACTAATGAATGTATAATGGATATCCCCTAGTTGACATGAAGTAATGAGACTCATTTTGTAAAAACAAAACAAATAAATACTTAGGAAAGCGGTGAACTGTCAAAAGTTATTGTAAGATGAGCACTTTTTGGAAAATACCCATGATTTTTAGTATTTCCAAAACGATTTAACCTTCAAAAACCTATGATGACTACCATCTTAAAGGCCGGCGATACATTTGCGATCTCTCTAGTATACATGGGTAGGATTCTTGCTTACCATCTGGCAATGCGTTTACTAGTTTGCCTCCCATAGAATAAATAATAACTATGGAAATTGAATTACAAAGAAATTTACAAAAGACAAAAAAGTAATTCTGAACACTTTGTAATTCTGAAGACCCAAAAGGTATGCAAATATTTTATGTTATCTGTATATACACTATGTAACATAATTGCCGAAGATAAATCCTACGGCTTATACATTACCTTCTATAGTACCTTTAATTTTCATGGTGTTTATTTAAAAAAAAGGACGTGGTATTCGTAACCGCTATTCGATACCGGTTATGCTCTTAAATGGATCACCGGCATTAATGTTACATCCTGTATAAATATTTCAAAATATATACAGATTTTACTGATGCCTAAGAAAAAAAATTAAACGGCCTTATTTGTGTATGACACACATGTACTCCTAATTCCTTCAAAAAGCCAAGTCCTTGTATAAAATCTGGCCGCCCACGGACCGAGGGTCTCGACGCCAAAAGCAACAAAGTTGTAATTGGCGTCGAGACCTCCGCATTTGGGTGAATCAACTTTTTCTTGCTTTTTGCAAGAATTGCCCATACTTATTATTAGCTCTACTTTTGTGAGTTTTAACCTGGCCATCGTGAATAAAGATCCTTATTTTTATTTTACATTAAGGGAATTAAAAAAAAAACATTTACAATTAAATCTATATGTGACCCAGTGGAAGAGACACTTTTTTCATACAAAAGTGAGGGACAGCTATGTCCACTGGGTCACTGCTCGAAATAAAGTAATAAAATAGCAAATCCTATAAAAACATGATGTATTGCATAGCTTGTATATCTGTTTTTAATATAATAAGTATAAACTAATTACACTAAATACAAATTAAATTTTCTGACCACATGTAGTCGAGGTATGCGTAATTTTGCTGGCAAAGAAAAGTTGATTCACCCATTTGCGTCTTTTATGTATCTCTGCAGCCTCTGCAGCCGCGGCGCTATCTTTGTGGTACCGTGAAGGTGAGACGGGGCCAGTGTGTCCACGCAGGTTACATCCGTTTCCATAGTTAATTTCTTATTCTACTAGTTAGCGAGATATTTTTTCTCCGAAAATTTCATAGGTATTTTTAAAAAGTCTCATCTGCCTGTTGTTTTGTTTGTTAAGTTTTTTAACTGAAAGATATAACTTAGGTATATATACTCTGTACCTACCTATACTCTAAGTAAGGTTAGCTGTATGACATATAGGAATAAGAAGATACTCGTATGGAGCGAAATAAAAGGAACAAAATAGTATTGTGTTTTATTTCGAACATCATTAACCCATTCAGGGCCAGTAACTCAGCTTATGAGTCATGGTGAAACAGTTCCGCAGGGCCGATGACTCGCATGTGAGTCCTGAATAAATTCTGATTTAAACATAAACAAAACGTAATATAACGTAATAATGTAAGTATAATTTAAGCTAACAACCATTTTCATAAGGTATAATGAAAAAAAAAATTGTTAACATGTTTTTTTTTAGTGAAATGGGGTCGAGAATATTTAAGTTTGGTTTACTATAAATGTAATATAGT
Organism: Leguminivora glycinivorella; assembly: GCF_023078275.1. Classification (NCBI taxonomy): domain Eukaryota; kingdom Metazoa; phylum Arthropoda; class Insecta; order Lepidoptera; family Tortricidae; genus Leguminivora; species Leguminivora glycinivorella. The sequence continues at coordinate 1,311,234 of NC_062995.1, read as the reverse complement.
AAATATTCTGAAATTCGAGATACATACGTGTTCCAAGCAAATGGATTCCCTCGCGCCCAACACCGTCAAGCAGTATGACACGTACTTGAAACGCTGGTATATGTATTGTGGAGAAAATAATATTGATTATTTTACGGCATCTATTCCACAAGTACTACCTAGTACTTTTAACAAAACTGTGTAGCGATGGAGCTGGCTATGGAAGTGTTAACTGTTGTAAATCTGCTTTGATGCTTTTATTGGGGGATAAGATATCTTCAGATGATAGGGTAAAACGCTTTATAAAGGGCGTTTTTCGTCACAACCACAACCTAAATACAAGATACAAGATACAAGACATTTATTGATAAAAGTCAATGTTTTACACGTCAAAAAAGTTTACAATTCATTATTATAAATTCAAGGTTACATACCTACATATTTAGACAAATAAATAGTGGTACAGCGTAGTCTAAGTTAACATTAATGTCAATTATTATGATATATTAAAAAAATACAATTATTGAATTTATTACATGAGATAAAGTGAGTAGGTACCTAACGATTAGTGCACAGTTCAACAAATTCGTCAATGCTGTAGCAAGCTAAGTCGGTTAACATTAATTTAAGACTTCGGTCAAACTTTTTGTCGCTTTTTTCTTGTTTTATATTGTCAGGCAGCAAGTTATATAATTTCACGCCTAGGATCGCCAGTGACTTTCGGGCCCTTGCGAGCCTGCAACGCGGGGGAATTAAGCGGTTATTTCTACGGGCCTGCGAGTGGGTAGCGTATTGATTCAGATTGGTCCTAACATACTTACATGCGGTTAATATGTAAACACTCGGAAGAGTAAGTATCTTGAGTTTTGTAAATAAACTTTTTGCGGGATGATCATACGACTTCCTGCTAATGATGCGGACAGCGCGTTTCTGCAATTTGAAAGGCCTTTCGCGGTCGGCCGCCGTCGCCCACAAGTCGGCACCCATGATAAGAACAGAGTGAAAATATCCATAGTATGCCTTTAACACATTGTCATGTGACAAGGTCGGAGCTATTCTGGAAAGCGCATAACATGCAGACGACAGTTTATCGCACATACGGTCAATGTGAGGGGCCCATGTGAGACCGGAGTCCAGGACGAAGCCTAGGTACTTCACCTCATTAACTTGTGGAACCTCGATGTCTTTAAGCTTTATGTTATCTAGTTTGTTGTTAACGTTATGCCTAAGTAAATATAGTGTAACCTGGGACCCTCAATTAGTTTTAAATCATCTGGCAACATTGTCACCAAATATAAATCTTTCATTGGAAAACCTGAGTAAAAAATTAGTCACCCTATTAGCAATAGTTACAGCACACAGAGTGCAAACTCTGTCCTTGATAAAGTTATGTAATATTTACCGTTATCCTGAAAAGGTCCTTATAAAAATTTCAGATTTGATCAAAACTTCTAAAGCGGGTTCGGATCAACCAGTACTGTCTTTGCCATTTTTTAAAGATAAGCCCAATATATGCCCAGGTAAAACATTGTTAGATTATATACACAAAATGAAAGATATCCGTGGTGGGTGCGAACGATTATTTATTGCCTACAAGAAACCTCATAAGGAGGTTACTTCCCAGTCAATCAGTAGGTGGATTAAGTCTACTCTTGAAGATAGCGGTATTGACACCTCCATTTTCACATCCCATTCGACCCGCCATGCGTCGGAGTCGGCCGCAAATCGATTAGGGGTCAACATCGATGTAATTAGGAAAACAGCAGGTTGGACTGACACTTCTAAAGTCTTTGGCAAATTTTATAATAGGCCTTTAGTGTCAGAAATTGATTTTGCTAGAGCATTAATGTATAGTTAATCAGGAGAGAAGAGTTTCCGTCCATATATTGCGAAGAGCTGTTTATGTGTATAAATGTTGAGTTGTCAAATTGTTAAAGCACTAAACTACCCTTGTGGATTGTGTTAGTTTATAAAATTTAAAATAGTACTAATTGAATACAAATAAGGAAGAATTTTCTTTCTGTTTAAATAAAATTTGTATTAATAGACATTTTGGAAAATTATGTTCTCACTAGAATATTGGAAGTTTAAACTATTGTATGCTAAAAAAATTACATGCTCTTAGATGGTTTCTCAGAAAACAAAATTTTGCTAATTAACATTGTTGCAAGCCAGAAATAAACTTTGGATAGCTCTAAACATCTACAAGTTATTATTATCATTGAAGGAATTTGTGCAGCGTAATAATAATTGGAAATTAAACGAACTTACCTGTAAGTGAGTTCTATTTCAATTATATTAGCTGCACAAATTCCGAAATGATAACCCTCCCGCCCAGCACCCGCGTTGTCCCGAGACAACCAGGAATGCTATCCCTGACAAAGTTTAGGATAGGGCTGGCTTTGCTGAGTTGTTAGCCAAATTATTGTTATATCAGTCGGCATATTCACTGCCAGCGCGAGCTACGCGTTAAGAGATAAGCATATATGTAGCATAATTTTTCCCGCTCTGTAATCTTACGATTGAGAATCGCCTAGCGCGTAGCGGGTCGCTGGCAGTGAAGGTCTATGGCTTCCCACAGACAGTCTTAAAAATTCATAATCTTAAAAAAAAATTGTATGCAAATTGACACTGACAGAATCTGTCAGTGTCTTGTCAGTGTCAGTTTGAACTGTCAGATTGCATACAATTTTTTTTAAGATTATGAATTTTTAAGACTGTCTGTGGGAAGCCTATATCTTGGCTTATCACTCTAAACTAAATGAAGTTGGTTGGTAGCGCCGAACAGCGTGACAAGGACGCTTCGTTCGGAAATGTGACGCAACGTTTTTTGAATTTTCGTTCAAAAATGTTAATGTTTACTCTAAATATCATGGCTAGCGGCTTTATGAACACGCCTCACAGAACTAAATCAAGACAGAAGGAAAAAGTGTATCTACTTCGCGTGCGGAAAAGTTAAATAGCGAGCGACATTGTTCGCCGCGCAAGTCAGTCTGCTCCCGACCGCTGCCCGCGAGTGACATACAGTGAAAAATACAAAATGGGTCGGTATTCGATAATTAACTGTTCAAACACCACCAATAAAAGCAAGAGTGTTAAACAAAATGTTTCCTATCATCGGTAAGTACCATTTGTCCTAAAATATTTTTTATTAAATAAGAAACACGATTTTCCTATTTTTATCATCAAAACATTAGCTGACGTACGGCCGTCAAACTAGTTTTCCATTGCGGCTTTAATTTGACGAGTCCGACTTGGCGTGCGTTTAAAACAAGCGATATAAAAATAGGCTATTCAAACTGTCGAGACAAAGTGAAGGTAGATTTGTTATTTTGTCCGTCGAACTCACGTCGAACTTAAGAATAGTGGTGCACCACGGAACTATATCGTCATGTATGCTGCGATTTCCTTATTCGATTTAAATCGATTTTGCGAAGCAGTGGAAATTATAATTATGTTTTTATGTCTTTCCCATCACGGAACAATGGTATTCCGGACCTTTGGGAGGCGTGCGCGGGGCCGAAGCCAACACGTAGAGGCCCTTTCGACACTTTAATGAAATGTAAGGGGTACACCGAGCGGATGTTGCCCTTGCCCGTATCATGGGACACACGCAGAGGCAACACCCGCCAGGGTGTAAGGACTATTTGAGAGTTAATGGAATCTAAAATGAACTGGTCTATTTTGATGAAAGTGATGGACTAAATACTGGGCTATGGATAAAAAACCGGACGCCTGCCTAATAAAACGGTATCCAATTTTATTTCCGGCAGACGGTGACTCGTCCCCACAAGATGGGCCCCCACAAAAAGCGACATCCAAGATGGCTCAAGGGCAACACCGGTGTGAGAACTCAAGGGTGTCGAGAGGTGTACACCGCTTTCTGCCCAGTGGCTGTTAAGCCACTGCACCAACTCGCGTCTTATGCAAATTTTCACTTCCACCCCTGGGGCATATAGCCCTAACGACTCCACTCTGGACGGCCAGCCAAGGCAAGCCAGAGGTAGAGAGTACTGTCCCACCCACCCACCCGCCTTACGGGTAACAGAACTCCCCAGGAGCACTCGGGTACGTGGGGTCGCTGTTCCCCAACAGCTCGCCACAAGCTGCCCTGCGTTGACTGATTGCACTGGTAAAACCAATGGGCGATGGGGTCGTCACATCCCTACGCCTTATGTTATGTTTTTATATTGTTATGAAACTATACATTTACAAAGTACGAGTGAAAAGTAAATTTAACTTTAAAATAGGTTACAGTTACGGTATTAACGTTGAATTTGTGGTCGGCAGAAAAACAAATACGCTCTATATTTATTATGAATAAAAATAACTCTAAAAATGTGTTAATGGTTAATTATATTTATATACATATTACTAAAAGTTGTAACAAATAACATGAGGATAATGAAGTGAGTACATGGTCGATTTTCTTAAAAATATTACGAAATATTAACTAGTATTAATATCTACCTACTAAAATCTTTGTTCCTGGCCTTAGGCAAATTATATACCTACTAGTGAATTGTTTGTCATCACACGAATACAGGTATATACTTACTTCATTTCACAACGAAGATGAACATCCGATATTTTTAACTTCGGCGGGCATCCCGCAAGCAACCTCCACAATCGATCGAATAGGTTACGCGGCGACAACGTTCCCATCACTAAAGTACACTCGTGACGTCATAGGCTCGACACAAAACGTTACACGCTCGGTTTCGCTGTTAATCGCCGAGCATTTTCCTTCTATCTTGATTTAGTTCTGTGCCTACTACAAGTTATTATTATCATTTCGGAATTTGTGCAGCTAATATAATTGAAATAGAATTTCCTTACAGGTAAGTTCGTTTAATTTCCAATTCTAACTAAAATGGCTAAAACCGGACCCATACAATTTCGTCGTGTCCGTTTGTCTGTCCATATTTATTATTTTAAAATTTTATTGTAATTGTTTGAAATTTGTATATAAAAATTAAAAATCATTGTTGAACTCAGGACCGCGGCTTAGCAGGCAGGGTCACTACCCGCTAAGGTCGTCATGATATTAATAAAAATTATTAATCTGCAATTTAAATTAAACTGTTTCTCACGTGTTTTCATATTTGAACATAATTAAAACAACGCATTTATTAAATACAATTTTATTGTAAACATAGATACACATGATACATACGACATTGAAGCTGTTCATATAATTAAAACGGTTCATAAAACATATGTGAAATTTCAGTAAAAATATCAAAACTAAGGTATTATTTATTAATTATTGCAAAAACTTAAAAATTTCAGTAAAAAAAGTGAATAAAAAGGGAATTCCAATTTTGAAATTAAGAATTTTACATCCCCATGCAAAATTTAATAATTTTTCAAATCGTTTCACAAACGAAAACTTTATGACACGTAAGGTAGTGAGTATCCAAAGTTTTCACAAAACTAGACAGTCAAAAGAGTTTAATGAACCATTCAATTAAAAATTAAATCAAATCAATCGAAATCAATTCTAACAATCATCATCAGAAGTCTTCCTGTACTCCAGATCGCTGGAACTGTTCTCTCCGCTCTCGTAAGACTTTTTGTTGCCACTAGCCTCATTATTATTAAGGCTGCTTTCAAAAAAAACGTCAAAAGAATGTAAAATTGATAGTTTTAGTCGGTGAAATACTACACTTTCCGTTATCTAATAGATTTATTTAATTCAAGTTCCAGTTAGAGCATCTTATTATCTTGATTTTTATAAGACTGGATTTTTGAAAACTAACTCACTAAATTAATTATGAATTTTTCTCTAATGCACGTTTAGAAAAACGCACGTATAGAGCTGAATCAGTCGATCTTATTTGTAAAATTTGTACAATTTTGAATATTAAAACGGGTAAATTTATAATTCGTATATCCTGTACCACAATCATTTCAGACTAGATTTTTATTTTATGTTTTTGAAAAAGAGTAAACTAGCCTAAGGCGAATTCAATTTTTTTCAGAAATTACCTAAAATTAAGTGACAATTTCTTTGAAAATCTACATCACATCGAAGTAAGTTTTGTACTAAATTAATCTGCAACGTTTACTTAAATTGCTGTTATGCCTTAGTGATTATAAATTGCTATTATTGATTTTTGCCAATTTTTTGAAAACGAGCCTTCACCGGTACAATTATTACCACTTTTGGACATTTTCTCATATTTTGTTAGATCAAGTAGAAAAAGTCCTATAATGTGATATATATTTATAAACTACTCGCAAAGCCCTTTAATTTGATACCACACACGGTATGATCAAGCGCTCGGTTGCGATTTCACTATTTTTAACACGAAAGCCCTCTTAAAGTTGTACTCAGTTGACGAGCTTCCATCTTTGTTCACGACGGATTTTCCGCTTCCAGAGCTGTTTTTGGAGTGAGCACTCTCTTCGGGTCCTTTCTTGTATTTGCCGCTTTGGCTGTGCTTCTTTATGTATTCGCTGCTATTATTACGTACTAATTTAGTTATTGTTACACTGTACAGAACGGGGAATGGAGAGTTTGACATTTATTTGGAAAAATTGGATTTATTATTAGATAAGTTAACTGACGAAGGTAAAAAGTTTCTTATAATTGGTGACCATAATGTAAATTATCTTACCGAAAACATTATGAAACAGTGGGTAAATGACTTGCTTGGAACGTATGATTGTAAAAACATGGTAAGTTTTCCAACTCGAGTCACTGCTGACACGGTGTCCTCCATTGACTGCGGCATAGCAAACTACGTCCGCGGTTGCCTCCGTGTATCATCAGTGGATACGTTTATCAGTGATCATAACGCCCAAAAGTATGAACTCGCTATAGAACGGGTGCGCGGTGACAATGAAAAACACCGTACGGTTGAACGCCGATTATTTGACCACGAATCGTTCCACTTATTTTATTATGACATTTCAAATTATGATTTTAGTTTTATTTACTCAGATTATCTTGATATTAATTATAAATTTGATAAATTATTCAATATATTGACATATTACATTAATTTACGATTTCCATATAAAAACCTGAAAACGAACGTAAATAGGTGTAACGTTCCTTGGATGAATGACGAGCTATCCAAATACATTTGTAAATATAAAGACTTTCTGGAAATACGCCGACAATACCCTGATAATTTATTAATCTCAGAATGTATTACTCATTACGCGCAGCTCATTAAATCTGCTACACTTCGTGCTCGCAAGTCACACATAGAAGATAGGTTAGAAAAAAGCAAAAACCCTTCTAAAGAAATTTGGAAGGTCATAAATGACGAAATAGGTACAAAAATAAATAAAACTCAAGCGTTTACCTTAAATTCTCCAAATTCAAATGATGAAATACAGGACAGCGAAGTCGCCAATACCTTTAATTCACATTTTCTTCAAATAGCGTCCAAGTCTGTGGTTCAAAGCGATGAGTCCTTATCAGCACAGTACCTAAACAAACATCTTAGTGGTACAGACATACCTACATTTCATCTCCCCATTGTCTCATCTGAATTTTTGTACACGACAATACAATCAATGCTAAAGACGCGCGACACAGTAGATACTTACGACATATCGTTAAATATAATCATATGTATCTGGCCGGTTATTTCTGATGTGTTGGTTGTGTTGATAAACACGATGTTTCAAACTGGCGTCTACCCTGACGTATTAAAGCGTACAAGGGTATGCCCGGTATACAAAGGGAAAGGAGAAAAAACGGATGTCAATAACTACAGGCCGATCACCATAGTACCTTCATCATCATCAGCCTATCGCAGTCCACTGCTGGACATAGGCCTCCCCAATTTCACGCCACCGTTTCCGATCTTCGGCTGCTCGCATCCAGCTGCTGCCAGCCATCCCGCGCAAATCGTCGCTCCACCTTGCCTGAGGCCGTCCTACACTACGCTTGCCGAGACGCGGTCTCCACTCAAGAACTCGTTTACCCCAACGGTTGTCGGTTCTACGGCTAATATGGCCAGCCCACTGCCACTTCAGCTTGCTAATACGGTGGGCTATGTCGATCGCTTTGGTTCTCTGCCGGATAACCTCATTTCTGATTCGATCCCGCAGAGAGACGCCGAGCATAGCCCTTTCCATAGCCCGCTGAGCGACTTTGAACTTGTGGACCAGCCGTACCGTCAGTGTCCACGTTTCGGCCCCGTACGTCATGACGGGTAGGACGCACTGATTGAAGACTTTTGTCTTCAGGCACTGTGGGATCGACGATGTAAAAACTCGACGTAGCTTCCCAAATGCTGCCCAACCTAGCTGAATTCTTCTATTCACCTCATCCTCGAAGTTGTTTCTACCCATCTGCAATGTTTGCCCGAGATAAACATATCTTTGAACAACTTCGAGAACGGCGCCGTGTACCGCGATCGGTTCCGGTAGTACATGTTCATTGAACATGACCTTGGTTTTATCCAAGTTCATCCGTAGGCCGATGCGTACAGAAGAGTCAGCCAGGTCGTTCAGCATCTGTTGTAGGTCCTGCAGCGTTTCTGACACGATGACGATATCATCAGCGAATCGCAAGTGAGAGATGTACTCGCCATTAATGTTGATGCCACGTCCTTTCCAGCTCAGAGTCTTAAACATGTCCTCCATTGCATTTGAGAACAATTTCGGGGAGATGACGTCCCCTTGTCTCACACCTCTATGCAATGGTATAGGACTTGTTTGCTGATTCTGTACTTGGACGGACATGGTGGCGGCCTCGTAAAGACATCTCATCACTTGGATATACCGCCAATCTACTTGACATCGCTTCAAGGACTCCAGAACGGACCAGATCTCAATCGAGTCAAAAGCCTTCTCATAGTCCACAAATGCTAGACACAGGGGCTGATTATACTCCTCGGTCTTCTGTATAATCTGCCGCACTGTGTGGATGTGGTCTATGGTGCCGTATCCACTCCGAAATCCAGCCTGCTCCGGAGGTTGGAATTCGTCGAGTCTTCGCGCAAGACGGTTCGTGATCACTCTTGAGAACAGCTTATAGACATGGCTTAGAAGAGAAATGGGTCGATAGTTCTTCATCAAGGTTTTGTCTCCCTTTTTGAAGAACAGGACGACCACACTTCTACTCCATGCCTCCGGAGTTCTCCCTTCGAATAGGACAGCGTTAAAAAGCTTTTGGAGCTCCCTCAGTACGGGTTTACCACCTGCCTTTAACAACTCTGTTGTAACGCCATCCTCTCCAGGGGCTTTTCCGTTTTTAAGCCGCCCAAGAGCGATCTCGATTTCGCCGATACTGACTTCTGGCAGGTCTTCGGTGTAGTGGCGTGTTAAAGTAGCTCTAGAATCCTCATTTTCAGGATCAGGTCGAGATGCATGTGAAGCGTATAACCGGCCATAGAAGTCTTCCACTTCAGAAAGGACTGCCGGCTTCGAAGTAACGACTTCTCCACGAGCTGTGGTCAACTTCGTCAGGTGGCTTCTTCCTAGAGATTGTACGAACACCTTTGACCCCCGGTTCTGCTCGATCGCTCTTTCAATCGCAAGAGTATTGGAGCACCGAAGATCGTGTCGTACGTGCTTATTGATCTCTCGGTTTAGAGTCCGTTTCCCTGACGAAGTGACGGGTGGGTTTTCACGTCTTTCCTTCATTAGCCCTAAGGTCTCTTCCGAAAGCTTTGACTTCCTGCCCTTGCGCTGAATTTCACAAAATCTCGTACCTTCCTCCCTGAGGATGCGAACCACATCTTGAAGGTTCTGGTCAACGTCAGCTGTAGTTTCCATGGCAGCGAATCGGCTCTCCAGATTTGACTGGAACGTTTCAGATCCTATCATAGTTTGGAGCAGAGTTGGTCGGAGTCTGGCCTTCATCAAGCGGACGCGTTCAGCACGGAAATTGATATTCAGAGAGCCTCGGACGAGTCGGTGATCGCTACCGGTATTGAACCTGTTGATCACGGAGACGTCTCTGAATATGTGCCGTTTGTCCGTCATGATGAAGTCGATCTCATTTTTAGTCATAGTGTCGGGGCTTTGCCACGTCCACTTCCTTTGGGGCTGCTTCTTGAAGAATGAGTTCATCAAGAAGAGCCCCTCGCGTTCGAGAAAGTTGACAAGCATTTGCCCCCTATGATTCCTGCTTCCATAACCATGGGATCCTACTACCGATTCGCTGAAATTTTGTACTCCCACTTTAGCGTTAAAATCCCCCATGACAACGTTGAAATGGGTCTTAGTAGTGGAGTGGAGGGCTCTCGATATGTCGTCGAACATTTCCTGCACCTCATCATCCGAATGTGTCGAGGTCGGTGCGTACACCTGTACCACCTTGAGGCTATACCTCTCGGTGAGCTTGATAATGAGGTACGCTACCCTGTTCGACACACTGGATATTTCCACAACGTTGTCAGAGAGGGACTTGTGAACCAGAAACCCAACGCCACCTTGGGATTGTTGGTCTCCCTCTCGGAAGTACAATAGGTGGCCTGATTCGAGAGTTATGGTGTCCTCCCCCTCTCTTCGGACTTCACATAACCCTAGTATGTGCCACCTAATCTTCCCAAGTTCCACCTCGAGTTGCGCCAGATGCGAGTCAAGTCGAAGCGTGCGTCCGTTAAACGTCGCCAGGGTCAGTCGGTTGTGGTGGCCGTCCGTAACCCGGAGATTCTTCGCACCCCCCGCCCCGCCGTTACCGTGGTCGCCACCAAGACCAGGAATACCGGAGCTGCCGGGAACTGGGGGCCGTGACCTTATTTGTGCTTCCATTTAGGGGGGGTTTGCCCATAATCGCCACGCTGGGCAGACGGGTTGGCGACCATAGTACCTACCATTTCGAAAATTGTGGAGTCTATTTTATCATCAACATTGATGTCATACCTGGAACGTAATAGTCTACTTACTCCACACCAGTACGCTTATAGACGAAATATGTCAACAACCGCTGCAGCTCACAAAATTGTAGATTTTATTATAACGGGTTTAGACAGGCGACAAAAAATGGCCGGTATTATGTGTGACCTATCAAAAGCTTTTGACGTAATAAGCCACACAATGCTGTTAAATAAGTTAAAATGTTACGGAATAAAAGATGAGGCACATCGCTTGATTGCTTCTTTTTTGCTAGATCGAAGACAACAGGTTAAAGATAAAGATAAAGATAAAAGATAAAAGACATTTATTCATGACGCTCACAAACACGTACGTACATGTACACACAAGAATAGGACAAAAAACAAACTAAACTGTCCTCAAATGGCCAGCGGTTCCAGTCTGACATTGGCCAAGTCAAATTAGGAATTCCCCAAGGATCTGCCCTTGGAAATACTCTGTTTTTGGCGTACGTCAATGATCTCCCATCTGCCATTACCGCCGGGCTGTCAGTACTATTTGCAGATGACACTACGGTCGTAATCAGCGCGGAAACATACGAACAGCTTGGTGAGTACATCAACAAGGCATGTAGTCAGTTGGGACAGTGGTTTGCTGCAAATGGGTTACTCCTTAACGTCAACAAATCCAACGTAATGCTATTCTCAGGGCGAACAACTACTGTATCCCCATCTGTAGTAAACTGCCCCATGCCAATGTGCAGTGAAGCGAAGTTCCTAGGCTTTGTGTTGGATTCGAATCTAAACTGGAAGTGCCATGTTGACCAGCTATGCAAAAGATTGAGTAGTGCAGTCTTTGCGTTGAGGAAGTTGAAACCCCTTATTTCGCATGTTTCATTAAAATCGGTTTACTATGCTCACTTCCACTCGCTAATGACGTATGGAATACTCATTTGGGGAAACTCAACGGATGCCAATCGAGTATTCATTATGCAAAAACAGGCCATACGAACACTGGCGGGTGTGAAGCCTAGACACTCGTGCAGGGGCCTGTTTGTGACGCACAAAATAATGACTCATTATTCAATATATTTATATGAAGTTATAATGTATGTTAGGAATAACTTATCCTCGTTTAAACGCGTTGAGGTATCCGGTATAAACATTAGAACTACAGGTCGACTAAGAACAGTTCCACGTCGCATGGCACTTGCAACAAAGAATCCGCGTGTCATCGGCCCGACTTATTATGAGCGATTACCGGCAGAAATAAGGTTAGAGACATCGGATGAAACATTCAAACGTCGATTAAGAAACTTTTTACTGGATAACCCACTGTATTCAATAAGTGATTTTTTTGACATAACTGTATAGTCAGGGACCAAACGACCTCTTTTACAAAAAGTCGTCGACATCTCTTCTAAATACCTAAAACAGGTACGGATGTGTTCCTCGTTATCTCCAGATTACGAATTGACCTGTTTTAGTTTAAGGAGGGGGGACGGGTTGAGAAAAAGGGGGGGAGAAAGATAGCGGCCGACCATCATAGATATTTATTCACATCTCGAGTCCTATGGCACCAATCTGTTCGTGCAAGGTGTCGTTTGAAAGCTTATTAAACCTACTTTAATTGTTTTTAAATAACTATACTCATAAAAGTAACCGTTTACGAAATATTTGAAAATATGTGTTTTTTTATCGCGCATGAATTGCACAAGTACTAGAAAAAATGCGTCTAACTCAATAAACAATAACTTTACCGCAATTGATGTTATTATAAAATTTTCGCGTCTATTTATGCTCTTTCTAAAAATATAAGTTTCATTGGTATATGATAATATATAACCATGTAATTACGAATTTTGTTTAGCAGGAGTCACTCTGCCCGGTTGCAGAAATGGGCGCTGACCGCAGTAAAGTATTCAATATTTTTGAGGTCCTATTTTACGGATCCATATGCGAGACGTATCGTTTCAAAGCTAATTAAACCTACTATATTTTTTTATAAATAACTATAATCATAAAGGTAGCTGTTTAGAAAAAAATTGAAAATATGTGTTTTATAGACCATGAGTCGCACAAGTACCTACTGGTAAAAAATGATTTTTAATCAATAAACAACTTTTCCGGAATTGATGTTAGTATAAGCTTTACGCGGAATTTCGTGCGCTTTCTAATAACATAAGTTTTATTGGTGTATGATATTATATAACCAAGTAATTACAAATATGGTTAAGTAGGGTCCACAGCGCCCGGCCACGTATGGATGCTGACCGTCGCCAAATTTTCTATATTTTTCAGATCCTATTTTATTTAACAGGAATCTTTTGAAAGCATATTATGCGTACTATCATTAGTTCTTAATAATTTTAGTTGTAACTGTAGTAGCTAACAAAATATTTGATAATATGCATTGGAACCGATGTGAGTAAAACATGCTTCTAGCGCAATGAATTATATTTTTTCCGCAATTGATATAATAACAAAATAAACGGCGAAATATATGACCTTTTCAAATAATAAGTTTTGTCAGTATTGCATAAACAATTAATGTTAATTTATCCATCATACTCACTGCGCACCGTCATATACATGGATGACCATTTTCGTTGCCGTTTTCATAATTTTTAAGATTGTATCTTGGTGCATGACCAATAAACAATAACTTTACCGCAAATAATGTTATGATAAGATTTACAGGACATTTCATATGCTTTCTAAAAATATAAGTTTTATTGATGTATGATATTATACAACCAAGTAATTACGAATTTGGTTTAGCAGGTGTCACTGCACCCCCGTGACGTAAATAGGTGCTAACCGTCGCCTAATTTTATGTATTTCTCAGATCCTATTTTAGCGATCAATTTGTGAGAGGTATCATTTGAAAGCATATTATGCGTACTATCGTTACTTTTTAATAATTTTAGTCGTAATTGTAGAAGTTTACAAAATATTTGACAATATGTGTATTTTTATTGTATATGAATAGCATTCGCACTGATACGAGTGAAACATGCTTCTAGCTCAATATACTTTGTCAAACAAGTCTGTCAGTAAATAAGAACAAAGAAAATTATATGCGTCCTTTTCTTTAGGGTGCTATAGAAGAGGATACCTATAGTTTTCTTTGTTCTTATTTACTGACAGATTTGTTTGACAGAGTATAAATTATATTTTTCCGCAATTGATATAATAACGAAATGAACCGCAAAATGTATGGCCTTTACAAAAAATGAGTTTTGTTAGTTTTGCACAATTAATGTTAATTTGTCCACCATACCCACTGCGCACGGTCAATCGTCATATAAACCGATGTCCACCGCCGTTGCCTTAATTTTTTCATCATTTTACAGATTTTATTTTACTGATCAATTAAGTATATAAGTAAATTCGATACGTGATAGATTATATTTATTATGAATATACGATTAGTGAAATAAAATCTGAAAAATCATGAAAAAAGGCAACGACGGTGGACATCCATTTATATGATGGTGCGCAGTAGGTGAGCTGAACAAATTCAAATTAATTGTTTATGCAATACAAACCAAACTTATTTTTTGTGTAAGTCATACATTTTCCGTTTATTTTGTTATTATTTCAATTGCGGAAAACTATAATGTATTGAGCTAGAAGCGTGTCTTATCAATGCCAATGCTATTCATGCACAGTAAAATACACATATTACTAATCAAATATTTTGTAAACTTCTACAGTTTCGACTTGAAATATTAGAAATAAAGATAGTAGGCATAATATGTTTTCAAATGATACCTCTCACAAATTTATCAGTAAAATAGGATCTGAGTAACGTAGAAAATTTGGCGACGGTCAGTCAGCACCCAATATCGTGACAGGGCGCAGTGATCCCTGCTAAACCAAATTCGTAATTACTTGGTCATATATTATCATACACCAATAAAACTTATATTTTTAGAAAGCGCATGAAATTTCGCGTAAATTTTATAATAACATTAATTGCGGTAAAGTTATGGTTTATTAAGTTAGAAGCATTTTTTATCTGTATATGTGCAACTCGTGCTCGAAAAAAAAACTCATGTTTTCAAATAATTTGTAAACAACTACCTTTATAACTATAGTTATTCAAAAATAATTATAGTAGGTTTAATTTTCTTTCAAATTATACCTCTTACATATGGATCCGTAAAATAAGAACTTAAAAATATTGAATACTTTACTACGGTCAGCGCTCATTTTTATGCGACCGGCGGAGTGACCACTACGAAACAAAATTCTTAATTTAATGGTTATATTATCACTTACCAATAAAACTTATATTTTTAGAAAGCTCATGAATAGTCGCGTAAATTTTATAATAACATCAATTGCGGTAACGTTATTGTTTATTGACTTAGAAGCATTTTTTACCAGTACTTGTGCGATTAATGCTCGATAAAAAACACATATTTTCAAATATTATGTAAACAGCTACCTTTAATACTATAGTTATGTGTAAAAAATTATAGTAGGTTCAATTATCTTTCAAACGATACCTCTCACATATGGATCCGTAAAATAAGACCTCAAAAATATTGAATACTTTACTACGGTCAGCGCCCGTTTATGCGACCTGGAGGATAACCCCTGCCAAACAAAATTCTTAATTACATGGTTATATATTGTCATATACCAATGAAACTTATATTTTTAGAAAGAGCATGAATAGACGCAAAAATTTTATAATAACATCAATTGCGGTAAAGTTATTGTTTATTGAGTTAGACGCATTTTTTACTAGTACTTGTGCAATTCATGCGCGATAAAAAAACACATATTTTCAAATATTTCCTAAACGGTTACTTTTATGAGCATAGTTATTTGAAAACAATTAAAGTAGGTTTAATAAGCTTTCAAATGACACCTCGCACGAACAGATTGGTGCCATAGGACTCGAGATGTGAATAAATATCTATGATGGTCGGTCGCCATCTTTCCCCCTTTTTCTCGACCCGTCCCCCCCTCCTTAAACTAAAACAGGTCAATTCGTAATCTGGAGAGAACGAGGAACATATCCATACCTGTTTTAGGTATTTAGAAGAGATGTCGACGAAAATCGTGAAGGAGACGACTTGTGGCCAAATTGGCTCTAGACTAGTATAATTTATTATTCTCACTATCCTATTGTTATTCTGACATTGTTGTGTTTATTTTTATTCATATTACTTGACGATCCTTTTTTTGGTGATCATTTCATATTCTGCAAATTTATAGTATTTTATGCAACTGGTGGTTAAAAGAGGTCAAAAAAGGTGAGTGGCGTGGGTAACAATTTGAGGCGAAGCCGAAAATTGTTAATAAAGACGCCACGAGCATTTTTTGACTCAGTTAAACACCGTTGCATACAATACTTTTTCTACGACCAAGCACTTATTTTGAAAGAAAATTAAAAATCAACAAATACCTACTTTCAGTCATCTTAGTTATCTAGTGGACCGCCTACCATTTTGAATATGCAGTTTGAGTGCAAACATGAAAATAAAACTGTCTATGGTATGGTTCTTTGAAGCCTGGCCACTAAGACGAATCGAGCCGAGTTGAATCGAGTTCTCATACATTTGAATGCGATTCGACGCGTCGCCAATGAACGCAGCAGAAAACGAAGGAGTCTCGACTCTGCGAATTGGTTTGTTAAGTTGGTAGCAATGTATTTACTGAACTGTAACAGCTATATCGTGCTACTGCTACTAAATGTTTTCAGGGTATAGACTAGATAGACTTGTCCTGACATCTTTTATGTAGGGTTTTAAAGTTCTATGCACGACCTGGTAACTCACGAATAACAGTACGGGAGTAGAAAAACTTATTTTAATTATATTGATACCGTTTTCTTTTACTTTTTTGACGATCACAATATAGATTCTTATAAATTGACATAAATGTAATTTGTACTGTAATCATGTTGTGAAATAAATATATCTAATCTAATCTAATCTAATTACTGTCATCGTCGGAGTCTTGGCTAGAGTTGTCGTTAGATCCATTGGAGCTACCATTAGAGTTAGAATTTTTGTTGGAGCTGCTAGATTGATAATCATTTGAGTTGGATTTCCTGTTAGAGTTGCTAGATTCATCATCATTTGAGTTGGATTTCCTGTTAGAGTTGCTAGATTCATCATCATTTGAGTTGGATTTCCTGTTAGAGTTGCTAGATTCATCATCATTTGAGTTGGATTTCCTATTAGAGTTGCTAGATTCATCATCATTTGAGTTGGATTTCCTGTTAGAGTTGCTAGATTCATCATCATTTGAGTTGGATTTCCTGTTAGAGTTGCTAGATTTATCATCATTTGAGTTGGATTTCCTGTTAGAGTTGCTAGATTCATCATCATTTGAGTTGGATTTCCTATTAGAGTTGCTAGATTCATCATCATTTGAGTTGGATTTCCTGTTAGAGTTGCTAGATTCATCATCATTTGAGTTGGATTTCCTGTTAGAGTTGCTAGATTCATCATCATTTGAGTTGGATTTCCTATTAGAGTTGCTAGATTCATCATCATTTGAGTTGGATTTCCTGTTAGAGTTGCTAGATTCATCATCATTTGAGCTGGATTTCCTGTTAGAGTTGCTAGATTCATCATCATTTGAGTTGTAGTTCCTGTTAGAGTTGCTAGATTCATCATCATTTGAGTTGGATTTCCTATTAGAGTTGCTAGATTCATCATTTTCTGAGCTGGATCGTCTGTTTGAGCTATTAGATTCATCATTTCTGGAGTTAGATTTCCTGTTTGAGCTACTAGATTCATCATTTTCTGAGCTGGATCGTCTGTTTGAGCTGTTAGATTCATCATTGCTAGAGTAAGATTTCCTGTTGGCGCTGTTAGTCTCCTCATCGTTGGAGTTGGATCGTCTGTTAGAGTTGCTAGATTCATCATCGTTGGAGTTAGATCTCCTGTTAGAGTTGCTGTCGAACTCCTCATTGTTAGAGGAATTGCTGTTTGAGCTGTCAGACTCATCGTTAGAGTTTGATCTCCTGTTCGAGCTGTTGTCATATTCGCTGTCAGAGTTCTTGGAAGATCTCTTGAAGGAACCTGCCCATCGGTCTTCTTTAGCGCCTTTGAGTGCGGAGATGATTTGGATGCGGTATTTGGATAGGTCTAGAAAAAAAAGTAAAAAAATACTCATTGTTCACATTCTTGCCATTTACATGAACTTTACATACAGTAAAGTTTTCACTTTTATGAAATGTTATATTTTTATTATTCCTAATCATAAATATTCCTATTATTCCTAATCATAATTCAATAACTTTTTCAATCCTATTTGGTAAAAAAATTCTTCCATACGATTTTTTCTTATTTTTCATACATTTTGTATGGGGTAACAAAAGAGAAAAGTAACAAAAATGTTGTCTCCTACTGAGATGGGAATTACTCGTGATTCTGGTTAAGTAGGTATACCTACAATTGACTTAATTCCCTAAGAATAAAAAAAAATGCCAAAAATGGCAAAAAAAAAGAAACGTTCGTTGACGTAGAATCTACACTAGGCTGTTAGGTACTTATTATTCGAATTTAGAATGTTCTATTTCTCACCCCTGAAAAATGCCAGTAAAAACGTTTGTATTTTTTTTTCAGAATCTTCTGATACATTTTAAGGATCGCTGCTCGCTATCACACATTGAATGATATTCCTCATACAAAAGGATTTTTGTTTTCTTTTTTCGTTTTCTCTTCCTGAGACAATGCATGTATTTAAAGCTAATGTTTTTCGAATTTTACAAAAAGGTGGTTCCCGATAATGTACTTAAAGACGTGTCGAATTTAAAAGTAAACAAAAAAACACGGTGTAGTAATACTGCAATATGGACAATTACCTCCCACAGCACCGAGTCCGGGAAGACCTGTGAATATTATTAATAGTTAGTTTATTTGTAAATATTTATTTTAAGTTACTTTTGATTAAAGTGTAGTATTTGTCTATTAAAAAAAAAATAAGTAAAGAAAAATTTTATCAATATACATCTTGACAAAAAATAGCAGAAATGGAATAAAATTGTTCAATCATAGGAACACTTACTGTTCTCATACAAATATGTGAGTGTGTTTAGTAAAACGTACCACGTTGTCGGTTACCATTAAGGCAAGATTTACTTGACTGTGAATATGTATATGAATAAACTGACAAAGCGGCTTTATAGCAATCGACAAAGTGGGACGTTTTCCCGTACACACTCACACGTGGACTCTTTTTTGACAGGGTGTACTAATATTTACATTAGAACCAAAAACTACATACTTTTTTTAGTAACGTTAGGTATTCTAAATTTTCAAAAATGTATAGTAGGTGCTAAGTCATGCGAATATTTATTTCACTGCAGGTGTGAAAAATTTACTATTATTGTTTTACCTCCTCCTCTAGCACCGACTCCTGGTAGTCCTGAAAATAAATAATGTAAAATATTAACGACCGTCTTAATAACCTAACCTAACTACCAAATTACAATTTTGAAAAAACCCCCGACCGCGACATAGTAGACCGATTTTCATGAAACATGGCTAAGAACACTCCCGACTAACTCAGCTTTCAACAAAAGAAAACTAAATCTAAATCGGTTCATCCGTTCGGGAGCTACGATGCCACAGACAGACACACACTCAGACAAATTTTTTAGCGTCGGGGGTTAAAAATATTATGAAAATTAAAATAATTAATGTTTTGGGCGTTGGCGAGTGCATTATTGATGAAAAAATTCAAGTGGTCTCTTCTAATCTAATTAAAGGAAATATACAGGGTAACACTTTAAGTTCTCGCGCTTTGTACACATATTTTATTTAAAGTCACACACAGGTCGAACGCGATTAATTAACATTATTTTTACCTTTTTTCCCAACGTTTCGGCCAGGTTGCACTGGCCGTGGTCGCGGAAGACTGACGTCCCAGCAAAGTGTCACCGGAGATGTAAACAACACAAAACTACCCGATATTAATTTATATAAATGTTCGGGGTAGACAAATAAATATAATCTACCCGCTTTTAGTTATTGTTTGGTTTGGTGGTTTTGGTTCGGGTTGGTTTGGTGTTGTGTTATATCGGGTAGTTTTGTGTTGTTTACATCTCCGGTGACACTTTGCTGGGACGTCAGTCTTCCGCGACCACGGCCAGTGCAACCTGGCCGAAACGTTGGGAAAAAAGGTAAAAATAATGTTAATTAATCGCGTTCGACCTGTGTGTGACTTTAAATAAAATATACAAGGTGTAAACCTAATACGGGCGAACCTCTTAACGGTGGTGAGTATAGTATAGGTGGTCAAGAGTAAGCCCATTTATAATAATAATAAAAAAAAAGACATAAAAAATGGAATTAGATAACTTTTACTTAAAATTGATATATTTTATTTATCCATACAAATTAATTCGGCCCGTTTTTCCTACTCACAATTACGAGCCCTTTTCATCCTACTAGGCGGAAAAAAGGGTTCCAAATTTATTTTTTCCACTTCGTTACCATTTTTCAAACACTTTGTACAGCGATTACAAAGTGGAAGGTATGCAAAATAATAGAAAATTTTGGGACCATTTTTTTGTCTCATGTTTTTTGTCCTAGATCGAACCCTCTCCCCACTTTTTTGTAACATGGGTATTTTTTACGCGATTCATACTCAGAATCGCGAGGTCTTTCGATTCTGATAGGAGAAAAAATATATCCCAAGACCTCCATACATTTTTTAAACCTCTCATTCCGTTACCGCCATACAAAATGTATGAAAAAGTGCTAACGGAATGGGGAAAAAACCTTGGGATTCCACTTTTTTGGATTATGCGACGTTCTTGCCAATGTCACTTTTTCCTATTCGCAATTCTGGACAATCTGAATTCTACGCAATTAGTATTTCACCTCATTCGCTATTGTGGACAGTAATTACTTGTGAACAGTGGCGATTCTTCCTGTTCGCAATTCTGCACATTCTGAATTGCACACAATAGGTATTTCGCCTCATTCGCTTCTGTGCACAACCATTATTTGTGTACAGTAGCGATTCTTCCTGTTCGCAATTCTGCACAATCTAAGTTCTACACAATAGGTATTTCGCCTCATTCGCGTCTGTGCACAGCCATTATTTATGTACAGAATAGTTTCTTCCTATTCGCAATTCTACGCAATCCGAATTCGACGCAATAGGTATTTCACCTCATTCGTTATTGTGCATAGTCATTATTTGTATATAGTAAATTTTTTTCCTCTTCGCGATTCTACGCAATTCGAATTCCACACAATAGGTATTTCGCCTCATGCGCTATTATGCACTGTCATTATTTGTGTACAGTATAGTTTCTTCCTATTCGCAATTCTACGCAATCTGAATTCGACCCATTAGTATTTCACCTCATTCGATTTTATGCACAGTCATTACTTGTGTAAATTAGCGATTCTGCCTGTTCGCAATTCTACACAATCTCAGCATCCTCAATCCCCTCAAACACGCACAAATAGAAACGCAGAAAGTGCTTTCCACGGCGCCCTAGCATAGGCAAAGCTCCATATAGCATTATTAATATTAACTACCGTCATACGCACTGTATATATCTTGTAAAAAAAATGTTAAAATCGAACGTTTGCTGACTATAGGCCAATGTTTACTAAATAATTACAGATGTAGTGCGAAAAGCTTTTCCTTCGTATTTTTCGGAAAACGTTCGTATTTTTCATGGTATGATAGTTCACACTGTGACATTTGATGAAGTAGAACTGCTGATAATAGATCAGAAAGAAACTCCGCTCATGTTAGGAGATTTCTGCGTTTCTATTTGTGCGTGTTTGCGGGGATTGAGGAAGCTGAGATTGTGTAGAATTGTGAACAGGAAGAATCGCTAATTTACATAAGTAATGACTGAGCATAAAATCGAATGAGGTGAAATACTAATGGGTCGAATTCAGATTGCGTAGAATTGCGAATAGGAAGAAACTATACTGTACACAAATAATGACAGTGTACAATAGCGCATGAGGCGAAATACCTATTGTGTGGAATTCGAATTGCGTAGAATCGCGAAGAGGAAGAAACTGTACTATATACAAATAATGACTGTGCACAATAACGAATGAGGTGAAATACCTATTGCGTCGAATTCGGATTGCGTAGAATTGCGAATAGGAAGAAACTATTCTGTACATAAATAATGGCTGTGCACAGACGCGAATGAGGCGAAATACCTATTGTGTAGAACTTAGATTGTGCAAAATTGCGAACAGGAAGAATCGCTACTGTACACAAATAATGGTTGTGCACAGAAGCGAATGAGGCGAAATACCTATTGTGTGCAATTCAGAATGTGCAGAATTGCGAACAGGAAGAATCGCCACTGTTCACAAGTAATTACTGTCCACAATAGCGAATGAGGTGAAATACTAATTGCGTAGAATTCAGATTGTCCAGAATTGCGAATAGGAAAAAGTGACATTGGCAAGAACGTCGCATAATCCACTTTTTTTCTCCTATTAAGATTGAAAAAGCTCGCTCTGAATGGAAACCACACAAAAAAATCCAAATCCAGAAAAATGGGACCACTTTGAATAAAATGGCAAGTATGGTTTAAAATATTGCCCGTATAATGCTTAAAATCGCTGTCAATAGAACTTGTCAACAATGTAAACAAACCATTATATAAAATATCAATATTTTAGCACAATCTTATTATTTTAAAGGTTGAGGATCATAATGTGAGATGAATTATAAGTAATAAATAAATAAATAATAAATATAAATATTGGGACACCTTACACAGATCAACTTAGCCCCAAACTAAGCAAAGCTTGTACTGCTTGTACTATGGGTGCTAAGCGACGATATACATACTTAAATAGATAAATACATACTTATATACATAGAAAACATCCATGACTCAGGAACAAATATCTGTGCTCATTGCTCATCACACAAATAAATGCCCTTACCGGGATTCGAACCCAGGACCGCGGCTCAGCAGGCAGGGTCACTACCGACTGAGCCAGACCGGTCGTCAAATTGAATTGATTAAATAACACATGGATTTAGCCAGTAAGTCAGTATCTGATGAGTTAGAATGGCTATTAAAGAAATTTTGACTACAAGGTTTGTTTACATTGTTCACAAATTCTATTGACGGCGACTTTACACGCTGTATATTAAGTTTTTTTTACCTCCGGCCGCTCCGGGCACTGATCCAAGAACATTGCCTCCAGCGCCACCACCAAGTGCTGCGGAGAAATCAACATTATAAATTACAAATTACAAAATAGAGTTCAAAACAAAGGCCCCTTCAAACATAGGCAAAATAGTCTTCGGAAATGTCATACATACATACAATCACGCCTGTATCCCATGAAGGGGTAGGCAGAACACATGAAACTACTAAAGCTTCAGTGCCACTCTTTGTAACTAAATCTCCGCTCACCTTATTTATTTACTTACTTACTTGACTAACCAACAGTATAGCTAACCCCCCTTTAAATATATCCCGTAAATTTGGCCTTGTGATCGTCTAGCGTGAATAAGTAGAACCCTTCGATGTGATCCGCAATAACACAGATCCTTTAATGAGTATCAGCTGTATTTTTGACTAATTTTTAAAATTTTATTTATTTATATTTTAAAGAAGAATAAAGGTTAATAGTAGCATAATAATATAGTGTTATAGAAGAGTAATTTATCAGATTTAGGCCTAGAAAGTTATGAGTGAGAAAATTAATGACGTGATGAAGAAATTTTAGAATAAAAGTTAGTGAGTGAAACATACATGAAATATTAAAAAATATTTTAGAAAACATCGGCTACGCTCTATTTTCGATTCCGGTTTGGGGTGAGAACTTGCGATACCGTCTGGAATCCTTAGACCCAATCAAACCACATTATCGGGCATCCTAAGCGAGTAAGCCTGAAGGGCTATCTATCTACAAACTAACCCCTTTTTTATTTTGTTTCTTTTCCCTAGCTAAACCCCCCGTTCCCGATTACTGCTAATAGACCATAACTTCTCGATCTTTCTAATGTTTTATCGAAACACCGAGCAGTTGCTAACTTTTATAAGGAATAAGTAAGTCAAACTTTTCTAAGCTTTAGACTTTCCATCAGTGGACGGCGCTCGCATGCCACTGGGCCCTATAACAAACAAATCCTTTTATTCCAAAGACAGTTTGTTTCCCTAGCCAATTTGATAGAATTTACCTTGAAAAACTAGTTAGCAACACTAAGTGTCCCGCAGCCACACCGAAAAATCAGAAATTGCTACCACAATTATTAATTTCACTCAAATAAATTAAGTAATAAGAGATTTTATAAATTACCAGTTTTACCACATATTTTAAGATAGTAAACACCACATTTAAAGTCCATTTAAACCATATAAATAGTAGTAGTTAAATTATTTCTCCACAATACACGTTGACCAATTATATTCCAAGACCAATCATAAAAGAACTCTACTTTTATAGAAATAGTGTGTGACTCTACCCTATTCCTATCGTTTTCCCTATTCTAGCATATCTGAAACACAGACCATCACTTACCATAGATCTAATGTTCAGAATATGCACAAGTGTATCCCTACCATAAGCTGTACAGTTCAGCCAGCGAAGCTGAGATAGGCAACCTATAGGCTTGAGTTCTGATCCCCCCCTCTGCTTTTGCCCGCAGGCTAGGGTAGCAGAGAGTAGATCGCCCTATCCGTGTATATATCCAGTATTCTAGGACACACCAGTACCAGCCACATGAGAGACCCAGCTGCGATCAAACTTTACTTAAATGTGGATCGATCACAACCGAAATCCCCAGCGACCAACGCCAGCATGGACTAGAGCACCGAGTAAATAAATATAAATATATATAGGACCCCAGCCTCAAATACTGCCGACTTCAGTGAGCAAGGATTACTCCTAATGCCTTTCGTCAATCGTGAAAGTCCTCACTTCCATCTAACAGTTGGACTCTTTGAGACCGGTGAGAAAATACGCTTTTGTAAGTATAGAAAAGCGTCCAAGCCCTCCACTTGGAACAAAAAGACCCCTAAACGCCTTATGTTTAACAGCCGCAAGGTATAAAGCGCTTAGCCGGACAACAGTCTGTCACAAACAATGATCTGGCTTATAACTTTCACAAAATAACCCCATAGAAAATTACTAAATTCAATTTTACTGACCAACTAAACAAACGAGTGAAGTTTCCTTTATGTGCTATAATCTAAGCTTAGTTTTGCAAGAATTACTCCCTACAAAACCAAACACAGACTTATCTCCAAGCACCAGCCATACATCGACCCAGTCTTTGTATTGCTTAACGGCACTCATGAAACAAAGCACAGAAAACTTCACTATACACATCAATTTAAATGTAACCCTACACTATAAATAGAACACTAAAATAACCCCACAACTGACGGTAAAGCAATTCCACCACAGGTCTAGGTTCAACTGTACGACGATATTGTCCCCGCACAATCAAACAGAGACACAATTTCAATGTTTACAATCACTTAGAATAATTTCCAAGTAAAAACAAACAGAGAAATAATAGCAGAACAACTTCACTCACCAGTAACACACGAAAGCCAGAGACACTGTTAGTCTTATAGATATTTTAAGAATGACACGCGTCGGCTCGCTCCGACCCTTTTATAGATAAAAATGAGCGACAAAAGAGCTACAAAAGAGCGACAAAAGGGCTACAAAAGGGCTACAAAAGAGCGACAAAAGGGCTACAAAAGAGCGACTGGCTACAAAAGAGCGACAAAAGAGCTACAAAAGAGCGACAAAAGGGCTACAAAAGGGCTACAAAAGAGCGACAAAAGGGCTACAAAAGAGCGACAAAAGAGCTACAAAAGGGCTACAAAAGGGCTACAAAAGAGCGACAAAAGAGCTACTGGCGACAAATAACAATGGATAGCCGCTAAATTACACTTATAAGAAAAAGGTCGTAACTGTTTTGTTTACTAAGTCGTACGCCTTAGGCATTAATGTCCAAGACATCTCAGCATGTACGTTTTTGCTTCTCAACAGTAACACCTGCATGATTGCACGTGTTCTAGAGCAAGGTGGAGATATCTTTTATTGATTTCTAGTACGTAAGGAAACATTTTATATTATGGTAAATATAAATATACAAATATTACTTTATCAAAGGTTTTAATCCAGTTTTGTATATCAAATCCGTGGTAAAATATCAAATTTCTTTCTAAAAGTTACATCAAATATTGCATTCTAAATATATTTCCCAGGAATTATGTTCAAAATTAACCTTTACCAATTTTCCTAACATGTATTTGAAACCAAGATGTAATATTGGAACGCTAAGGTAACTGTACCATATTACGGGAACTTAAGACGTTTCCTACTTTGAGTGAGGATTGTAAAAAAAATGTGAAGTTTCTAGTCGTGTTAATTATTTTATTTTAAGGATAAGTCTTCTACGATGGATTTAAGACACTATTTTGCATCGTAACTTCTAATTTATAGAAATTACCGTTGTTTTACTTAACCCTTAGTTTGCCCATTATTCCGGGATACAAATTTGGTATGGCTTCAATTCCGGGAGTCGTTGTACGTAATTACGGGATACCTTTAAAGTCCACGTTGTTGAAGCATAATGTAAAAAACTAATTAAAAATATTGTTTACATAAATATATAAATGCACATATCGTTTTGATAGATGCTTATACAGAGTGTATTTTTTATAATTGGCAATGTTTTGATGGGTTGGGGTGGGATGGGAAATATAACTATTGTATGATATAATGACAGGGTGTTATAAGTTTTACTGTCTGTCTAAGGCATCGCTTTCGAATGGATGAACCAATTTAGATTAGTTTTTTTCGTTTGAAAGCTGAAGTTAGTCGAGAGTGTTCTTAGCCATGTTTGATGAAAAACGCTTTACAATGTCGGGGTTTTATTTTTCAAAATTTAATTTCAATCCAGAAGCTATTGCCGGTTATAAAAATTGCACGGTACTCGTGAAAATTTCAGTTTTTTGGTACTGGTGATCACTGAGCTACACCGTATACATATATGGTGGTGATACGTTATTCAAGTATGTATATATAAATAAATAGTACTAAATAAATAAATATTATAGGCCGTTCTTACACAGATTGACTGTCTGACTAATTTGTACTATTTTATATTTATATATGTCTATCCTATTATGTATTATCCTCATGTAAATTTTAGCTTTCTAGTAGTAATAATGATTGAGCTAAATCGTAGACGGACAGACTGACTGACGGACAAACCAATATGCGGTATAAAGATTTTTAGCTAACTAAGAAAGTTTAAAAACATAATAGTTGGGTCTCTATACCTTATTTTGTGTTTTTATATTTTAATATACTTTATATAGGCATACCGGAATAAGATACACTCATATAAAGTCGTGTACTTAATTACGGCAGTCAAAACGAAGGCTATATTAAAAGACAAACAAGATTTTTTTCTTAGTACATTGGAAGATTATATAACAATTATACTCAAAACATCGAAATAAGTAACATTTGTGCTTTAATTTTGTGAAATAAAACAAATTTAATGTCGATGCCACACTCCAATATTTCGCACGTATTACTCAACGAGTATACATTTCGTACTCAGTTATGAGACTAAATCTAAAAAATATATGTACCGTAATTATGTCACTATAATCTGTAATCTTTACTCAATAAATTTACATCAAATATATAAATATACTTCACCGCAAATAGTAATAAAACATAAAAACATTGCGGACTGTGTTTCCGTTATTCCGGGATACTCCCGCAATTATGTACACCGCGTCAAAATGGTGTACATTATTCCGGGAGCGGGTATTTTAATTAAAATATGCTTTAAATTAATTTTAAAAGATGATATAAATGTCTTTTAATAACTATAAGACAATTATGATACAAATTTAATATAAATAAACTTAACCGCATCACAGTAAACCCTTAAGAAGTTCCGCTGCCGCGTTAAGCTCACCGTCAAACACGCCCATAGAAACCACTGCGTGGTCGCGACTGACGCGTTTGGAGGTACCTCACGGCTTCAAAAGATATGATAGATATTCGAAAATCGACTTTTTCGGTTCTATTTGATCTATAGTTAATAAAATACTGCCTTAAATTAAGATTTTACTGATAGTTTCCTTAGTTTGCGACAAAAACCAAAGTATCCCGGAATAATGTACCACATTTTACTATCCCGGAATAGTGTACAGTTACCTTACTCAGACGACAGCTGTCAGTGTCAGTATTCCGTACACGTGAACGTAGCTTGTTGATAAATAAGCTTTCCCAGCCTGTTTTGCATCAAATAATAGTGAATTTGATGAGTGAAAACGTGACTAAACATGTGATAAAGCTTCAAAGATATTATTTGTCAAAATATCCAATGAAATCCCAAAAGAAATATGCACCAAAAAGTTGGTCAAGGAAAAGTTGATTCGCCGTAAGTTTTATATGTAATAACGAGTCAATTTCCTCGTCATAGACGCTTGTTCTGTTACATCTTGGCAAATAAGGGGTTGAAAGAAAACGAAACTGTGACATTGCAGTGACAGGTTGCCAGCCTCTCGCCTACGCCACAATTTAACCCAAATGAAATAAAATGTCAAATACTTGGAATTTTCGACCCTTGCCTTCGTGACCCGATGGCCGAGCGGTTTAGGCATCCGTCCGGTAAACGGAGGACGCCGGTTCGATTCCAGCTCGGGACACTTGGAGGCGTTGGTCACTTTTTCTTTATAAATGACATTTAATTCATGTTTATGAAGTACTAGCTTTTGCCCACGGCTTCGCTCGCGTTAGAAAGAGACAAAAAGCAGCCGGTTCACTATTATCTGGCAGAGACTTTTTACGCATATATTTGGTTCTTGGCAGAAGTCAAGTTTGGCAGAAACACCTTACGCAGAATATGCTTTGGCACAAATCCCGTCGCAGATTTTTATAATACCGAATCGTCTGTTGTCATAATGTCGATGAGCATAATAGTCTTCTAGTCGAACAATACGTTTGCAGATAATATTTGTGCATAACATTTAGGCGGCATAAAGTTGTAATTTGCTATTTGATATCGAGGTGAATGTGTTGGGGATGCAAGATACCTAACACTCCTCCTCGCTTCGCTCGTCGTCGTACCTAACGGTGACTCTGGGGCAGTTTTTCTTTTCTGATCTCGCTATCAGTCAGATAGCGAGTAATAATTCTGCTAATGTAATATTATGCTATAAGATTATTATGGTACATACAATTATGCTAAACCAAAGTCGACCAAAGTAATGTTCTGTAATGTTTTATTATACATATATGTTATATTCTATATTGTTATATTCTGCCAAATGTATCTTATAAATGCGTGGTAGTAAAAATGCCAACTAAGTTTTCTGCAAAATTACCATTCGACCGAAAGTGTTTCTGCGAAACATGTTATGCGAAGTGTGTTTCGGACACGGATTCTGCCAGATGAGGGTAACCCAAAGCAGCCTATGTCACTCTCCATCCCTTTAACTATGTCCACTTAAAAAAAAAAACACGACAATTCGTCGCTCCGTTTTACCGTGAAGCGGCAATAGAAAGCAAATGAACAGAAAAGTGCGATTTTGCTCCCTCATAGCAGGGAAGAAAAGTTACTTAACGAATGTTTTTCAAGCTATAATAATATTTTTAAGTAAAATTTAGAGATGCAACGAATAGTTGTTTGGCCGGATACCGGATACCGAATATTCGGCCAGCAGAATTTTACCTACAATACCACAGGTTTTGACTTGTTTCGTAGTGAACTTCGCGCGGAGTCCGTTTTTGTTTAAATGTTTATTTTTTTTAATATTATAATTTAATATTTTAAGATTATTAAGTATTATAAATTATAACCGTAACTGTTTTTTTTTACATTTAATTTGTCTACTCCAAAATCATTCAATCAAAAATAGCACATCCGGTATCCGGCCGGATAGTACGTCACTATCCGGTATCCGGCCGAATATTAAAATAAGGGCCGAATAGGCCGGATACCGAATAGTAACCGAATATTCGGTGC
This sequence comes from Leguminivora glycinivorella, assembly GCF_023078275.1. Lineage (NCBI taxonomy): Eukaryota > Metazoa > Arthropoda > Insecta > Lepidoptera > Tortricidae > Leguminivora > Leguminivora glycinivorella. Next base: position 1,281,469 of record NC_062995.1, on the reverse strand, counting down.
ATCTCTAGTAAAATTGTTTACCGTTAAGGAGCCCAAATGTTGGTGTGGATGACGCGAACGCCACCTGTGGACAAAAAGAGTAAATTATTAACCTCGAGATGAAATTAGGCCTTTACCTACCACCCGTGGGTGTCGTAGAAGTCAACTCTGCGATGTTGAATTGTGGTGTACGTACGTAATAGGCTAGCTACCTACCATAGCAATGAAATCGACAGTTCTGGGTTCAAATCCCGGTAAAGGTTTACCGGGATTTGAACCCAGAACTGTCGATTTCATTGGCAATCATTGTTGAAATCAGATAAATAAGTAGGTATTTAAATAAATATCATGCAAGTGGGCCATTTTTTTCAAAGTTGTCCCCCCCCCCCACTTTTTTTTGGATTTGGAAATTTTTATTTGATTTCCACTCAGAATCGCGAGGTCTTTCAAACCTCTTCTTCAACCTAGCGTTTTCCCGGCCTAGCGCCAGGGTCCGCTTTCCTGCTCAGCCTTCTCCACTTTGCCCGGTCTTCGGCATCCTGAGGTAAGAGATTGTTCTCTTCCATGTCCGCTGTCACGACGTCCAGCCAGCGCTTCTTAGGCCTACCGCGGCCGCGTGACCTAGGGCCTTCAAACCTAATAGGAGAAAAAAGTGTCCCAAGGTTTTTTCCCATTCCGCTACCATTTTTTCATACATTTTGTATGGCGGTAACGGAATGGAAGGTTTGAAAAATGTATGGAAATCTATGGACATTTTTTTTCTCCTATCAGGATCGAAAGAGCTCGCGATTCTGAGTATAAATCGCTTAAAAAATAAAAGTGGGGTTGACAACTTTAAAAAAAATGTCTTATGTAGCTGACTTCCACAATACAGGCTTAGCCTATACATACTCTATTTTACATTTTCTTGGTCAATATAATATTTTTAATTTTTTTTCCTTTAACCCCCAACGCAAAAACGACAGGGTCGGGGTATGTGGGATTGTATTAGCCCCCGTACGGATAAACCGATTTAGACCTAGTTTTTTTTTTTTTGAAAGCGGTATTAGTCGGGAGTGTTATTAGCCATGTTTCATGAAAATCGGTCCGCTGTCGGGGTTTTTTTTTTTTTTCAAAATTATATTTTGAGGTTAGGTTATGATTAAAATTGTACATACCGTCGAAATCAGTACCAGAAGCCCCTTCATTTTGCCGAAGTCTCGCCCACTGCCATAAATGGCCGAAAAACACCATTTTATACCCCAATTTATTATTGTGAATTTGCACAAGTGTGTTTTATACAATTTCCCATTTATTCAATAATATAACATATATCATTTATATTGACATGCGGAATTAAATATTTAATTTGGGAGATGCGAGGTCAGCCCTACTCAAAGAAATAACATCTTTAATTAAGTAACCTAATGCTTTCAGGCCGAGTAAACACGGATATTGTCCCACTACTATACGGCGCCAACCTAGTGGCGTTGGCGAAGAAGGACGGTGGCATCCGCCCGCATTGCGGTTGGCTGCACCCTCAGACGTTTAACATCAAAATTATGTTGCAAACAATTTAATCAAAGATTAACGAACATCTTTAAACCTCGGCAGCTAGGATTTGGCGTAAAGGGGGGTTGCGAGGCGGCTGTGCACACTGCGCGCACATTCCTCAATCGTCCGGACTACGATGTATTTGTAAAAATTGATGTCAAAAATGCGTTTAATTCGGTCAACCGCGGTGCTCTGTTAGCTCAAGTCAAAAAAGAACTGCCTGAAATCTACACATACCTTTGGCAGTGCTACGGAGCACCATCAAAATTATTGTTTGGCAATGAATCAATTTTATCAAGTATGGGCTGCCAACAGGGCGACCCCTTGGGCCCGCAATTTTTAGTTTAGTCATCCATCCCATCATTTCTAATCTAAATTCTAAATTCAACTTGTGGTACTTGGATGATGGCTCTCTCGGCGGGGACGCACCCACCGTGCTACAAGATATACAGTCTATCATAGATAAATTCTCAGAAATCGGCCTGGCTTTAAATTTTACCAAATGCGAAATCTACATTCCAGATCACGTTCCCTTGAATACAAAAATAGACATTTTAACCAATTTCAACGCCATTCTACCAAATATTTCTGTTCATTCGAAAACATCCCTCACTCTTTTAGGCTCACCTATTTTTGATGAATCGATCGAACCCGTTATTAACTGTAAGTTGAATTTATTTAATAACACCTCAGATCTTCTATTTCAAATTATTCCCCATATGGCCCTTTTCATTATCCCGTTTTGTTTATTTACGCCTAAATTCATGTATTTACTCCGCAGTTGCCCAATTTGGAAATTTCCATCTATTTTGTCCTCCATAGATTCCTCACTTCAGGCAACTCTCTCCAAAACTCTCAACATCCATCTTGATACAAGGTCGTGGGCCCAAGCGGTTCTTCCTGTAAGGCTTGGTGGTCTGGGTGTCCGCACTTCGACCAGTTCGGCTCTACCCGCTTTCCTGGCTTCTGTATACGGCTCGCTGTCTCTCGTCGGTATTATTTTAAACCGTACTCAGATACCTGATGATGAGATAGCGAGTCTGAAGGAGGCCAGGTAGGCCTGGTGTGAATCATGTCCAAGTGCGGACATCCCGGTCGCCCGTCACAGCCAGCGGGCTTGGGACTCTCCCCTCCTAAAAGCAGCCCATGATACACTACTGGTTGAGAGTCCGGACGATTTTGAACGTGCCCGATTCCTCGCCGTCTCAGTTCCCGAGTCCGGCCACTGGCTTCGGGCACTTCCATCGCGACAGATTGGCACTGTTTTGGACCCAAGTAGCTTGAGAATAGCTATATGCTTAAGGCTTGTGGGTCCAAAATATGTATCCCTCACAAGTGCTCCTGCGGCAAAAATGTCGATGAGCTGGGCCGACATGGACTTTCATGCAGCAAAAGCGCCGGTCGCCTGTTTCGCCATGGCACCATTAATGATTTGGTCCATCGCTCGCTTGCCACCGCCTCTGTGCCTGCAGTTCTCGAACCCACAGGTATGGTAAGGGACGATGGCAAGCGTCCCGACGGGGCCACTTTGGTGCCGTGGAAACTAGGCAGAGCCCTGGTATGGGACGCTACTTGCGTAGATACCTTCGCGCAGTCCCATATCCAGGCGACCCGCACTCAGGCCGGTGGTGCGGCTGACCAGGCCCAGATTCTCAAGCGCCGCAAATACTCGTCCTTGCTTAAGGACTACGAGTTTGCGGCGCTTGCTATGGAGACACTGGGTCTTTGGTCGGCCGACATGAAAGCCTTTGTGGGAGCTCTGTCGGCTCGGCTTATCGACTCTACTGGAGACCCTAGAGCTGGCGCGTATTTCTCGCAACGTATCGCACTGGCGATACAGCGAGGAAATGCCGCCAGCATAATGGGCACCATGCCGCAGGCGGATTTGTTAGATGGTTTTTTCTTTTTATAATTGGGTTCTTTTATTTTTATTATTATTTTCTAATTATTTCTTTAGTAAGGTCAGTGTGGGGAAGACCGTCTACCCGGAAAGACCGTCTATTGACTATAACTTTTGTGTTTATATATCTACGCCTCTCACACCTCCGGAGGTATAGCAGTTTTTCATCCTTAATCCATTGGTCTTCAATAAATATCCCTAGGACGAACACTAGTTAACAATAAACTTGATTCGTGTTTCGAACTCGAACATCGAGTTCAACATGGTTCCGCAAAAAATTAAAATAAAATAGCAGCAGTCGAAATTTGTATATCATGTATGTAACGTAGTCATTTAATAACCGTTCTTTCTGACTAGTACTATTAATCTACTCAAAACTCGCTCAATTTCTAGTTTTATGTTCTGAAATATGTAACTTCGAAATTGTGCCTACTCAGAAAGTCCGGCATAAAAGAGCAAGGCAAGACCGGCATATGATAAACAAGGAGTTGCCAACCTTTTTTAGGCTTTATTGGAAATAAGTCAAGTGTAAACAATATCAATATATAGGTACGTTTTTGGCTTATGATAGTTGTACCGTTTTTGATTTTAACTTCGAAATACAGTTTTGATTAAGTTATGGTTGTGAAGAATGATAAGAGGTGAACAGAAGTAAGCCTACACTGCACTATTCATCATCATATTTAAGTTGGTAGAATTATCGTAAGTTCTACCCGTTTTTTATTATTTTTGTTTAAGTATATGTAGATTGTGCAACATGCGGCGACAAATATTTAAAAAAAGAGTAGGGTTTCAAGATGGTCATTATTTTTATGATCAGCATTACCCAACAGAGACCGTATGGGTACCCTTTAAAACGCTTTTGACCGACTATTTTACGGCTACCCGACCGTTAATTGACATTGCTGACTATCACTTTGACACAAAAGTCGTCATGGGTGTCGTCAAATAGATTATCGGGGGTGCTGATACCAAAATTAATGACCAATTTAGAATTCAACTTTGCTGACTGTCACTTTGACACAAAATTGTGGGTGTCATCAATAGGTTTTCGGGTAAAAATTAAACACTACTTTGGAATCTGACATTGCTGACTGTCACTTTGACACAAAAGTGGTCATGGGTGTGGTAAAATAGGTTCTTGGGGGTGCTGATTCCAAAATTAATAACCAATGTGGAATCGGACATTAGGACATTACTGATTGTCACTTGACACAAAAGTCGTCATGGGTGTCGTCAAATAGGTTTTTGGAGGTGCTGATTTCAAAATTAATGACCAATTGGAAATCTGACATTGCTGACTGTCACTTTGACATAAAAGTTGTCATGGGTGTCATCAATAGATTTTCGGGGCTGCTGATTCCAAAATTAATGGCTAATTCGAAATCATGACATTGCTGACTGTCACTCTGACACTAAAGTCGTTCAGCCCTACTTTCGGTCGGGTTACCCGTAGCTACTTGAAACGGTCAACATAAGAACTCAATCGCCCGTTTTAGATTCACACCCCGTATATGAAATATTAGATCATGCCTGGATCAGAAACAGGTATTACTCGATTAACCTTTTATCCGACTAATAAATCGTTTAAAAAAATTAATCGTCAAAATTAGTCGACGATTAATTTATTCTCGATAAACGTTAATCGAAGATCTTAGATTACAACTCATTAATCGTCCTTTTCAATCGATGTAAACTAATTAATCGTCTTATTTTAATGGTTAATCTTTAGTCGGTTACTTTTTGTCCAACTCTGGTAGTGACTATAGCAAAACCAAGCAATGCTAAGAAATGTTACCAAACTAATTCACGTATCTTAATATCCTATTACCTTTTCTTAATAACAAAGTTTCAAAAACAGATAAGTAGTTGGATTTATATGAGCCTGTAATATCGTGACTTAATTGTATTCGCAGGTGTTCGTTGGTAAAACAGTATTATGCAATATCTGGACCTGAAAAGAAAAGGTTATGAACACCATCTACGGGACATATGCCGGTCTTGCCTTAAAAATAGAAAAATGCTTACATGTTCAAAATTTCAACGTTATTTTATTAATTATCTAGTACATTCTGCCCTGTTATTACGTAAAATAACAATGATCAAGATTTTGGAACCTAGTGTCATATGAAATTACGCGACAACAAGCACTAGACGGTCTTTCCGTGCTCATCGCGGGAGAACGGTCAACCCGCCGAGCCTTAAAAAATGTGATTTTTATCACTTAAAAGTACCTTATTTCACCAAAATATTGTAAAAGCTTTGTAAAATATAATATTTGCTATCCCATAGGACCATGCGCACTACGCCAGACTACATTAATTATAGAGTTTTATCCACTCAAACTTTATTTCAAATAAACTATGCCGGTCTTGCCCGCACTGACCTTAGATCTTTAAAACCTTACATAAAAGACTATTCCCCAAAGCCAGCGTACGCCGACTTTCCGCGCATGCGCGCAGTATCGAAAAAACTGACAACGCATTGTTTGGCTTTGTAACCATGGCAACGCATTGTTATAACGATACTGCGCGCTGAGCTGACAGTGCAAACCTTTGCGACAAAATACAGGAAATCGTATGAATTTCACGAAATTTATTCAAGAAAACTATTAAAAAACTAAGTGCATGGTCGTAGAAAAAGTAATGTATGCAACGGTGTTCAACTGAGTCAAAAAATACTCGTGGCGTCTTAATAACAATTTTCGGCTTCGCCTCAAATTGTTACCCACGCCACTCGTCTTTTTTGACCTCCTTTAAACGCCTGTTGAATAAAATACTATTAGATTATTGGTAAAAAATATTAACCAATTAAAATAATACATTCCTTAACTTTACTTACGTCATACCTCGGGTTGCACAACTGTGTAAATTATACAAGTAAGTACACATTAACACATTAATTACAAGAACACACACACAGGTACACATTAATTACAAATTAACCTTCGATTATTAAGGTATTTGTTTAAAAACGGATATTATTAAATAAGTGCGTATTAATACACAATTATTACGTACATTTATTTAAAAATAGCAACTTTTTTAATGATCACTAATGTAAAACTCTCGACATAGTGGACCGATTTTCATGAAACATGGCTAAGAACACTCCCGACTAATTCAGCTTTAAAAAAAACTCGGTTCATCCGTTCGGGAGCTACAATGGCACAGACAGACACACACACAGACAAACAAACAAACACGTCACACTTTTAACATCCCGTCGTTTTTGCTTAGGGGGTTAAAAACAGTAGGCGGAGCGGGAGTTATAAAATCGTTCTTCCTTGGGAGTTATGAAATGTCTAGTATGTACCGCATTTTTTTAATCTTTTTACATATTTTTTATATTGCAAGATTTGCAAGTGTGATGCAAACATTGTAAACTCATGGCGTATGAATCCAAACTCGAAATCTTTCCCGTGTGCAATATGTAACTTCCGCCCCGCGTTGCATAATGTATTATTCTGTGCACACGTGTCTATGAAGTCACGTTGTGTCTGTTAAATATATTTACAGCTGTGTAAGCGAAAGCAGAAGATTACGTCGTAGATAATAATGCCAATATTATGTGCAATTTTGCCAGACCGATTCGGTAACAATCTTGAATAGGCTAATTTCCTATACTTAAAATAATAGTTATTTGTTTTACAAGGGGGCATTACATATTGATACTCGAGCAAGCGAAAGATTCCAATATTGAACCGCGAGTGTAGCGAGAGGTTCAAAAAGTGGAATCTTAAGCGTTGCGAGGGTTTCAAGGCACGAAGGTTAAACAAACTTTGCCACCGAGTGAAACACAACATTTTCACCACACCAACACGAACAAAACGCTGACTATAAAACATGAAACTAAATCAAATCCATCAATCTATTCAATATTTATGATTCAAAATCATCATTTATAGGTAAATTCTACCAGCCAGCCAGACATCAAGTTAAAATTTGTGTAAAACTACTTTGCGCTCTTGTGGATAAAACGCAATTTCGCTATCTGTTTTTGAATAGCAAAGTAAGCCTTTACCAGTTGGTGTGGTGAAAACATAATTTATATTCAATAAGTCAAGCAGAAAGATGTAAAGTAAATGAATTGACCGTGACGTCTCTCCTCAGTATTTATTCATAGTAATTCTATATTAGCAAATCGTTTTGACAGTTCTTAAAAAGAAGCTGATTTGACTAGTAGGAAACTAGCCTATTACACGCCCCGTAGCCGAATGGCATTTCTCCGACGCGAAACGAAAACGAAACGCCGCGAAAGGTAGTCTGGCTCTGTCGTGCCAATACGCACGAGCGATAGAGATAGATATCTATGAGCGTTTGAGCATTGCGCTACGCACACTGACCAGGGCTTGCCTGATTATAAGGAACTTGACTGTAGTAAAAAAAAACATTCAGTCGAATTGAGAACTTCCTCCTTTTTTGAAGTCGGTTAATAAAATATTGTATACCATACAAGAAATAAAGCATCAGATAATTATAGGAAAAACATGGACAGAAGTTATATTTAAATCCAATATCTATTTCATAAGTCAGGTAGAAATATATAAAGTAACTGAGTTGACCGTGACGTCACTCAATTCGATTTCATATAAATTCCATATTAGCAAGTCATTCAAATTCGTTTTTACAGTTCTTAAAAAGAAGCTGACTTGACTATGGCAAGTAGACTATTAAGCTAGAAACATACTACGCGGACGTCCGTCGTAAATCGACCGCGACCGCGACCGATCAGTGTGCACGGAACAAAACATCCAGCGAGCCAGATTTCGATCGGACGTCCATGCGCTCAAGGCCACGTCCACGTCCGTCGACCGATAGTTTGCACGGTTATGTGTAATTTCATTGTCCAGATTCCCGTCCGCGGTCGATTCACGACGGACGTCCGCGTAGTGTGTTCCTAGCTTAAGTGTATATTCATTGTCCAGATCCCCGTCCGCAGTCGATCGACGACGGACGTCCGCGTAGTATGTACCTTTACGCTGACTTTTTGGTGTCTTTGTATATACCGAATTTATAATCTATGGTAAACATCACAAATGACACATAAACATCTCACTTTCACAGCTTCAGAAGAATAATTTAACATGAAAAGCGTATTGTCATACGTCAGGAATCCACGGTAAAGTTATCACAAGTACCAGTAGTATTTTACCCACCCGTTACCCACCTAAAGATAAGCGTATGTTTTCACCCGTGATGGGTAAGGCCAGCCGGTAGCTGAATGGCAATTACCGACGCCAGACGCCGACAGAAATGTAGTTTGGCTCTGTCGCGTCAATAAATAAATAAATATTATAGGACATTCTTACACAGATTGACTGAGGCCCACGGTAAGCTGAAAGAGGCTTGTATTGTGGGTACTCAGACAACGATATATAGGTATAATATACAAATAGTTATATACATAGAAAACATCCATGGCTCAGGAACAAATATCTGTGCTCATCACACAAATAAATGCCTTTACCGGGATTCGAACCCGGGACCGCGGCGTAGCAGGCAGGGCCACTACCGACTGCGCCAGACCGGTCGTCAATACGCAAGAGCGATAGAGATAAATAGCTACGAAACAGGCCCCGTAGCCGAATGGCATTTCTCCGACGCCAAACGAAAGCGATACGCCGCTGGCTCTGTCGCGCCAATACGCAAGCGCGATAGAGATAGATATCTACTAGCGCTTCGTTTCGTGAGCGTTTCGTGAGCGATTGTGCCATTCGGCTAGCCACCCAGATATTATTGTGAGCGTTTGTGTATTTAGCGTACCTTGAGTGGACGCTCGGTCTGCGGGGCGGGCGAACGTGCGTCCACGCTATGCAGTGTCGACTCAGGACACATGTATGAGCTTCAATTGTTTGACATGCACGCCGCACGCTACACGCCCAATATTAGCGTGCACTCAAGCCTAAGGGCCACACACTTACCTTGGACACTGGCGATCAAATATATGAAAGAGGCGCGTTCCTAGCACACAGTCTAAGCTCGTGTAGGTGAACGCGTACCATGCTTGTATGAGTGAAATATGACAGGTCGATTCGCGTTTCTGACAGGCGATAACTGTGAGGTAACGGCAACTAGGTATCAGGTAACCGAGAGGGGGTGGGCGGCACTTTCAGCGGGGAGCGGGAGTGGCCATACTGTACTATAGTACTCTTTACTGACTGTGCTAAGGGTACGCTCTCTTGCCAATTCTGTCCTGGGTGGCTAGCCGAATGGCACAGTCGCTCACGAAACGCTCACGAAACGAAGCGCTAGTAGATATCTATCTCTATCGCGCTTGCGTATTGGCGCGACAGAGCCAGCGGCGTATCGCTTTCGTTTGGCGTCGGAGAAATGCCATTCGGCTACGGGGCCTGATTATACAAATATAATAAATAATAAATAAATATTACAGGACATTCTTACACAGATTGACTGAGTCCCATGGCAAGCTCAAGAAAGCTTGTATTGTGGGTACTCAGACAACGATATATATAATATACTCAGGAACAAATATATGTGCTCGTCACATAAATAAATGGCCTTACCGGGATTCGAACCTGGGACCGCGGCTTACGCACTAGACCAGACCGGTCGTCATCACAAATACTGTGCAATTATCCACATCAGATGAACATTATAACATTGATTAATTTAAGTATTTTATGTTTCAGGTCATCGTTAGTAAAACATGGAAGAAGAGAAACAAGTACAAATGTTTTAAAAAATAGTAATCTACATACATATCATAAGTTCTCTATAAAATTCTTAGGAGCGATAAGCAAATGGCTTAGGCCGTCAACAGACAGTCTTAAAATTCATAATCTGAAAAAGGAGTTGTATGCAATTAGTCAGATGAATCTGAAAATTCATAATCTTAAAAACAGGAGTGAGTGTGCACAGTCGCGAAATTAATTATTTTTAAAATCGGGACTTAATCGCGTATGACTACATATTAAACTGTGACATCCAATAATCGTGAAAGTTTAAATCAAAACTGTATGGAACCCCGTGTACTTGATCTGATTTTTATAAGATTATGAGTTTTTCAGATTATGAATTTGAAGACTGTCTGTTGTAAGACCTTATACGCCGTATTTTTATTGAATTCCTTTAACTTTAAGTGCGTTTTCACATTATCCGATCCGATATCGGATGTCGGAAGGGTTTCAAAGGCAAAAATCAAAGATGGCGGATTAAATGTATGGGATATCGGTCCGACATCCGATATCGGATCGGATAATGTAAAAACGCACTAAGGGAAGGTTCCTTTAGATCTAATACAATTTATTTCTCTAAGAAACTAGCGTCTTAACTGTTACGGTTATCGAGTTATTAAAAAAATAAAGATAATTACTGAAAACGTGTGGGACGGGTGTGGTTTTGACATGTGCCGTCAATCACTTGACACTGATTGAATTCTTAAGGGTCTCTCACACTAGTAAATTCATTTATTATGTATGAAAACATTTAAAAATTATTTTTGCGAATTTAACTTGTTATACAGGATGGTTCCTGATAATGAACCTAAAGACGTGTCGAATTTAACGGAAAACAAAAAAAAAACACGGCGTATATTTTATATTTTTTTACCAGTTTCGAATTCGGACAGTATATTGGAGGTCCGTGGTTCTCCGTCGCTTCTAGTGCGCCCTCTACGAAACCTCGGGTACAACTCGAAATCGGGAAAATGCGTACGATGCTGTGTAGGTGAGTTACTTTAGATTCAAGTGTCACACGAGACACGTATAAGACTAGGGGGCCGATTTTTGAATCTCGCAGCCATTCGATTTCGTGAAATTCGCATAGCTGGGCATGTTAAGCAAATCCACATGAAGAATACTTTTTTAGGTAATATTTCGGACTTTTAGCAATCGACATCGGTAAAACCTAGGATTTACCGGAAAATCATAGGATTTGCCGTACTTCGGGCTTTTATAGTAGCGTTCAGAACGTGTTTTTCGCAGCGCAGATGGCGCCTGTGCCCTACTAGATTAACGATTAACGGACTCGGAGAAATTTAACGGAAGTTAACGAGTCCGTTAACATTTTTTCAAGTTAACTTAAAAGTTAATCCGTTAATCGAAATGTTAACTTCGTTAATTAACGATTAACGGATTAACGAGTTATCGTTAGACTCGTTAACTTCCGTTAAATTTCTCCGAGTCCGTTAATCGTTAATCTAGTAGGGCACAGGCGCCATCTGCGCTGCGAAAAACACGTTCTGAACGCTACTATAAAAGCCCGAAGTACGGCAAATCCTATGATTTTCCGGTAAATCCTAGGTTTTACCGATGTCGATTGCTAAAAGTCCGAAATATTACCTAAAAAAGTATTCTTCACGTGGATTTGCTTTTACTAACTTTGATTCGGTGAATCCTAAGCTTTACCATGGCGACTGTTGTAGTGATAGGGCAGCAAATTCGAGCCCTATTTACGACCACATTCGCTTCCCTAGCCTCTACCGCCCAAAGTGCCACAACAGTCCCATCACCGCCAGCATCTCTCCTGACACAGCTCTTGGCAGTAGCTCAGGCGATCACTGCCTTCCACGTGCAGCCTAGAGTTCAATAGGCTAGCTGTACTTCGGCCTTTTACAGAAATATAATACGTTATAGTGGATACTGATGCAACTAAATATTTAAAGAAAAGTTCATTTTTTTTCACGTGTTAACGGATTAACGATTAACTTTAACTTACGTTAAATTTGTCGGAATGTATCGCTTTAACGATTAACGAAGTTAACTTTTTTAGTAACGGATTAGCGATTAACGAAGTTAACTATTTGATTAACGGTGCCCAGCTATGGAAATTCGTTCAATAATATCTCCACTACTAGCGATTTCAATTCTACTAGTGTTACGAGTATTACCACTAGTTTTAAAATTACTAGCCGTCCTTTTACAAAAATAGCATTACGTCGTTTTCCAGACTTCCGAACGGCGAATACGGAACTTGACTGTAGTTAAAATAATAGTTATTTGTTTTACAAGGGGGCAAAGTTGTTGTTTAACCGCACGTGCCAATATTGAAGCCCGAGCAAGCGAAAGATTCAATATTGAACCGCGAGCGTAGCGATATAGGAAGTCCCTAGCTGTCAAGAAGTTTCGCCCCACGGAATCCGATGTCTGAGTCTGGCTTAACTATAATTCTGTGGCCCGTGTAAGCTCACATTAGGCGTGTAGCGGAGAGGGCGTGCGGCGTGCATATCAAACAATAGAAGCTTATACGAGTGTCCTGACTCGACGCTGAATAGCGTGGACGCGCGTTCACCCGCCCCGCTAAACGCTCCGCATTAAGCGTCCACTCAGGCGTTATACTAAGAATTATTTATTGCAGGAACGGTGGCAACTTGTGTTATCTGTATGGCGTTCGCTGTTGTTGCCATATTCTTCTTGTTTGAACTAACGGACGTTTTCACTGAGTTAGGATTTTAGTTTAATATCGGTATGTAAACAAACAAACACTCATTCCCATTTATAATATTAAGTACTAACTTTTGCCCGCGGCTTCGCTCGCGTTAGAAAGAGACAAAAAGTAGTCTATGTCACTCTCCATCCCTTCAACTATGTCCACTTAAAAAATCACGTCAATTCGTCGGTCCGTTTTGCCGTGAAAGACGGACAAAGAAACAGACACACACACTTTCCTATTTATAATCCTATTAGTATTAGTATATCCTCCTAAGATAGGCACCGATCTACCAAATGCCACAATATTAAACAAATCGCACAATAAAATTATTGGTAACATCTGCTAAGTCCTTAACCATAGTTTTATTTAGCAACATTATAACCTGTTTTTCTTTCCTTCTACTGAAACGTCTGTCAGTTTTTGACATTATTTAACATTCAAATTTTCGTGTTTACTTTTATATGTTTAACTTTTTATCATGACCTGAAAATTTGCAGTTTTCTTTTGTATTTGTACTAGTGAAAGTAAATTGTGAAGTATTGTAATGTGTATTTTAAAAGTATTTTAAATTTCTTGTGTTAACGTGTAAATTTTGAAGTTTGGTAAGTGTTTAGGTTTACGTATGTTTTGGATACGAGCTTTTCATTAGATTTTCCAGTCATAAATAAATAATTTATCACATTATACATAAACACATTATAAAAACCTAACCTAGGGTGCCGCCAGCATTGGGGCAGGGCCCAAGCTGCCGGTGGTTAGGGCTGCAGAGAGAGGAACCGTCGGACTATCCGCGCCGTGTCCAAGATCACCGCCTTCTGCATCTGGCCCTTGATCCAGCCACCTAGCGAGAGTCTCTTAAGATGTTGGTCGAGAGTCTTCGCTATGAGACCGTTCGCTGAAACGACTATCGGAACAATGATCGTTGATTCAACATCCAACATGGCGGTTATCTCGTGAGCCAAGTCTAGGTATTACTGGACTTGTCCTTCTCGGCTTTCGCGAGATTCTCATCATGGGGGATGGTGATGTCAACGAGCACGCCGAGCACGGCCCGGCATTGCGGTCGATCTATTATCACAATATCAGCCTTATTGGCTACAATAGTCCTGTCAACAGACTGTTTATTTTTACAGTGTCATGAAGCAAGATCGGCCATTACCCGACTCGCCCTTCAGGATTCGCGGGCCGGTGTACGGCGAGCGACATGTGGGCAAAATAAAGATATATATGCTCGTATGTTGCGGCATCATCTTGCTACTGATGATAGCGTTACTGGTGTTCGTTATTTTGAGCTATATGTAGACGGTAAGTCCATACCCTTTTTTTGTATGAATAGGTAGACGTTTGACCACGATCACACCAGGGGCCCGTTTCTCGAAAGGTACAAGCCTTGTATTTACAAGTGCGCGAACTGTCAAATCGTATGGGTTGTCATGGAAACACACTTGTAATACAAGGCTTGTACCTACCTTTCGAAAAAAGGGCCCCTGATGGTAAGTGACCTACTTATTATTACATTGAGACACTGTTGGGTCTCGTCTATTCCTTTGGTTTTAGTTGATATTTTAATGATATGGTTTTATAATCTTGGAGACCCTATACATCTCTAAAAATAATTAGATTAGCAGTCACTTGCACCTCTATAGTTAGTTTACATTTTTTTTGTATTAATTAAAATTTAATTGAAATTGCAATTGATAATATTAAATCTAACTAAAATATGAAGCTGCGATGAGAATAATTGAGTGATGTATAAGGTCTCTAAATGTTGAATTTACGAAAAACTACACATCCATACTATTATAAATCGGAAAGTGTGTGCGTCTGTTTGTTTATCCATCTTTCACGGCAAAACGGAGCGACAAATTGACGTGATTTTTAAGTGGAGATATTTGAAGGGATGGAGAGTGATAGGCTAAAAGCACAGATCAATACAACAAGATGGCCCTTACAGGGCGACTCGCGGTCACCAAGCATACGACAAATCAGGTTTATAAAAGTTTGAACGCGTGCGACACCGATCAGTAGCGCCCAAGTATACGACCCGCTAACAGTGTCCGTGTCCGCTCGGGAAAAAATCTTAAATAATCAATTTTGGTTGCAAACAATGGTCTCTTACAGCATAAAGTGGTGTGGCAAGTCTTCTAACACTTCTACATGTAACAAAGATGGAACAACATTCCACAGTTAAGTCAAATTAATTATTTTGTTGAATATTGTTTATTGTCCGCGGAGTTCATTTATACTGGTCAATATGGTTGTGCTGAGCGGCGCCGAGGCGCGTCCATCCCTCTTTACCGAGTTAACAATGTGATATGCTATCCCTTTCACGTAAACGACTAGGCATGGGGCCATGTTAGTTTATGTCTGTTGCGGGAACTTCGTACTGCCGTTCGTACCATGTTTTTTTTTTTTTATACTACGTCGGTGGCAAACAAGTATACGGCCCGCCTGATGTAAAGCGGTCACCGTAACCTATGGACGCCTGCAACTCAAACAGTGTCACATGCGCGTTGCCACCCCATTAGAAACTTGTACATTCCCTTTTGCTGTGTTAAGTACACAGTAAAAAGGAGTGTACAAGTTCTAAGGAGGGTTCGGGGTACCATTTTATGAAATATAAAAGAAAGCAGATTTGTAATAGTGAATAATTATCTAGAATCTGTAGAGTCTGTAGTGGTATTTAGTTCATTGATTAGTTTAGAATATTTAGTTGGTTATTTAACTTAGTAAACGTAAGTAAAAATGCACAGTTTAGTTATTAGTTACTAAGTAGAATGATTTTTATTGAGATGCTTGTAACCAAACCTCCGCTCACCTTTCTTATTTACTTACTTACTTGACTAACCATTAGTATAACTAACCCCCCTTTAAAAATACCCCGTAAATTTGGCCTTGTGATCGTCTAGCGTGAATAAGTAGAACCCTTCGATGTGAACCGCGATAACCTAGATCCTTTAATGAGTATCAGCTGTATTTTTGACTAATATTTAAATTTTTATTTATTTATATTTTGAAAGAAGAATAAAGATTATTGTAGCATAATAATATAGTGTTATAGAAGAGTATTTTATCAGATTTAGGCCTAGAAAGTTATGAGAGAGAAAATTAATGACGTGATGAAGGAATTTTAGAATAAAAGTTAGTGAGTGAAACATACATGAAATAAATATTAAAAAATATTTTAGAAAACATCGGCTACGCTCTATTTTCGATTCCGGTTTGGGGTGAGAACTTGCGATACCGTCTGGAATCCTTAGGCCCAATCAAACCACATTATCGGGCATCCTAAGCAAGTAAGCCTGAAGGGCTATCTATCTACAAACTAACCCCTTTTTTTATTTTGTTTCTTTTCACTAGCTAAACCCCCTTTTCCCCAATACTGCTAATAGACCATAACTTCTCGATCCTTCTAATGTATCATCAAGGCTCCGAGTAGTTGCTACCACTGAGAACGAAGTAAGTAAGTCTAGTAACTCCTTGAAGCTTTTGACTTGTCATCAGTGGACGGCGCTCGCATGCCACTGGGCCCTATAACAAACTTATGCTTTTTATTCCAAAGTATAGTTTGTTTCCCTAACCAACTTGATAGAATTTACCTTGAAAAACTAGTTAGCAACACTCACTGGCTCGATGCTACACGAAGAATCAGAAATTGCTACCACAATTATTAATTTCACTCAAATAAATTAAGTAATAAGAGGTTTTATAAATTACCAGTTTTACCACATATATTAAGATAATAAACACCACATTTAAAGTCCATTTAAACCATATAAATAGTAGTAGTTAAATTATTTCTCCACAATACACGTTGACCAATTATATTCCAAGACCAATCATAAAAAAACTCTACTTTCATAGAAATAGTGTGTGACTTTACCCTATTCCTATCGTTTTCCCTATTCTAGCATATCTGAAACACAGACCGTCACTTACCATAGATCTTGTGTTCAAAATATGCACAAGTGTATCCCTACCATAAGCTGTACAGTTCAGCCAGCGAAGCTGAGATAGGCAACCTATAGGCTTGTGTTCTTATCCCCCCCTCTGCTTTTGCCCGCGGGCTAGGGTAGCAGAGAGTAGATCGCCCTATCCGTGTATATATCCAGTATTCTAGGACACACCAGTACCAGCCACATGAGAGACCCAGCTGCGATCAGACTTTACTTAGATGTGGATCGATCACAACCGAAATCCCCAGCGACCAACACCAGCATGGACCAGAACACCGAGTAAATAAATATATATAAATATAGGACCCCAGCCTCAAATACTGCCGACTTCAGTGAGCAAGGATTACTCCTAATGCCTTTCGTCAATCGTGAAAGTCCTCACTTCCATCTAACAGTTGGACTCTTTGAGACCGGTGAGAAAATACGCTTTTGTAAGTATAGAAAAGCGTCCAAGCCCTCCACTTGGAACAAAAAGACCCCTAAACGCCTCTTATTTGACACCGTAAGGGAAGAAGCGCCTAGCCGGACAACAGTCTGTCACAAACAATGATCTGGCTTATAACTTTCACAAAATAACCCCATAGAAAATTACTAAATTCAATTTTACTGACCAACTAAACAAACGAGTGAGGTTTCCTTTACGTGCTATAATCTAAGCTTAATTTTGCAAGAATTACTCCCTACAAAACCAAACACAGACTTATCTCCAAGCACCAGCCATACATCGACCCAGTCTTTGTATTGCTTGACGGCACTCATGAAACAAAGCACAGAAAACTTCACTATACACCTTAATTGAAATGTAACACTACACTATAAATAGAACACTAAAATAACCCCACAACTGACAGTAAAGCAATTCCACCATAGGTCTAAGTTCAACTGTACGACGATATTGTCCCCGCACAACCAAACAGAGACACAATTTCAAAGTTTACAATCACTTAGAATAATTTCCAAGTAAAAACAAACAGAGAAATAATAGCAGAACAACTTCACTCACCAGTATAACACACGAAAGCCAGAGACACTGTTAGTCTTGTAGATATTTTAAGAATAATCCGCGTCTATCTCCGACTTCCGACTCGACATCCGACTTCCGACCCTTTTCCGATAGATTCTTCTGATCTCCGACTTCCATTCGACTTCCTTCTGACATCCGACTTCCGACTTCTGACATCCGACTTCCGACTTCTGACATTCGACTTCTGACATCCGACTTCCGACTTCTGACATCGACTTCCGACTTCTGACATCCGACTTCCGACTTCTGACATCCGACTCCGACTTCTGACATCGACTTCCGACTTCCATCGACTTCTGACATCGACTTCCGACTTCCATCCGACTTCCGACTTCTGACATCCGACTTCCGACTTCCGACTTCCGACAAGATGGCTACTCAATCGTGTGCTTTGTTTACTAAGTCTTATGCCCTATGCATTAGAGTTCACGATTAACACACGGATGTTTGCTTATCAACACGTGCCGAGTACACGTGTTTTAGAGAGAGACAGAGCTATTGATATTGATACCTATGTAGTCCAATAGTGGAGCGATTCGCAAATATTTTTACGTAAATATTATTTTGTGGAACATTCTTATTTATTTTGTAAGTAATTTCGCAATGAAATATTTTATCTGTTACTAAATGTTACATTGAATGATATACTCAGGAAGCATAATAACCAATATTAGTCATTATTATTTCTTTGACTTGTAAATGAAATCCAGACATAATATCGGAACGTTACGCAGTTGACAACTGTCAGTGTCAGTATTTCGTCCATGTGAACGTAGTTTGTTGATAAATATGTTTTTCCAACCTGTTTTACATTTAATAATAGTGAATTTTATCAGTGATGACGTAACTAAACATGTGATTAACCATCAAAGATATTGTTTGTTAAAATATTCAATGAAATCCCGAAGGAAATATGCACCAAAAAGTTGCTCAAGGAAATGTTGATTCGCCGTAAGTTTTATATGTAATAACGAGTCCATTTCCTCGTCATAAACGCTTGTTCTGTTACAACTCGCCCCCGATTGGATTTCTTTTATAAAATACAAAGTGGTTTGTAAAAAAATCCAATCTCACTTAGCAAAAGAAGCAATAAAATTGAATAAAAGAATAAAAGAAAAATATCTCTAGATCAGTCGGAAATATCCCCCCATTTCTAATCGTGTGGTGTGTATTCCAATACCATGCAACTGCTAGTGACTCAGTTTTGAAATCAGCTCATCAGAATCTCGACAATGAACCATGATAACCCCTTTCTCAGAGTCCACGCATCGCCAGGGATACCAGGTTGTGAATCTGATAGGTCCTATTAACCCGTTCTTGCTAGCTCGTTCCCCGGTCGCGGCGAATATTCATTCCATCCACACTGTTGGACCGGAATAATTATCGTAATAATTTCAACGAGTTCACAATAACTTCCCACGCAATTACGAAGAAACCTTTAGAGCTCTCATTATAAGTCCAGAGCCTTCAATCTCCATTGTCGGAACTCAAACCAATTTTTCTACCTAATCACTCCAGCCACATGTTTTGGCGCATGTCTCATACTTGAATAAAATATACTGACTTAAGATTTGTTTGGATGTGTTTTTTTTTTATAAAACAAACCTTAAATGACATAAGCATGTACCTCAACTCGGTACCATATCATGATCAAATGAAGAAATGATTTGATGATACTAAACTTCACATATTTGAACACATAACAAGGAAACAAATATTGAAAAGAGCCTCGTTCTCACTAGACGATTTTGGCCCTTTTATTTATGTCGATTGTCAAATACATCCCATTCAAGATGAGGTGTGTGGATTCAGTGTGGGTCTTATTACCTTGTAGAGTGAGTAGCCACAAAAAACTACCCTTGAAATGGGTCGAATCCAAATGGATTTTAACCTAACCGATAAGCTTTTTATGGCTAATGTGTTTCCCTCAGCCCCCCCTTGTTTGTTCCCGCAAATTCCGACCAAACTAGTTTTGACCACTTTCCAGCGCTGTCTGTCTGTATCAATCCACTCATTCCATAAAAAAAAATCATTCGAGACACACTTCATTCAGTCATTCATCCCATTCAAAACATTCTTACATCTATAAACATTCATCATCTCTAAATTATTCACACACACACACACAATGTAACCATTCTTACTTCCTCATTCGCTCTTTCACTCGATCTCAACAGAAAGCCAACGCTTTTAAAAGTAATCAAAATAACGAATAAAAATGGAAATAAAATTACACAATAACTTCAAAAGTTTACGTATCCCATTTTACTCCACTCTACCCTGACTCGAGGACAAAGAAAATTTCATTTTATTTACGAAAGGTCCTTCATTCATCTATATTTAATTTTATAAAATAATTACTAACCGCAAACAATTTGACAATATGTGAAATTTGTTTGATACACATGTTAAAAATAAAATGTTCGTACGGACAAAATGTTACATTTTATGGTCACATTTTAACTAGAGTCAATTACTGTAAGTTCACTACCCTACTTTCAATTTTCCTGTCTTTGTTTTTTTTTTTTCTGCAGTTCATAATGCAAAATTGATAACATAAAATGCAAAAATTTTATAAAAGTAAGTACAGTCAGCTAAAAAATTAGTGGCCCTCCCTACTCCGATCTTTGTAGGATAAAATACTGACCAAGTTATGCTTAGGATCGAGGATCTGCACTGGTGATTACCGATATTGTACAGTATACCACCCTATATAATGTAAAAAAAATGATAACGCATAAATAATAAATATCACTGCTAACTGTAATAACTAAAATGAAAAATAGCTTATCCACCGATCTCGATTTTCCTAACGTCTACCCCAGGCAGACTAGCTACTATGATGTCCAGTTATTGTTATATTAAAATAATCTAACCATACAATGTATATCCAATACATTCTTCTTACAAAATAAAGATAAAAAAAAAAATTGTTGTCCACATAATGAACCGACTTCTTTATCTAGATAATTTAAAAAATCCGTATTATTGATTTACAACCACCATACACCATTTTATAATCCTAGGAACGAAACTACTAAATGACAGAGAAACTATACGATGTGCTAGCCAATAAAGCCCTTTACCACACAGATCACTATAGAAATAAAATTAATTTCAGACAAAATTTTGACTTCTACCACCCTTATAATAATAACACTGAATCTCAATAAAATTTACAAGAATTCATAACGTATTTCAAATAATGATAATGATGATGATGATAAGAAAGAAAATATAATAATGTTCCACATAAGTATGCCACACTGAAAGAAAACTTTTACTAAAAGGTCATTGACTTGTAACCAATGTACACATAAAATTTACATTACACATCATGTAATGTTCATAATAAACGCATAATACAATTTTGCAAAAAAAAGTAATTGCAGTTTTGAAGTGGTTTTCATATTTTCAATTTTTTCCCACAAAATATGATGTATCCTTAATTTTGATTTGGTTTTGATATTTTTGTAAAATATAATGTAACATCAAATTTGATGTGGTTTTGATAAAATATATTCCTTTTTTTTTCAAACTATCTGCAAAATTTTATTTTGGTTTTAATTGCCTTATGATAAAATACAAAATGATGTCATAAGTAGGTTCAAAATACTTTTATTTGATTGGATAATAATATAACAAAATAATGAATTTTTTTCTTGAAACGAGCTTAAAACTTGTATTGTCCTATTCTATGTCTTCAATATTGTATAACATGCCCCGAAAGTTTTTTGTAACCTCAGACAATTTATTCCTTCTTCATGGCATTTGCAGCTGCAGCAAACTTAGAAAATTGTTAACAAACACGACAATGGGCTGAGGAACTTGGTCAAAGGTGTCTCTCTTCCTTTTTTCTCCTTCATACTTGGCTAGTTCTATGATGGGTTCTTGAGTAGCTAATGATGATGATTAGATCCTGCTGGCCTCCTGGTAATATTTCAAAATTTTCCAAACTATTCTCTTCTCAGTCGGTGTCATAACCCAGGACACCATGAAACCTCTTCCGAAGACACGTTGCACACTTGATCACAATCAGCATAACCGCAAAAGATCCAGTTACTTATTTTTGAACACAGCAAGTAACTTGAAACCAATGAATATTTCTTCAACTCTAAAGTTGGCTAGTCCTTATTTGTCCAATCATTGGTCAAAAAATAAAATATTGCATAAATCGAATATCATAAACACTTGTTATTTCACTAGCGTTACTAAGCATGCACTTAAACACACACTGAAGTTTTCACCGCATGTTTCCACCGTCCTCGCTGATCCACTATGTTCAATGACAGAAACACTGCTGTGGTAAGAACCTATCTTAGGTTAAAATTAAAACTATGTTAAAGACGTTCCAATAAACAGAGAGAAAGATAAAATAAAATTACAAGTGTCTAAATATTTTTCAATTATAAGAAATATGCCAACTAAGGTTGCAGGACCATCTAGATACTTTAACCATATGAGACGTACGTCTCATTTACGTTCACCTATATTACTAAATACCATTCTACAAAAGTAATTTTATTAACCTATAATTATTTTATTTCCTCAAGTATGATGTCTGATCGCTAAGTGACTTTAATTTTTCTAACTCAAAAATTACTGCAGACTATAAAACTCCGTCTTGTTTGCTCAATAAAACTAGAATAGGGTAAATCAACTGGGGTTTTGAACACTTACATATATGTATTTTTCTTGATCGGCATTTTCTGTTCCATTCTTCTGTTTAGTGTGGCATAATATGGCACCACTAACAACATAATCATATTGAAAATCTTCAGTAACACATTGGTCCTATGAGCAGGTATGAGACCAGGCTCAAAAACTCTTACTCCTCCGTTAGTTGACATCAAAAGCCGGGTACTTCAACTCGAACGTCCCACGAAATATCTCAATGTTCACTTCATGTTTTTCGCGTCCAATCTGTTGTTAACTCTATCTCCATGTACTCAAATCTTGCACTGTCGCACTAACACCTTTTTCAACTGACTAATTATGGCCTAAACTAATTGAAATTCACTATGTTTTCATTAGCAGAGCTCTTCGTTTCAAACCGTAGTTAACCCTCAAATTTCTCTTCGTGTGATAATAAGACGTCACTAAAAATGACACGTGCTCCTACACTATCAATTACACTAATTATTTGAAGCTACATAACACTATAATTTCAGTGAAATCGGTTTTCTTAAATAAAATTTAATAACTTCGCGCTCAGATTTTTTTTCGTAAGGAACTGTCATCCTCAACAGTTTTTTTTTTTTTTTACAATTGTCCTCATGGGCGTATTTTCATTGTAAACACACTAATGTGTTTTTAGTAGTCACAAACATTAAATCAACAAAACAATTATTTGATATCATAAATTTAGCCTATCATAATGTTCAAATATTTGACTAGTTATTAGAAATATATAATTGTTTTTTTTTTTTTTCATAATTTAATGAAATCGAACGAAAACTATCGTGTAAATTTGTCAATGCGTAGGAAATCGCGTGTGCGCATCGGTTTACAAAAGTGTGACCACATTAAAAATATATTGTGAGATTCTTTAAGGATCTAACAGACGGTCGGACCGCACTTGTAAGGGGACATGTGTTAGGCCCTATTTACAAAATACCGTTCAAAATCTACACAACTTGAATAGTTTGATGTGATTTAAGCAATAGAAAATTAAATTAACAAAATCTTTTGTATTTAAATACATCTATTGTATTAATTTTACTATAATGAAGTAGAGAAAAGTGAAGTAAAGTTTTGTAAATGACAACACCGGACAATAAATTACTGAATTATTGAATAACTTTTGTCAAAATCGTATGACCGATCAAGCGTACCAACTTAAAAACAATGATAGTTTGTGTAATGTCACCGATAGAACACCTTTTGGCGGAGATATATGTTATCTGTGGTTAAATTATTTTCTCTAATCTATCTGCCATGTTTATCGCCAAACCGCTCTGTTCGCGAAAGAATGCAGATCCGTTTTTGTTTTCTTTAGCTCATTATTAATTACGTGATCTACAACTAGAATTATTTAAATATTCGCTTTATTTTAATCTGCTTAAACAATACGACAGGCAATTCTGCGCCGACGCCGGTCATGAACCGTCCATATTCGCCATTTTGTCATTTAGCAAACTAAGAAAATGCAAACAAAACATTATTTGCCCTAAACACGCGTTACTTCTAAATAATTTTGTCGACAAAGTGAGCCTGTTTTATCAAATTGAACTCTGAACTGCAATTGCAATGTAATTTTCCGTTAGCGAAAGTGAGGTTACGAAATTGACATGACATTATTGTTGGAAAAAAAAAACGTGAATGCAATGGACATGTGTTTTGTTGTGTTTCTCATCAAGATAATAGAAGAATTTAGTGCTCATACTCATGATCTAATGAGCAAACAGCCCATGCAAAGGATGTCTTATCGGGCTATGCCTCAATTGATAAAGTGAACTAATTGCCTACTTCAAAAGCAGTTTTGCATGAAAGGTAAGCTTTTGTTTTATTATTTGATGTGTTTTCAAACTAGTCGTCGTTTTCGAAACCCAGCAGAACATACTTGCGAACTACAACGACTAGACCGAATATATTGGTGAAATGTTGCTTATTTCATTGTTCTGTCGTCAGATAAGTTAATGATAATAAATTTCCCACGTTACTCGTACTTTCTGACTTTCACATTGCCTAAGAGGATCTTAAATATTCTAAATGTACGTGAAATAGTCCTAACTGTCAAAATATATTTGCTACTTTCAAAGAGGTTTATATGGTTGTTTGATTTTTCAGTCAACATCTAATTGGAATTTACAATGCCCGATATTTCTACACATCTGCCACAAATTTATGGAAATCAATATTTATAGAAACTGAACATACCTTGGTTAAACGGTAAGCATTAAAATTATATCTTTGACTAATTTACTTGACCTAGGTCTCCTAACTGTACTTGGAACTTGTAATGTTGTTTCCGTTCCAACCAATAAAATTTCTCAAGCTTATGGATTATGGAAGGCAATATTTGTAGGACCTCAAATGAATGTCATGACATTTAAAAATAGGCATTGAAACTTGTCAAAACTTTAATTTTGTATTTTTGGATACTTAAATAAAATTATGTAGACTAAAAATCCAGACTTAGCATAGATTTTATTTCTGCTACATTGAGTTTAAACAATGTATGTATTAATTTTCAGTATATGAAATGGGTAACCATCCTCGAAGAACATCAACCAGCTGTCGGCAATGTGCAGGTGGACTGAGGAATTTTCCGGTGTGTCCTTTATGGACTGTACTCCGTCTTAGCACTATCCTCAAGTAAGTACAAAAAATCATTGCCACTAAACAGCTACTTTTTAACTTAATTAACTCTACTTAGTAAAACGACTCGACAGGAAATTTTACATAGAAACATGGATATGGTTGTTCTTCTTCTTTTTTTTTTCTTAACCATGAATGGCCTAGATAAATATAAACAATCTTAATGATACGTATTTATAAATAAGATTCCTTAAACATACATACACCCTTTTTTTTTAACTAATTTTTTTTCATATATACAATTTCAGGTTTTACCCGAGAGGCCATGCTTCAGGTTGGACCGTCTTCCATATATCTACTGACTTCATATAAATGAAAGGTACTTATGTTTTATTATAATAACACGTTCTAATTATTAAATTTAAAAGTGAACAGCTCATGGCATTAATATTATATTTAGATAATTTAGGCGAAGTATAGCGATGGCAATAAGCGATGAAGTGAAAATTGAACTTAAATGAACTTATCCTAATTCTATTGGCTAAGCAAACTTATTACTAACTCATTTATATCCTAGCTCATGTAGATATGAACTGCACGGCAGAGGTTCTCAAACTTTTCTATTTTTAATTTCCTTTTTGTAAATTTTGCTGTATGCATTGTTTTTTCTGACACAATATTTCTCACGGGCGTGTCTTAGTTCCAAAATTAAGCGACGCGCCCCCGTGAGTAGATAAGTAAAATAATATTGTTCCCAATTGGCAGAACCCCACTCTAAACAATACCCCTTTTCTTACTCTATCTATAATATATGAAAATTTCTAATGTCTGACTGTTTCCTTTCAGTGTACTAAGGACTCACTAATCTGCACTACCAGTAACAAAGTAATCCGACAATCAGACTGGACCCGGTCATGTTAGGTAAGTTTACATACCTACTGCATACTACATACATACTATTTCTGAACCTCAGTAAAATATAGTTTTATAGTAGTAATGGTGCTTATTATCTATGCCTACTTAACAGGAATATTACAAATTTCAATCAATTTTCATGAAATTCATTAAGCAATTGTGACAATGATCAAGCAGTGGTGGAGTTAGGGTATGGCGAGGTACGACCTCCCAGATGCTGGTAATGCTAATATTTCGTAGGATATGTTTGACATGGTTGTAATGAAGTACAGTATGTTGGCATACTTCTGACTTGTGAAATATTGTATAAAAGCTGTGTACACAATCTACCGAACATAATAATTGTATGGTTTTACACTTACTATTTTAGACTAGCCTACAGCTTATCATGTGAGATAACGAACTCATGTCATATGAAGCTATTGAAAATCTTGTTTATACATACATACTTATTTGTATTACTACAGTAAAAATATATACGTATAGAAAGTTGAAATTCGTACAGTGCATTTAATTTATTGAAATAATTGGCAGATATAGACTACGGTGACCTCTCACCATCAAGAGGGGCGTATGCTTGTTTACTACGGATGTAATATGAAAATATATGATGACTTATAAGCTAATGAACTAAATTAGTCCTAACATGATTAATACGTATAACCTAACAGACAGAAACCTATTCTTCTCACGGCTGCACTACAGTGACAATATTTGGTACAAACCGTACAAACAATATGCCAAATTATTGTATGATGTATGAAATCCTGTGAGCCAATTTTTAGATTATAGAGTTACAACTGAAATGCAAACAAACCATCCATCGAAGGATGTACTGTCATAGTATAACATGCGTGTAGCTATTCAGTATTCATAGAAAAATGGCGGGACGCCCCATATAATATTGTACTTCAGCGCGACAATGAATAATCGCGCCCCCATAGCCATTAGACTAGAGCCTATCTTCTTGTATTACTAGGTTTTAAATCTAGGGCTTAGGTATCCTAAGTTATCTGAGATAATATAATCTTACATCTAGATTATGATAACGACCTACTTACTGTCCTAACTAGTAGTTATCCTGCCTATAAATGAAATTCTGTATAACAGACGCCTTCCAGGAACATACATAACATCAGAGAGTGTTCATGGACTATATAAGACAGCATCGAAGCTATCCGATCTCCAATGTAAAGCGCAAACGTGATGTAAAGCTTTCAAAATAGCCCTGAAGATGGCAGAACCTGCTATGAAAATGTACTAGGCCGATAGAGCACAATTTGTTTTGACATGAAATTCTATTGCTATTATACATAGTGTACACACTTATGTTTCCAATTCCGATTACTAGGTGGGAAACTCTTCTAAACTACTACAGCTCCGCGCCTTCTTTTATTTTAGGTACATGAATATTTTTTCTATAAGTACCTAGTATTTTACGTACTAGCCCCGCCTATACAACAGCCATAAAACATACATTAAGACACAGAATAAATAATAGTACTACGCACAGGCGCAAGGGAACGTCAAGATGCGCCAATGCCAACAATTGCTACGTAGCAATGCAACCAAATGGCCTAATCGGGACGATGTTTAGTTCAACCACTACGATTATGAGCTAACTTCCTAGAAATAGATTTTGTCTTAGTTTACTACGCTACTTTAATTTTATTATTTTATTTTTTCAGAATCCAGAGGTAGGAAATGAACATACAATCGACTCCGCATCGATGCATGACCTCGCCCGGAACGCGTCAAGAATTAACAATGGAAGAAAATACTACAGACGTGTTTATTAACAATAAAGTTATTTTTGTTTTTATGAAATAGCGATTGAATAAAAATATTAGGTATATGAGTTTTATTTAGAGATGAAATAAGTCAGAAATACAGCACACCCACTCGTTTTCACAACAACAAATGTAGCCTGGTAAGGCTAATTCCTATTATTTATTTATAAACCTTGGTATCCAAGATGTGTTCTATAGAGCACATCTTAGATCCTGGTCACGGCACCAAATGTAACCAAACCTCCGCTCACCTTTCTTATTTACTTACTTACTTGACTAACCATTAGTATAACTAACCCCCCTTTAAAAATACCCCGTAAATTTGGCCTTGTGATCGTCTAGCGTGAATAAGTAGAACCCTTCGATGTGAACCGCGATAACCTAGATCCTTTAATGAGTATCAGCTGTATTTTTGACTAATATTTAAATTTTTATTTATTTATATTTTGAAGAAGAATAAAGATTATTGTAGCATAATAATATAGTGTTATAGAAGAGTATTTTATCAGATTTAGGCCTAGAAAGTTATGAGAGAGAAAATTAATGACGTGATGAAGGAATTTTAGAATAAAAGTTAGTGAGTGAAACATACATGAAATAAATATTAAAAAATATTTTAGAAAACATCGGCTACGCTCTATTTTCGATTCCGGTTTGGGGTGAGAACTTGCGATACCGTCTGGAATCCTTAGGCCCAATCAAACCACATTATCGGGCATCCTAAGCAAGTAAGCCTGAAGGGCTATCTATCTACAAACTAACCCCTTTTTTTATTTTGTTTCTTTTCACTAGCTAAACCCCCCTTTTCCCCAATACTGCTAATAGACCATAACTTCTCGATCCTTCTAATGTATCATCAAGGCTCCGAGTAGTTGCTACCACTGAGAACGAAGTAAGTAAGTCTAGTAACTCCTTGAAGCTTTTGACTTGTCATCAGTGGACGGCGCTCGCATGCCACTGGGCCCTATAACAAACTTATGCTTTTTATTCCAAAGTATAGTTTGTTTCCCTAACCAACTTGATAGAATTTACCTTGAAAAACTAGTTAGCAACACTCACTGGCTCGATGCTACACGAAGAATCAGAAATTGCTACCACAATTATTAATTTCACTCAAATAAATTAAGTAATAAGAGGTTTTATAAATTACCAGTTTTACCACATATATTAAGATAATAAACACCACATTTAAAGTCCATTTAAACCATATAAATAGTAGTAGTTAAATTATTTCTCCACAATACACGTTGACCAATTATATTCCAAGACCAATCATAAAAGAACTCTACTTTCATAGAAATAGTGTGTGACTTTACCCTATTCCTATCGTTTTCCCTACTCTAACATATCTGAAACACAGACCGTCACTTACCATAGATCTTGTGTTCAAAATATGCACAAGTGTATCCCTACCATAAGCTGTACAGTTCAGCCAGCGAAGCTGAGATAGGCAACCTATAGGCTTGTGTTCTTATCCCCCCCTCTGCTCTTGCCCGCGGGCTAGGGTAGCAGAGAGTAGATCGCCCTATCCGTGTATATATCCAGTATTCCAGGACACACCAGTACCAGCCACATGAGAGAGCCAGCTGCGATCAACTTTACTTAGATGTGGATCGATCACAACCGAAATCCCCAGCAACCAACGCCAGCATGGACCAGAACACCGAGTAAATAAATATATATATATATAGGACCCCAGCCTCAAATACTGCCGACTTCAGTGAGCAAGGATTACTCCTAATGTCTTTCGTCAATCGTGAAAGTCCTCACTTCCATCTAACAGTTGGACTCTTTGAGACCGGTGAGAAAATACGCTTTTGTAAGTATAGAAAAGCGTCCAAGCCCTCCACTTGGAACAAAAAGACCCCTAAACGCCTCTTATTTGACACCGTAAGGGAAGAAGCGCCTAGCCGGACAACAGTCTGTCACAAACAATGATCTGGCTTATAACTTTCACAAAATAACCCCATAGAAAATTACTAAATTCAATTTTACTGACCAACTAAACAAACGAGTGAGGTTTCCTTTACGTGCTATAATCTAAGCTTAATTTTGCAAGAATTACTCCCTACAAAACCAAACACAGACTTATCTCCAAGCACCAGCCATACATCGACCCAGTCTTTGTATTGCTTGACGGCACTCATGAAACAAAGCACAGAAAACTTCACTATACACCTTAATTGAAATGTAACACTACACTATAAATAGAACACTAAAATAACCCCACAACTGACAGTAAAGCAATTCCACCATAGGTCTAAGTTCAACTGTACGACGATATTGTCCCCGCACAACCAAACAGAGACACAATTTCAAAGTTTACAATCACTTAGAATAATTTCCAAGTAAAAACAAACAGAGAAATAATAGCAGAACAACTTCACTCACCAGTATAACACACGAAAGCCAGAGACACTGTTAGTCTTGTAGATATTTTAAGAATAATCCGCGTCGGCTCGTCCCGACCCTTTTATAGATTCTATCTCCGACTTCCGACTTCCGACATCCGACTTCCGACTTCTGACATCCGACTTCCGACTTCTGACATTCGACTTCCGACTTCTGACATCGGACTTCCGACTTCTGACATCGGACTTCCGACTTCTGACATCGGACTTCCGACTTCTGACATCGGACTTCCGACAAGATGGCTACTCAATCGTGTGCTTTGTTTACTAAGTCTTATGCCCTATGCATTAGAGTTCACGATTAACACACGGATGTTTGCTTATCAACACGTGCCGAGTACACGTGTTTTAGAGAGAGACAGAGCTATTGATATTGATACCTATGTAGTCCAATAGTGGAGCGATTCGCAAATATTTTTACGTAAATATTATTTTGTGGAACATTCTTATTTATTTTGTAAGTAATTTCGCAATGAAATATTTTATCTGTTACTAAATGTTACATTGAATGATATACTCAGGAAGCATAATAACCAATATTAGTCATTATTATTTCTTTGACTTGTAAATGAAATCCAGACATAATATCGGAACGTTACGCAGTTGACAACTGTCAGTGTCAGTATTTCGTCCATGTGAACGTAGTTTGTTGATAAATACGTTTTTCCAACCTGTTTTACATTTAATAATAGTGAATTTTATCAGTGATGACGTAACTAAACATGTGATTAACCATCAAAGATATTGTTTGTTAAAATATTCAATGAAATCCCGAAGGAAATATGCACCAAAAAGTTGCTCAAGGAAATGTTGATTCGCCGTAAGTTTTATATGTAATAACGAGTCCATTTCCTCGTCATAAACGCTTGTTCTGTTACATGCTATCACAATTATCATCCTCCTTGCGTTATCCCGGCATCGGCATTCGTCACGGCTCATGGGAGCCTGGGGTCCGCTTTGGAAACTACTACCAAGATTTGGCGTAGGCACTAGTTTTATGAAAGCGACTGCCATCTGACCTTCCAACCCGAAGGGTAACTAGGCCTTATTATAATTTAATTATAATATTATAATTTGTTGCAAAACAAATTCACCACAGTACTGGTACCGGTACCATTGTCAAAATAGACATGTCCCATTCCCATCCCTACTGCTAATCATAAAGGCGCGCCATTATTTGAAACGACCAATGGCAGCACCGTGCGCGCCCGCCTCACCCCGCAAGGATTGGTGATTTGCGTCTCGAACAATATCGCTTGCATTTGGCTTCTAGTGGGGTGTTCTGTGGCTAAAAGTGATAGGCTCTTTCTAACGCGAGCGAAGCCGCGGGAAAAGCTAGTAGGTACATACTGTTGTCTTTAGTTGTGAAATAAAGTCTTTTACGTCTCTGTCGTTATTTTACACTTTTTTTTTATATAATTTGCTTGTCCTTTTTTTATCTTATTGTAAGACTATTTAAATAAATATTTTGAATTGAAAAAGATGTGAAATTTGAATTTTCTATGAGACCAAAAATGTGTTGAACCTACTTAATATTCTTATACTAACCTACTTAATACTTCTTTTTGAATGATTACCTCTTTCAATTTCTGTTTTCGTACCGTCTGTCACATTGACTTTTGACAAATCAAATTATTAGTTTAGGTACAATTTTATTATTAAAATGAAATAATTTATTACAAATTATCTGTTATTTTAGTCTTGTGTGTTGTAAACGTGAAAATTTTATCGTGTCATGTGAATTTGTTGTTATTTTTGTTTTTTTTTTTTGTGTCAGTGAACGAATATTTGATAATCTAAAATCAAGTTTAAATTTACTGGAGGTATGAAATGCTACTTGCAATAATAGTTATTTGTTTTACAAGGGGGCAAAGTAGTTGTTTAACCGCACGTGCCAAAGCGATACCTGAGCAAGCGAAGGATTCCAATATTCAACCGCGAGCATAGCGAGTGGTTCAAAAAGTGGAATCTTGAGCGTTGCGAGGGTATCAGGGCATAAAGGTTAAACAAACTTTGCCATCGAGTGAAACACAATTTTTCACCACACCAACACGAACAAAGTAGGTACTCACTATAAAACATCAAACTAAATCAAATCCATCAATTTATTCAATATTTATGATTCAAAATCATCATTTACAGGTAAAATCTAGCAGCCAGATTAAGACATCGAGTTAAAATTTGCCCCCTTGTGGATAAAATGCATTTTTGCTATCTGTTTTCGAATAGCAAAGAAAGTCTTTACCAGTTGGTGTGGTGAAAACATAACATATACCCCCTTATTCATAAACGTTCACTAGCCGACATCAAGCCGATAAAGTTCGTTTGTCCCTTTCCGACTTACTGGTGTGATGGAAAGGGAGAAACGAACTTAGACCACACACATAGGAAGTAAATTATCGGAAATGCCGGCCGATTTGCATTGAATAAGCCTGTCGCGAGTTCTTGAACTCACACACACTTGGACGTAGTTACGCAGAAACGTTCCAATCCACATGAAATTGTCATTAAGTTTTAGACCTTGTATGAAAAATTAAAATTTTGCAAAAACCCCCTCCCTCTAATATTTTAAAAATATTATGTACACACTAGCTTTTACTTCGCAAAATTCGAAAAAATGCGAATGCTCTACACAAATTCCCGATCCCCACTTTAGGGATGTGGGGGGTTAGAAAGAGACAAAAAGTAGCCTATGTCACTCTCCATCCCTTCAACTATCTCCACTTAAAAAATCACGTCAATTCGTCGCTCCGTTTTGCCGTGAAAGACGGACAAACAAACAGACACACACACTTTCCCTTTATAATATTAAATAAATAAATATTATAGGACATTCTTACACAGATTGACTGAGCCCCACGGTAAGCTCAAGAAGGCTTGTGTTGTGGGTACTCAGACAACGATATATATAATATATAAATACTTATATACATAGAAAACATCCATGACTCGGGAACAAATATCTGTGTTCATCACACAAATAAATGCCCTTACCGGGATTCGAACCCGGGACCGCGGCGCAGCAGGCAGGGTCACTACCGACTGCGCCAGACCGGTCGTCATTAGTATAGATGTAGTTCAAAAAGGGTTTCCTTCGGAAACGTTCGTATTTGTCATGCTAGTTCAGTCAGTGTCAGTACATCTTGTATTGACACTGACTGAAATAGCATGACACGTTCGCAGGGTTGCAAATAGAAAAAAAACCAAATGTTTTTTTTTTCAGAATTATGAAAAAAACCGAGCACCATGTTTTTTTTTAAATATGTTTTTTTTTTTCATACATACATACATACAATCACGCCTGTATCCCATAAAGGGGTAGGCAGAGCACATGAACTACTCAAGTTTCAGTGCCACTCTTGGCAAAAAGGGGTTGAAAGAAAACGAAAATTGTGACATTGCAGTGACAGGTTGCCAGCCTCTCGCCTACGCCACAATTTAACCCGTATCCCACTGTCGACTTCTACGACACCCACGGGAAGAAAGGGGGTGGTGAATTCTTAACCCGTCACCACACGGGGTTTTTTTTTCAGATGAACAAATAATTCGACAATAACGGTTTTTCGTGAGTTGTAACGTGTTTCAATAACAATAACGTACATTTTAATTCGATTAACATTTAGTATACAAACGTTTATTGGGGAATCCCCGATGCGGCGTGCAGCGTGGAGAGGCGGTGGTGTTGCTAACAGTAAATAGTGATAACTAACAACTACAGAATTCGTAAATGTTACTTATAAGATCAGAAATTAAAGTTATTCGATTAAATTCGTTTAATAGTTAACATTAAAAAACCGTATAAAAGTATTAACTGCTTTGCAAATTCGAGATTTCGTACATCAGAAAAAAAACATACTCCAGAAAAAAAATTGTTTTTTTTCACGGTTTTTTTTTCATGTTTTTTTTTCAAGCCAGAAAAAAAACCGTTTTTTTGCAACCCTACACGTTCGTATGTTTCCGTAACAATACGAAGGCAAATCTTTTCGCAGTACATCTGTATGGAAGTATGGATTATACAAGTGAAGTTCAAGTTTTTTATTTATTTTCAGATTGGACACAACTGAAATGAAGTAGCTTTAGATTATGATACCGAACGTACCGCCTGGTACACAGAACATTGTTAACGCAGCAGCTGTACCACAGGAATACGCACCTAACTACGGACAGGTACATACAATACAATACAATACAATACAACGCAACGCAACGCAACGCAACGCAACGCAACGCAACGCAACGCAACGCAAAGCAACGGAACGCAACGCAACGCAACACAACGCAGCGCAGCGCAGTGCAATGCAATACAATACAATACAATACAAATATTCTTTATTTCACACCTCAACACAGGAAACAGCATACAAAGTATAAACAACAATTTAAGAGGTAAACCAAGAGGCGGTCTTATCGCTAAAGAGCGATCTCTTCCAGACAACCTAGGTAGCGGAGAATAATGAATTTAACCTGGTTAGTAGGTGCACTAAATGTATACTAGCACATACTATATACTACACATAAACAATATACTACGAGTACACACTTAGAACCTAACCACAAAATTAAAATTTTGAAAAAACCCAATATAGTGGACCGATTTTCATGAAACATGGCTAAGAACACTCCCGACTAATTTTTTGAGCTTTCAAACAAAAAAACTAAATCTAAATCGGTTCATACGTTCGGGAGCTACGATGTCAATGCCACAGACAGACACACACAGTCACACAGATAGACAGACTCGTCAAACTTAAAACACCCCGTCGTTATTGCGTCAGGGATTAATAAAATACGATACATATACATACAAATACGTATATATAATACAATGTACGTGCCAGATATAAGGGATATGAATCTATCAAAATATAACTGACCAGATAAAAAGTGAAGCTTGAAAAGTGTCTTAAAAAAAGTAGGAGATTGAGCGCGTCTAATGGGCCATTTTTTTTTTTCAAAGTTGTCCACCCACAGAGAACCTCCTATAGAGTGGCAGTCTTGTATATTTGGTTCGCGATACGAGTCACCAGTGTTTGGGGTGCGAGGAGCGGGCGGGGAATGTGTTAAGCGCGCTGTGATTGGCCGTTTCAAGGACGGCGGGCAGTCGCGCCAGATGAAAAGGGACAGAAGTATGACTGTCCCTCTACTGACGCGTAAGTGGCCAATATAAGTTGACCTATGCCGGCTCTGAATAAATTATAAATATGACTTATTTGTGGAATGTAATGCCGTCTGTTTTTAAATTTGAGCTTCTTGTTACCTTTCCACACCATTTCACACTACAGGTGGACATCTTTAAGGCATCAAAATACCCTTTTCCAATTTTTTTGTGCGAAAAACACGCGCTGCTTTCGGGTCTGTTACTTGGTCGATACTGATCGGGCACGGCGAGCGCCCGCGCTTATATCAGTGCAAATACTAGGAAGGCTGGCCACCGCGAGTCGTCTTGTAATAGATGTCTATAGGGGTTGGTCTGTGTGTCCACCCCACTTTTTTACACACACAATATTACAGGATTGACGAATACATGAACATTTTGACATGAATTGTATTAAAATAATAATGACAATATGCAATGTGTAAATAATTTGTAATTTTTTTTAATGTCTAATGTAATGAGTATTAATTATTAATTTATTATTTTGCAGCAGTTACTTAAATCCTTATAATTTTTGGTCTGTTAAATAACTTTTAGCATACGCTATTAGAATAGCTTAATTAAGTAGCTTATAAGTAAAGTTTGCATGCTTATTCAAGTAGAATGTACGCACTTTTTGTATACTTACACTTAAGAACTCACTGTAACACTACATTTTTGCAAATAAATATTGATTGATTGATTGATTGATTTGTAACATGGGTATACTCAGAATCGCGAGGTGTTTCGATGCTGATAGGAGAAAAAAAATGTCCCAAGACTTCCATACATTTTTCAAACCTTCCATTCCGTTACCGCCATACAAAATGTATGAAAAAATGGTAACGGAACGGGGAAAAAACCTTGGGACACTTTTTTCTCTTATTAGGATTGAAAGAGCTCGCGATTCTGAGTGGAAACCACATAACCAAATAAAGAAAAAACCGGCCAAGAGCGTGTCGGGCCACGCTCAGTGTAGGGTTCCGTAGTTTTTCGCATTTTTCTCAAAAACTACTGTACCTATCAAGTTCAAAACAATTTTCCTAGAAAGTATTTATAAAGCTCTACTTTTGTGATTTTTTTCATATTTTTTAAACATATGGTTCAAAAGTTAGAGGGCGGGGGACGCACTTTTTTTTACTTTAGGAGCGATTATTTCCGAAAATATTAATATTATCAAAAGATGATCTAAGTAAACCCTTATTCATTTTTTAATACCTATCCAGCAATATATCACACGTTGGGGTTGGAATGAAAAAAAATATCAGCCCCCACTTTACATGTAGGGGGGGTACCCTAATAAAACATTTTTTTCCATTTTTTGTTTCTGCACTTTGTTGGCGTGATTGATATACATATTGATACCAAATTTAAGCTTTCTAGTGCAAGCGGTCACTGAGATTATCCGCGGACGGACGGACGGACGGACGGACGGACGGACGGACGGACGGACGGACGGACGGACGGACGGACGGACGGACGGACAGACAGACATGGCGAAACTGAGGAGTGTCTTTTCAAAAGGGCTTATTTCCACTTTGAACTTTTTTTGGGAAATCGAGAAAAACATAATTCCACGGTATTGATTTTGAAATTAATATTTAATTTGCAGAATTGTTATATTGTAAGTTGACGTTAATGCTATGATTACATCAAACGTAACATGTGTACCTAAATCAATATTTAATTACCATATGTTTTTGAGAATTAAGCACTTTTGATGCGAACTTTTGGGAATTAAGCCCTTTTGTTGTGGCCTTGTAGCGTAAATGTTATTATTTTAAAATAGTTTTATTTTATTTTTGGATTTTGTATTAAGTTAGTTGATATCAATGTTGTTGTACTACATACATTGGTTTATCCACATAAATAATCATTACACATTCTTCAAAATTTGTTCTAAACTTTGATGTTACTCTTTTTTTTAAAGATCAAGGCGAGACTTTTTGAGCTATAATCTCAAAACAACACGTAATTTTCTATACTAAGAAAAACTGCATTCATAGTTTAAAAAAAAGATAAAATGGAAATAAGCCCTTTTGAAAAGACACTCCTCAACTATAAGGGTTCCTAGTTGACTACGGAACCCTAAAAATGGGGGGACAACTTAGAAAATAATAGCCCTAATATTTATACAGGTACCACAGGATTACGGGCAGTACGGAGCAGCGGGACCACAAGTTTACGGACAATACGGACAAGAGGATTACGGACAGAATTACGGACCGGGTCAGGCTGGTCCGGCGTATTACCCTCAGGAGGAGGAGATTGATGAAAAGTATATTTGTCCACCAGGGTACGACTAATTATGGTTTATTTCTCTAAGAAACTAGCCTCTTAACCCTAACGGCCCAGCCACGACATTGGTCTAAGCGCGACAGCGGTGAGCGGCAGCCATACGTGCGAATGAAAAGTCCCATCGCTGTGTCTAGCTCCAATGTATGGCCGCCGCTCACCTCTGTCGCGCTTAGACCAATGTCGTGGCTGAGCCGTAAGACCGTTTTCACATTATCCGTTCCGATATCGGATGTCGGAAGGATTTTAATAAAAAAAAAAACAGTCCCCACTTTACATGTAGGGGGAGGGGGGTACCCTAAGAAAACATTTTATTTCACTTTTTATTTTACCACTTTGTCGGCGTGGTTGATATACATATTGGTACCGACTTTCAGCTTTTTAGTGCTAACGGTCACTGAGATTATCCGCGGACGGACGGACGGACGGACAGACAGACATGGCGAAACTATAAGGGTTCCTATTTGACTACGGAACCCTAAAAAACTTGTATCTTCGTCTGTCAATGAAAAGAAAATTGTAGATGCATATAGACTTACTGCGTTTTAACTTTGAGGAGCAGCGTGAGATACGAGATTTTTTCAAAGTAGTGACGATAATAATATGTATGTATAACCGTTTTATTAGGCAGGCGTCCGGTTTTTTATCCATAGCCCAGTATTTAATCCATCACTTTCATCAGAATAGCCCAGTTCATTTTAGATTCCATTAACTCTCAAATAGTCCTTACACCCTGGCGGGTGTTGCCTCTGCGTGTGTCCCATGATATGGGCAAGGGCAACATCCGCTCGGTGTACCCCTTACATTTCATTAAAGTGTCGAAAGGGCCTCTACGCGTTGGCTTCGGCCCCGCGCACGCCTCCCAAAGGTCCGGAATACCATTGTTCCGTGATGGGAAAGACATGTATGTATAATTCTGGAAGAGCGAGGTCTCCTGATACAGGTACTTCGTACCCACTAGGAGGACTCGACAACTATGTATTTAGCAATGTTGTTTTTTTTTTATAAAATAAATCATTTTCAAAATCATTTTCATTTCATGTATATTGAAATGTTGTGTATTTCAGGACCTGTATCAACAGAAACTACAATCGAAACAAGTATATAGTAGCGGGTGTGTTTCTCGGAATACTAGTGTTCACTCTGATCGTTTACTTGATCGTGTGTGCTGTCACGGGTAAAACATAAGGTGTGTGTCTGTCTATTGATTCCTTTTTTCAGGTTCCGTACCAAAAAGGTACAACAGGAACACTTATGGTGCGACTCTGTCCGTCTGTCACATTCCTAAATATCTCGAGAACTACTAATGCTATCAACTTGAAATTTGGAATAGTTATGAACATTGTAAACCTCTACAAATAGAAAGTACAATTTTTTTTAATTTATTCATTTTAATGGTAGAAAATGTCCAAAATTAAAGGGGGGCAAACTGTAGATTTCAAGTTACCAGGTCAAGTGGGGTACCTATCGTTAGAAAGAGCGCAAATTGAACGTAAATAAAATATATTTTTAAATTTTTTTGTAGTGAAAAAATAATAATTTTGAAGGAAAATGTAAAAAACAATACCGCCGACGAAAAATTATGAAAATTTTACGAAATATTGGTTTATGCTAAATATTACAGGACAAATATAATTTTTTTTTATACCACGTCGGTGGCAAATAGGAGAAGGGTTATTTTTAAAACAATTAGTTCCATCCACCAATGAGTAGACGCTATTTCCGCTCTAAGGAATAAAAGGAAACGAACAACCTACCTGGGAATACTAGGTTACTTTTTGTTTTGAAGTCATAAATAGAGGTAATATTTTGTGTATAAAAATTTTCTGTGTATTTTATATGTATGTCTGAAATATAATATGAGGAGTGTCTTTTCAAAAGGACTTATTTCTATAAGTCAACAGAGGTTATTTTTATCTATGTCTTCCTAGAGAAATAACCCTTGGTGACTTATAGAAATAAGTCCTTTTGAAAAGACACTCCTCATATACTTTAGGAATTTTAGACATTAAATCTATATGCAGAACAATCAGTAGGGCTTCAAAATATATGCTTAATAATATTTCTTAATAATTATTGTTATACTTTAGACTTATATTGACCGGGATATAGACCGTGATTACCTTTTTGATTTTTGTCGAGCTCCCGATATTTCGACGCAGTTGCATGCATCATGATCACGGAAAACTATACTATCGGGAGCTCGACAAAAATCAAAAAGGTAATCACGGTCTATATCCCGGTCAATATAAGTCTAATGAAAATAACCGTGAATCATTCAAAACTCTTATTGTTATACTTTTCAATTTTATACTCATCAACTTTAAGACTTTTGAGATTATGATACCTATCCGATAAATTATGGTTTGTTATTGTTAGAACCATTAAACGTTATTCGTAACAAAAATTATGACTAGTGATGTTTATGACCACAAAATATATGAATAACAAATTCTGACTAACGAAATTATGAACAATAACTTTATGGGAAAGAAAGGGATCCCGAGATTCCCGAGCTTCAATTGTTTGACAAGCACGCCGCACGCCGCGCCCCGCGCACCTCCAATATGAGCGTACCCTTACGGCACAGCCACGACATTGGTCTAAGCGCGGCAGCGGTGAGCGGCAGCCATACGTGCGAATGTAAAGGCCCATCGCTGTGTCTCGCTCCAATGTATGGCCGCCGCTCACCGCTCTCGCGCTTAGACCATTGTCGTAGCTGAGCCGCTTATATTTTGTTATGTGTGTGATGTGACACAAAGTAATATTTTCAGATAGCGTATGACCAAAAAGGTGTGCTACATCCTCGCGGGCACATTGCTCGGCTTCCTCGTCATCGGTTTCATCGTTTACGCAGTTTTGTGCAAATAAGGTGCGTACTTATATTTGTGGCTTGCCAATCACTATCACTATCATCACTATCACTACATAGTATAAAACAAAGTCGCTTTTTCTGTCCCTATGTCCCTATGTATGCTTAAATCTTGAAAACTACGCAACGGATTTTGATGCGGTTTTTTTAAATAGATAGAGTGATTCTAGAGGAAGGTTTACATGTAGGTATAGTACCCATGCGAAGCCGGGGCGGGTCGCTAGTGCAGAATAAATAATGTTGTGGGGATCAAC
This sequence comes from Leguminivora glycinivorella, assembly GCF_023078275.1. NCBI lineage: Eukaryota > Metazoa > Arthropoda > Insecta > Lepidoptera > Tortricidae > Leguminivora > Leguminivora glycinivorella. The sequence goes on along the minus strand of NC_062995.1, from coordinate 1,240,754 downwards.
CTAGCCCCAAACTAAGCAAAGCTTGTACTATACGGGAACAGTATAATAAAGAGTACTATCATACAGTATGGCCACTCCCGCTCCCTGCTGAAAGTGCCGCCCACCCCCTCTCGGTTACCTCACAGTTACCGCCTGTCAAAACGCGAACAGTATACCTGTCATATTTCACTCACACAAGCATAGTACGCGTTCACCTACACGAGCTTAGACTGTGTGCTAGGAACGTGCCTCTTCCATAGGTATATTTGATCGCCAGTGTCCGAGATTTAAAGAGAGTTTCCGCAAACTGGCGCATCACTAGCCAGGTTTGTTGACCATCGTATGACATTCGAGATTTCTACTTTTAGCACTATTATAAAAATAGTAAGTAATCTTTTATTTCACAGATTTTGCATGGACGAATCAGGAGCGAGAGAGTGCCGTAAATATTTGGACGAAAAATTCGGGAAAGCGAAATATATAATCGCTGGTCTCTTATTATTTTCCCTCATTATAACTCTTGTGGTTTACGCTGTACTCTGTACCGCTAACACCAAGAAAAGAACTACGTCAAATAATAGTACGACGTCAAATAATAAAACTAGTACGTCGAATAGTAAGAATAGTACGTCCAATAATAAGGCTTCAAGATTTGCGTTCGTTTTCGTCGATTCATTACCTCCAGGTGTGTATTTCTTGTTTTTTATTTGACAAATTTTCAATTGAAGTTAAAGCCTGCCCAATATATAAATAAATAAATATATTATAGGACATTCTTACACAGATTGACTGAGGCCCACGGTAAGCTCAAGAAGGCTTGTGTTGTGGGTACTCAGACAACGATATATATAATATATAAATACTTATATACATAGAAAATATCCATGACTCACGAACAAATATCTGTGCTCATCACACATATAAATGCCCTTGCCGGGATTCGAACCCGGGACCGCGGCGTAGCAGGCAGGGTCACTACCGACTGCGCCAGACCGGTCGTCAAATATATGACTATTGTCAGGAGGGCGCTGATATTCTGATATATGCGGTGACAGTTCAGTATGGTATACTCTTGGCTCGAAACGATCGTTTTTCGTCAGTTTCGTCACGTTCCTAAATTTGTCAAATTCTGCTTTCGTCAGCCATTCTTTATTCGTCACGATCGTCGATGGTCTTTCTCAACTACGGTCAATTTCGTTGTTCATCTTTATCTTAATCCGTCTCGTTTTTTACTCGTCATAACCTTCTTTCGTCATGTTCGCTGTTAAATCTATGTTTTTCGTGTTTTTTCGTAGTCTTAGGTCGGTACAAAGCTAGAATATGACCAAATACGAAATGACGAAAAACAATTGAGTCGAAATAAGAAAAAGGTCAACTCATTATGGTCAAAGACGATAATGACTGCTGCAGTCTAAGTTGACGAATGAAGAATGGCTTACTTGGTGGATATTCCACGAATCCGCACGAAGCGCTTTGCTTCTTCTTTTCTTATGCGCACTGCCAAGGAGTGGAATTCCTTGCCGGCGGCTATATTTCCGAGCTCATATAACCCGGCAACCTTCAAATCAAGAGTGAACAGGCATCTTCTGGGCGAGCTCACTCCATCGTAGGCCACGTCTTTGCCTTTGGCTAGCCTGTGGTCAAGCTGACGAAAGCAGAATCGGACAAATTTGGGATCGTGACGAAAAACGAACGTGTCGACCCAAGAGTATACCTTCAGTATTAGTATGAGGAAAATAGTTCTGATGAAATTCCGCAACATGGCGCGTAGTTATATATTACTTGTCTGGCTTTACAGCTTACAAAAAAATCGGCCAAGAGCGTGTCGGGCCACGCTCAGTGTAGGGTTCCATAGTTTTCCGTATTTTTCTCAAAAACTACTGAACCTATCAAGTTCAAAACAATTTTCCTAGAAAGTCTTTATAAAGTTCTACTTTTGTGATTTTTTTCATATTTTTTAAACTTATGGTTCAAAAGTTAGAGGGGGGACGCACTTTTTTTTCCTTTAGGAGCGATTATTTCCGAAAATATTAATATTATCAAAAAACGATCTTAGTAAACCCTTATTCATTTTTAAATACCTATCCAACAATATATCACACGTTGGGGTTGGAATGAAAAAAAAAATCAGCCCCCACTTTACATGTAGGAGGGGTACCCTAATATTTTTTTTTCCATTTTTTATTTTTACACTTTGTTGGCGTGATTAATATACATATTGGTACCAAATTTCAGCTTTCTAGTGCTAACGGTTACTGAGATTATCCGCGGACGGACGGACGGACGGACGGACGGACAGACAGACAGACATGGCGAAACTATAAGGGTTCCTAGTTGACTACGGAACCCTAAAAAAGAGTAGAAATGGAACAATATTTTTGTTATCGGCAACATTTACTGTTCTCAGCGAAAACTACGCCCCCAGGCACTTCTTACCATTTGCAAAGACGATCGTGTATTATAGAGAGTTACTGTCGAAGTAAAATGTGTAATCACAGTACATAGACTGCCATCTCTTGGCACAGGCTTAAAACTTTTGAACCTCAGTTTTGACAATTTGGCCCATATTCTTAGCTTGATATGTGTTAAAATGTCAAATATTAATATTAGCGCCATCTAGCCGAGCTTACCCTAAAGGTGTAATGCCATTTTGGCCACCGTACCTTTTTCTGTATGGTAATGAGGTACGTTTTTTTGTCTATACGGAGTATATACACCCCTGTGTGGTGACGGGTTAAGAATTTCACCACCCCTTTTCTTCCCGTGGGTGTCGTAGAAGGCGACTATGGGATATGGGTTAAATTGTGGCGTAGGCGAGAGGCTGGCAACCTGTCACTGCAATGCCACAGTTTCGTTTCCTTCCGACCCCTTATTTGCCAAGAGTGGCACTGAAGCTTTAGTAGTTTCATGTGCTCTGCCTACCCCTTTATGGGATACAGGCGTGATTGGATGTACGGAGTATAGGTATATATGTCTTTGCCATTTCATAGCGGCCACCATTCCGTTAACATTAGTCAACCTGCCATCACTCTATCTGTCCTATTTTTTTTCCTACTACGTCGGAGGCAAACAAGCGTACGGCCCGCCTGGTGGAAAGCGGTTACCGTAACCTATGGACGCCTGCAACTCAGAGTGTCACATGCGCGTTGCCACCCCATTAGAAACTTGTACATTCCCTTTTGCTGTGTATATCTGTGTGTATGTTAAAGTGTCTTAAAGTTAGTGTGTGACCCGTATTTTTAATTTCAGATTATCAGGACGTACATGGAGATATACGTACCGGGGAAAATTCATAGGCTTTTAGACCGTTACTATGACTATCTGAAATATATTGTAGGAGGTGCTCTGATTGCCGCTCTTTTTATTGGTTTTATTGTTTATGAGGTCCGGTGCAGAAAGAAGGACAAAGAAGAAGGTGAATATTTAGAATAGAATAGAATAGATTTAACAGATTTCAGATTTCAGATCTTTATTGGTAAAAAATTATATATTTTTACAAGTACAAGTGTTAAAACAGCAACATGCATAAGACTAAACTTAAATTATACGATAAGTTTAATATATTATTACAATTGCGCGATAATCATAAATTCATTTAAATTTAAAAGTGGAAAATGTCTGCCTTGGGTGAGACTTGAACTCACGGCCTCTGGATCGATACTCCAGCGCTCTGCCAACTGAGCCACCAAGACCACCACTTCCACTTTTAAATTTATTCTAAGCCTAGTGGCATCGATTGCAGACGTTTCTGCTAATCAGAAGTTAAAAATCATAAATTCAGTTGGGTATACGTTTTAAATTAATAATTGTTCAAAATTACATTAAATTTATTTTTCATTTTTTGTGTAACGTCACACTAAAGTACAAATAAAACAGGACACATACAAACAAAAAACATTAGTCGCTAAAATAGGAGCCCCACTCGGCATCATGGATTATGGCGCGGACATCTGCAACGCTGCTGTCACATCTCGGACACTAGCAATCAAATATACTAACTCTTAGTGCGTTTTCACATTATCCGATCCGATATCGGATGTCGGACCGATATCCCATACATTACAGGCGCCATCTTGGATTTTTTCTATGGAAATCCTTCCGACTTCCGATATCGGATCGGATAATGTGAAAACGGCGTTACGGTTATCGAATTATTAAAAAAATAATTTAAAGAAAAATTTAATATACATACATACAATCACGCCTGTATCCCATATAGGGATAGGCAGAACACATGAAACTACTAAAGTTTCAGTGCCACTCTTGGCAAATAAGGGGTTGAAAGAAAACGAAACTGTGACATTTGTGAGAAAAATTTAATTTAATTTTAATTTAGAGAAATTTCGACGGGTACCTCGGCGGTCGAGGTGGTGTAGCGGTTTATCACGTCAGCCGCGTTAGCTGGAGACCCGGGTTCGATTCCCGGCTTCGCCACCAGTGGGCTTGATCGCTTTTTCTTTAGTGTATGATGGTATCTATTTCAGTTTATAAAAATAATTTAATTACTGAACACGTGTGTGGCATCCCTTACCACTTCCTTATGTTATTTATTTTGACATTTGCCGTCAAACACTTCACACTGACTTTAATATAATGATTAAGGTCCTCTCACACTAAATAATTAATTTATTATATAATATATGGAAAGAAAAAAAATTTTTTTTTGGATTCAACGAAAAGCGATATACAGGGTGGTGAATTTAACGGAAAAGAATAAAAACAGGGTGTATTTGATCGCCATGCATTGTTCGAGGTGTGATTTGGTTGACTCTATAGCTACATTTCTTTTATTTCTAGACTAAAATGGAGCGAAAAGCGTATTCCGAGTCCCGTCTCACCGTAGTTCAGCGTAAAGGCACCATGTTTGGTGTGAAAAACAAGAACAACTTCAGAATATTCATCACTGTCTTCGCTACAATCAGTGTTATGATGTTCATCGGCGTTATCATCTTCGTATTGGTGAGGACGAGCGTAATGCCGAGCGAGTATAAGGGGAAGAAAACTAGTGCCTCTACCAGTTCCGCTACTACTACAACAGCGAGTCTTGAGCAATTGGTCTTTTTGGCGAGAGACGCCGATTTTGTATATAGGTATTGACGTTTTAACCGCTCATTGTTCACGGTACAGTAATAGTTATTTGTTATACAAGGGGGCAAAGTTGTATTTTAACGCCGAGTGTGTAATTGAAAAACGAGCAAGTGAAAGGATTCTATAGTTGAACCACGAGTGGTTCGAGAATAGAATCCTGAACTTGCGAGTTTTTTAACACACGAGAAGTAAAGCACATTTGCACCCGAGTGTAACACAAAACTTTTCCCCTCACTATAGCGAGGAAACTACAACGCAAAAAATGCGTTTATCACTGCTTCCAGTAGTTCCACAGGCTTTGAGTAATTATGTTAACTAGAGAGGGCACCTCAACTTGATTTTGTGTAACAACACTTAGAGCCGATCGGCACAAACGCGCTTAGTCTGTGCCGAACGGCTGTGGTAGATTGACGTATCGCAATGAAAAATATTTCGTCTAAATAATGCCGTCATGTGTAGTGAGGTACTGTACAAACTGCTCAGGAAAATCTAACAAAAGCCAAGGAGTGACTTTTCATACGTAGGTTTTCTGCATTTTTGTTTAAACACGCTTACTTTTTAAAAAATGTATCAATATAAACTCATGCCGAAGCGCCATGTTGCGGCGGCCATGTTTCGTTGAAACCAAAGAGTAAAAAATGCAACAAAAGCAGACGTGACAATATCGCAAGTTAGTTCAAGTTTCCTATCATACATTAAATTATATATATTTATCGACGCAAAAAAGGTTATTTAATTATTATTGTCAGAATTGCAGTTTTCCGACATGTCGGTCTATAACAGATTCTCAATACGCGTGTCGAATTTCATGTGAGTATGTAAATGTAAGTGCAGTACCTAACCTATCTGAATGAATTTGGATAGGTAGACGGTCAAGCAAATTATAAGAGTATAAAAACGCGCGAAATTAAAATTTTGTATGGGACGATAAACCCGCGCCCATACATACATGGATGTAGATAAAGTTATGTATGCGACTATACATAATTAGGCGTTAAAACACTCATGTTATCTTATTAACACAACAAAAACAACACTCATGTTTTAATGCCTACCATTATGCAAATGTCACATAAATAACTAATATCCAGTTGCGGCTACGTGTACACATGTACGCTCAGTCCGTATGCAACTTTATATGTGGGCATTTAAAAAAATTGGGACTCACAGAGTTGTTAAAAAAATGTTAAATCGCTGTCAGTTGTGCAACGATAATTAAGCATGAAATTTCAATAAAAACATCGTTTTTGTTTTAATTATGTAAATTATACTAAACTATAATCTAAATTCAGAACGTGAAAAAAGTTTAGTTTTAAATACAGATTTCAAGCTTGATTGTCGTTACAAAACTAACAGCGATTTATGTTTTTTGTTAACAATTCATGCTAATTGAGAGTAAAAAAAGTTAAAAAAATGCCCATGTAAACCCATGTCACTTCTATACTACGACTTCTAATCTATGCACTCTATGCAGGGCTCATCATCGCGACCGAAAGGTCGTAAGCGCCGAGTAAAATCGTAGCGCTTGCGACGTTACGGAAGCAGGCCATTGGTTCACACCCCGCCCCCTCACCCCGCCTTCAGCTTACAGGCTGTGACACGTTCGTTGTTTGCTATAGCTCCTCTATACGAAGTAATACTTACTCAATGTCCACAGGTGGAAAATCATCTTTATTACTAGATTCACCTACTTTTATCAATTTTAAAGCAGTTAATTTGACTTTATTCAAAGTCAAATTACTTTACCCACTAGTGGATAAAATGCGTTTTTACCCGCTGGTATTAAAGGACAAAACACGTGTTTCCGAGCTAGTGAGGGGAAAAGGTATTAAAATTATAGACGGTCAACCAAATCTTGGCACTAAAAAGCCGACCAAGAGCGTGTCGGGCCACGGGCCACTTGACTATACAAAGTTATCCGAAGATTTGTCTTATTTATCAGAATCGCAATGAGCTGTATATTGTTTGTTTCATATATATCGCCTGGCAAAAAAGAGTAGAAATTAATAGGGGCGCTACTGTATATGTAGTCCGTTTTGCATGTGGCAACTATTGAGTCACTTTTTTATGAGAAAAGTGTTGCTATGATAAAATTTTGTTCCATTTTTTTTCGCCAAGCTGCAATTAAGAGTAGGGTGTTCCTTATTTTGCAAGTTTAAAATTTGAACAATGCATACCCTTAAAATATACTGATACTAGCCCAAAATTACAAAAAAAATCATGACTTCCCTGAAATCGGAACCCGGTAACTAAAATTCCTATAAAAAAATTAATAAATTTGATCAAACATTATATTGGAATTCTTTCGCATCAAGATTTTTTTGTGAAATATTGTGTATACGATCACAGAATATATAATAGTACAAGTACAGAAGGCCCACTGCTTTGATGTTCACGAAATGCCGCCTTTTTAAATGCCTACAAAATTCTTACAAAGAAACAATCCGCACGTGCGCGGCGTCTGGCACTAGGGTTGCCTATGTATTAAAACGAATTAATATTCAGATAAAATGTTATAAGTACTATTATATTGTATTAAAGTCTTGGGCACTTTCTAGGTACGTATACAGTATTTACATATTTTGGTTTAAATACCAACACCACAAGCCTTATTGAACTTTTCCGTGGGACTTAATCAATAGTAGATCTGTGTAAGAATGTCCTATGATATTTATTTTACACATGATGTCTATTTTACTAAGCATTATTAGCTATTCCACACGCGGACATCGCATATATGAACTTAAATAAAAACTCGCGACGTAAAGTAACATAGAAAATGTGAAAGTGCGTTCCGCGATAAAGCGCGCCACCCCTGAGTAGGCCGCGAACTCGCGGCCGCCAGCATGTACTTGTAGCGCGGCGATAGAATCGCGGAGTGAGCCGCCCCTGATACGATAGCAATGTAAGAGGTTGATATGAAAAAAATATATAAATATAAACAAATAATTGTTTTCATACTTTGTATGGAATTTTCGCATTTTAGCCGGCACGGGTTGAGGTTACAGGAATCTTCTTAAATGGAGGGTTTTTAGAGATGAAAAGCAAATTCGGGTTCATGCGTTATAAATTACTGAAAATCATGAAATAAGGGATATCCTATTAAGAGTATTAATTTTAAGAGGAGAAATTACTGCCTTAGGTAAGACTTGAACTCTCGGCTAGTCTCGAAAATTTTGTAAAATGTGAGTTTTGATATATTATCCATTTTTATTCTTCTTTTTTGGACTGTAATCATGATGTATTTGTTAAAAATGGTACAATGCCAGTAACTGTTATAATAGTGTAATAGTTATTTGTTTTATAAGGGGGTAAAGTAGTTGTTTAACCGCGCGTGCCAATATTGATACCCGAGCAAGCGAAAGATTCCAATATTGAACCGCGAGCGTAGCGAATGGTTCAAAAAGTGGAATCTTGAGCGTTGCGAGGGTTTCAAAGTACGAAGGTTAAACAAACTTTGCCACCGAGTGAAACACAACATTTTTCACCACACCAACACGAACAAAATACTGACTATAAAACATCAAAATAAATGAAATCCATCAATTTATTCAATATTTATGATTCAAAATCATCATTTATAGGTAAAAATCTAGCAGCCAGATTAAGACATCGAGTTAAAATTTGTATGAGATTACTTTGCCCCATTGTGGATAAAATGCAATTTTGCTATCTGTTTTCGAATAGCAAAGAAAGCCAGTTGGTGTGTTGAAAAATATTTTGTTTTGTATTTGTGAATTGTGAGTTTGTGCGTTATGTAATTTACAACTGTATTAAGCAAAGAAGTTTCATTTTAAGAAACGTTTTAATAAAAACATTATCATTAAAAAGTTATTTATTTACTGAACAGTATACCTAAAGCTTGACCAGAAATATATTACTATACGCGCCATGTTGCGGAATTTTTTAGAACTATTTTTTTCATACTGTCACACCTCGGACACTGGAGATCATTATATGAAAGAGGCGCGTCCCCAGCACACAGTCTAAGCTCGTGTAGGTGAACACGTACTATGCTTGTATGAGTGAAATATGACAGGTCAGGGTTTTTGGTGGCAATTTCAGCGAGGAGTTGGAGTGGCCATACTGTACGATAGTTCTCTTTATTATACTATGATACTACTTATACTGAACTGTCGCTGCATACATCATAATAACAGCGCCCTCTTGACAATAGTCATATATATCTGGTCAGGTTTTTATTTTTTTCAATTTCACTTAAATCACAGATAATATTCCCTTTTTATTCTAACTACCGTCGTATTTTCTGTAGTAGTATCTATTTCATTCAACTTCATATTTATTGTAGAAGATGTACCATTCTTTATTTCGACATTTAGTGATTTTCTTCCAATTGTGGGATCTTCTGATTTTCTCGCATTAAATTCATTATGGCCATCATGGAATATTTCATGACTATCTTCATGAACACTTCTGGCTGTAGCACTTTCTCTCAGTTTTCTTATTAAATAGTTGATTTTGCTTTCTTTATCACTATTTGATATATCTGTAGTTGTCTGTACTGTTATCTGTGGTTGTGTTGTTTTTGGCTCTGTTGTCTTTGACTCTGTTGTGATTTTATTGATATCATTAGTTCTGAATTCTAAAGTCTTATTAATTTCAATACTACTTTCAATATCTGAATTTTCACGTGAGAAATATTCTCGATTATCTCTTTCAATTGATTCGGAATTTTTGATATGAGCTTTCGTTTTTGACTTGGATGACGATCTGAAGGAAACTTTTTTACCGTTGATAGTTAGTGTTTGCTCAGGCGTTATGTCATCTATATAAGTTAGATTTTTTACGTAGTCCACTTGTTCTTTGACATCCTCTATTTGCTTTTCTAGATTATGAATCATGTTTTTCACGTATGTACGAGATTCTGGAAGATCTATTGGTAATGTATCGTTTACGATATATTTCCTGACATCTTTGCTAATAGGTTCACTGTTTCTCGCAATGCGGTTGTCATTGTCTAAATTATTGTTTTTTGGGTTTTCGTATTTAACATCATTTACATTTAATTTCTTTTCCGTCGTATAATCATTTATAAGTTTTGGTTCGTTTTCGATATCGCTGTCAGTTTCGGAGGAGTCTGAGAGCGCCATTTGTAACGTGTCGTTCAAGTTATATTTTCTGATATCTTGGTTTTGAAGATTACTAACATTTTTATTATTATGGTAGTTTTCCAACTCGCTTTCAATTTCTAAGTTCTCCATTTTTATTGTGTCGTTTTTGATAGTTTCCTTAATAAGTCCGTTCATTTTAGGATCCTGTTTAGGTTCGCGGTCATTTACATATTCTGAGTTTTTAATGTTTAATGTATAATTTTTAATATTTTCCACCATGTGTTTTCTTTCAATTTTAGGATCGTTATTAAATTCACTGTCCATTGTCTGTTTCGGATAGTATTCAAGCTCACTGTTGTTGTCGTCGAGTGTTCGGTTCTTTTCTAGCTCGCGGTATTTACTAAGTTCAAGGTTCTTTCTATCAGTTTCAACCTCACTGATGTTTTCCAAGTCACCTGTGCTTAAACCTTCGCCGGATGTACGCGCTACTAAATCAGTGACATTACTTTCATCATTTTTGTATTCCTTTGCCGTCCGCATTTGTTTCTTCCTTTTCGTTACGAACCTGTAATAAGACTGATTGTTAAATTCATGGCGTTTATTAGGCACTTAAACCCAACTACAAAAAGACATCCTAAACATAATAACTTGAGAAGACGAAACTGTAGCTTATTATTAGGAGATAATTTATTGTAATTTTAACAACTTTTTGAAACGTTGAATCAATTTACCTAATTCTTTATCATATTTTACTTTTATCTTTGGCTAAGTAATTTCACAAATTTTCTAGTTTTACATCCACAACTAGAATCTTGTCTTACCTTTCTACAGATATATACACTGCCGTGGGTCGAGTACTGTCAGTGACAGATTCTTTCGACACTTGTTGGTCTTCTTTTGCTTCTTCTGATTTTTCATATTCATTATATACATCTCCAGGTGTATCACCACGTAAGTCAACTTTTTGTGCTTTTTGTCCTCCCGTTAGCAACATCAAATCGTTATTCGGTGTATCTACAAGCTTTTCATCATTTTCTATTGAATGTTTTGGCCGTTTACTTTCAGCAAACGAAGGAGTGAACTTACTTCCTTTCATTGTGTTTTTTAAATGTTTTTTATCGAGAAAGACATCAAAGTTATGAGGCTTTGTTAGTTTTTTATCTTCAACGATTTCTTCAGTTTTGTGGTCAGACTCAAGTTCGACAGATGCACTTTTCTTTTCATCGGAAAGAGTTATTCTAGTAGTATCCCTATATTTGTGTAATTTAGTAAACGCCGTGACAGCTTTTCGGTCTTTTTTAATGATGTCTCTGTATTTATACCTTTTATTCACATGTTGGGTAGCGTTATGAGGTTTTCTGGTTCTTAAAATTGGCCGTACACCCCTCATTTCATGTTCCTTCTGTGCTTTAAAACTAAGACTGTTTCTATAAGGGTGTTTCTCTTCTTTATCTTCATCCACTTCCATTGTAGAAGATGTCGTTGTGCGTGTTCTTTTATTCCATTTTTTGTTACCATATACTCTCCAATAATCTTTGGCCATCTCTATTAGTTCACGCTTAATGTTATCGTTTAGTTTATTAAAATGATCGAAAATTAAAGATCTCAATGTACGCTTTAGGACGTCTTCTAAGCGCACGTCTGTAGATCTTGACAACTTTTCTAGATCTCTGATTACTGATCGCAATTTGTCATGTCCGCCGATGTACACGAAATCTCCGATGTCAAGTAGATCATTTTTTTCTCCGTTATATTTTTTGTTTTCAACTGCAGAAATGATTGCTTCTAAGTGCTCGCGCAACTTTTCTGCTTCCATTTCTCTCATATTGTCTAAATGTTCACTGACACGTCTTCTCATACTACCACTGCCTAACAAATCATGTAGCTCACTATTCTTATTGATGTATCTTCTTGTTTCATCTCCAAAGACAACAAATGCGTCTTCAAGGTCATTATCGTTGTACTTTTTAAGTATCTTAGCGGCTTGTGCTACGAAGTCAGTAAATGTCATGTCATGGGTATTGCTCCTTCTACCATTCCGGAGTTCAATGCCTTCTTTTATTTTCTCCAAAGCGGTTTGCACTTTGTCAATGACGTCAACGCCTGGCGGTTGGTCTTTCTTGTTGCCGAACTTCATTACCGTCTCGAGAGCTATATTCACTTGCTTTTGCTCGACTGCCGTAACTGCGGTTACTGTAAAATCATTAATAGGTTATTCAGCGATTGCAATAGTTAAATTAATAAATTAAAGGATATTTTGCACCACTGCAGGGCTCGAACTTGTGATCATCCTTCTTACGCTATCGCGGCATTCGCCACGGCTCCTTCTGAGAGCCTTAGGTCCGTGACAACTAATCCCAAGATTTATCGTAGGCACTTTTATGAAAGTCACTGTCATCTCATCTGACCTTCCAACCCGAAGGATAGCTACCCTACGTCTTATTATGATTAATACCTACGGTTTCCTCAAGATGTTTTCCCTCACCGAAAAGCGACTGGCAAAATATCGGATGACATTTCGCAGTTCGCACCATAAGTTCGAAGTTCGAACCCGCGACCTCCTAATTAAAAGTCGCAAAGATTGTGTAAACAATAAAAAAAACATAATTACCAGAAAAACATGCCACCACCACAAACACGATCGTTTTCATTTCACAAAAATAAACTGTAATCGATTTCTTGCAAATAAAATCGTAACGGTTAAGTATAAAGTTATTTCGCAAGCATGCAAGTATAAGGTAATAGTTTTCAGCGCACTGATAAAGGCTCTGTTGATACTTCACACGCCAATGATAAAGTTGCATTTTATCCACAAGAGTCCAAAGTATATCCCCAAAGCTAGCTGGTAGAATAAATAAATATAAAAATTGAGGGACACCTTACACAGATCAACCTAGCCCCAAACTAAGCAATATTTGTGCTATGGTTGCTAGGCGAGGTTACTTCCATATACAGAGTGGGGCCTGTAACAAAGGCGAAGAATTGAACTGTAGGCTATTCTCCTTATACTGATCAACATTTATTCAGTGACTTTTAAAAATTATGAAGTCTTTAAATTTTTAATTTTTCATACAAAATAAATATTAGCTTCAATGTACGCCATTATTGTTGTCATTGACGTTGTCTGTCACACTTTAGACTTAACAGAATTCGCAATCCATTACCTCTTAGAAAAAACTTTCAAGGGTGATAAAAATCAAAATAGGTACAAGTTATTTTTAAAAGTCGCCGAACAAATGTTGATCATTATAAGGAGAATAGCCTATAGTTCAATTCTTCGCCTTTGTTACAGGCCCCACTCTGTATAGATAAATGCATACTTAAATACTTAGAAAACATCCATGACTCAGGAACAAATTGTCGTTTAAAAGATGATTTAGATTTTTTGATGTTTAACAGTTAATATTTTAATTTCTTGGTGGTGTGGTGAAAAATTTTCTCGGTGGCAAAATCTGTTTAACCTACGTGCCTTGAAACCCTCTTAACCCTCAAAATTCCACATTTTGAATCGCTCGCGCCGCTCGCGGGTCAATATTGCAACCTTTCGGTTCCTCGGGTATCAATATTGGCAAGTGGGGTGGGGTTGAACAACTCTGCCCCCCTAATAAATCAAATAACTATTTTAACACTTGTTCATATATGAAAAATCCTCTGAAATCACTACACCGAGCTACACCTTGTAAAACAAAGCATAAACTAAAATAGATACCATACACTAAAGAAAACGCGATCAAGCCCACTGGTGGCGAAGCCGGGAATCGAACCCGGGTCTCCAGCTAACGCGGCTTCTCTAGTGTATGTTATCTCTGAAGGCTAGGCGCCTTTAAGGGCGAGCAATTTGTGCTTGCACCTCCTATATGAATCCTTTTGCAGGGTTACGATATAGCGAGAGAGATGGTGCTGCCATCTATCGATGTAAGGAACAAATCAAAATTCCCATGTTTTGTGTTTGTTATCAAGGCTTTTTCCAAAATAAATCGGTCAAAATAAGCAGTCGGTAGTGACCCTGCCTGCTACGCCGCGGTCCCGGGATCGAATCCCGGTAAGGGCATTTATTTGTGTGATGAGCACTGATATTTGTTCCTGAGTCATGGATGTTTTCTATGTATATAAGTATTTATATATTATATATATCGTTGCCTGAGTACCCACAACACAAGCCTTCTTGGGGCCTCAGTCAATCTGTGTAAGAATGTCCTATAATATTTATTTATTTATTTATTTATTTTAAATCCCGAAAATCGAATTTCGGCAGATCTGGACGTGTCTGGGCTCATTCTTCTCAGAATCACGAGCTGATTCGATCCCGACGGTAAAAAAATGTGTCCTCAGTTTTTTTTCCTTTACGTCACGATTTTAGTATGAACTTACTACGAGCGTGACGTATTGGAAACTCGAGTTTTGTATGGAAAATTTGGGACACATTTTTTTATCGTCGGGATCGAATCAGCTCGTGATTCTGAGAAGAATGAGCCCAAACACGTCCAGATCTGTCGAAATTCGATTTTCGGTATTTATTTTGGAAAACACCAAAGACAAAGTGGGACGTTCAATTTACAGACGTTACAAGTGTAAAAAGTAGTTTATAAATATACATAAGGTAAGGTGGGGCAAGAAAGCCCCCCCCCCCCCCCCCGTCACACCTCGGACACTGACGATCAAATATATGAAAGAGGCGCGTTCCTTTCACAGAGTCTAAACTTTGGTCTAAGCTCGTGTAGACGAACGCGTATAGTATTAATTTTCTGAGATGCACTTTTCGCTTTTGCCCTAATCTGTTAAACAAAGGCCTTTGTTTCTATTATTCGCCGCGGTTAGCTCCCGTTTCCACAGCACGTGCCAAAGTCTCAGTGTAGTTAAAAAGCAACTATCATGATAGCAATAAGGTTCAAATCCATAAAAAGCCCTTTCGGAGATAACACGTTTTGTCATCTTCAAAAAAAGTTACCTGCACACTGCAAACTGTTTAATAAATTTGAACCTTATTGCTATCATGATAGTTGCTTTTTAACTACACTGAGACTTTGGCACGTGCTGTGGAAACGGGAGCTAACCGCGGCGAATAATAGAAACAAAGGCCTTTGTTTAACAGATTAGGGCAAAAGCGAAAAGTGCATCTCAGAAAATTCATACTATACCTAGCACCCTACTCATGGCGTAGCGTTCCTGCCGGTGAGTAAGGCTGCCAGAGCTCAACGCGTGTGCGGTGTGCTGGCGACGAAAGGACCTACGGAACCAATTTGTCCTAACTAACAGTTTACAAGTTTCTAATGGGTTGGCAACGCGCATGTGACACCCCTGAGTTGCAGGCGGCCATTGGTTAAGGTGACCGCTTTCCATCAGGCGGACCGTATGCTTGTTTGCCACTGACGTAGTATACTAGCCCCGATACAAAAGAGTTTGTCTAGTAATACAGAAATATTTTGTTTACTCCAATAACATTTACACATGTAGGTACATATATCACGTCACAGTAATGGTAATTGTAAAAATACTATAATATAGTTTTCAGTACAGATGGTCGTTTTTTTACGCACTAGAGCGAGAAGTGGTTCATTATATGCCAGGTCGAAACTTCGGAGGCTCATCTGTACTGAAAAACGTCGTACGATACACGTGCGAAAAGGAAATTCGGAACTCGTGTCGATTTAAAACACTCCCTTCGGTCGTGTTTTAATCTATCGCCACTCGTTTCGAACTTCCTTTTTTACGCACTTGTTTCGTAATGTACTATTAATTTGAGTGTAAAATAAAATTGACTTATATTGGAAAACAAAATTGCTTTAAAAAACTGGGTGGCTAGCCGAATGGCACAATCGCTCACGAAACGAAGCGCTAGTAGATATCTATCTCTATCGCGCTTGCGTATTGGCGCGACAGAGCCAGCGGCGTATCGCTTTCGTTTGGCGTCGGAGAAATGCCATTCGGCTACGGGGCCTGTTGTCTTAATCAAGTTCTCCTCTCCTGTAGCAGTTCTGCATGCATTAAGCTTGAAGATTTGTTTTTAGTTTATTAGCAGAACTTAGTTACTTCCTTTGGGTCCCTTACATTACATCTGGCATGTATTGTAATACCCATCCATATAAGATAAAATAAAAATCGTTTTTTTTTTCCTTTCAGTATATTTCTTGTATTTAGATTTAGTTATTGTACAATACTGCCATAAAAAATAAACTAGATTAGTATTAGTATTGAACATTAATGATTAATGAACTTCGACATTATTTTTGTACAAACAGGAGAACCTCAAAAAATGGTCTGACTAGACGAAAACATTTGCATCGGGGCTAGTATTTAAAAAATCAGAAAAACATCATATTGTACTTTATTTCACTATTTAATTACATTTCTTTTTAGCTTCTACCTTTCCCTTATCTGTAAAGTTAAATTTCAGGACTATGACCTGTTTCCACAATATTAGTAATATTATTACTTATTTCTGTTTTGTCTATATGGTCATTTTTGTCATGTTCATTAGTTGTACTATCATGTTCTAACGTTGTACTGTCATGGTCATTTGGTGTTATAGATTTATCATGATCACTTGGCGTGGTACTATCATCATGTTCATTAAGTGGTGTAGTATTATCATGTGTATCTTCTTTGGCATTTTGAGTATGATTCACTTCTGTCGATCCCGTCACTGATTCTATGATGTCAACTTTATGATCTTCTGCTGTATGGTCAACTTTGTGATCTTCTGCCGAACGCACAACTTTGTGATCTTCTGCCGAAGGCACAACTTTGTGATCTTCCGCCGAAGGTACAACTTTATGATCTTCCGAAGAAAGAACTTCAACGGGTTCTTTTTCTTCATTAATAATTGTCGTTTCTGAGACATTCGTAAAAGTACTTTCAGTAACATTTTCAATTGTTCTATTATGATTACTTCCTACTTCAGAAGAATTATTTTCTGTATCATATCGAGCTCTAAATGTGTAAACTTTTGGAGGTTCAAATGCTTGAGTACTGCTAACATTTTCAGTTTTGTTATTTAGAATAGTTACATCTGTGTTATCCATGCGTTTAGAGTTGGTTAGACTTTTCACGTATGCAACCTGATCTTTTACTGCTTGTATTTGTTCTTCTATGTGTTTAATCATTGCATCTACGTCAGTACCTTTAACCGGACCGGTATCTAGGCCGAACGTATCATTTGTGTTACTCTTTCTTATGACTTTTATGTCATCGCCTATTCTGGAACTGTAAGCATAATGTTACTAGTTATTCGACAAATAGCTGCCTAATTGAGCTACGTTAGTAGAAATAACCATTTTTAGATTAATATTTATGTTTTTATCAATGAATAATTTAAATGTTGTTCATTGTTTACAGTGTTTTTATTGCTAAAAAAAAGGAGATACCCTCTTTAAAGTGCAATGAATTCAAAATCGCATAAGAACTAAACACCTACTAGGTATACAAAATTATACTTTGCCAGGTGGTTTTTGAGGTCATAATGAATAACTTTTAATATCAGAGCAATGCTGAAATCGCCTAAAAATCTGTCTATTTTATACATATATCGACTGACATGATGCCGCTCAATCCTATGGAACATTTTTCTCGATTTCAGCATTGAGTCATAATAAAAGTTGTTCATTACTACCTCAAAAGTCACTTTGCAAAATATGGCAGTTCCTTTTTATTTCACCCTATATGAGGAAGCCTGAGAGTAGCGCCAGTGACAGAGAGGTGAGAGGAAGAAGATTAGCATGGTATAGGCATGTAATGCGGAGGGATGAGAGCAATGTTATAAAACGAGTGGTAAATATGAAGGTGGATGGATACAATGGTAGTGGAAGGCCTGAGAAAAGATGGATGGAATGTGTGAACAATGATATGACAGTGAAAATGACGGCTGATAGAGAGGAATGGAGGAAGATGATCTGCTGCTTCGACCCCAAATAATGAGAAAGGGCATGGGAATGATGATGATGTATGTACGTGTACTTACTTGTCTGGCGAAACAAAGGTTATGTTTAATCGTCCAGGAGTCTTCCTAGACAATCCCACATCAATAACATTACTATGATGTATCACTATTTCTTCTGTATTATCTTTTTTCCTATCTTCATCTGCAACGAATTCTTGAGAAGTTATTTGACCTCTAAAATGAACGTCTCGCGTCTTTTGCCCACCCATTAACACTTTCTCTTCTGATTCTTCCTTTGGCACAAAGTCAGGTGATTCTTGATGCTTTGTGCGGGGCCTTTTCTTTTCTTTATGTCTATCAAAGGCCCTACCTCTAGTTGAAGGATGTCTGCTAGACTTCTTTTTATTATAGCTTTTAGATACGCTCTTTTTATCATTATGATGTGATCCTCCAAATAATTTCCCTAAATCGGTATTACTTAAGAAGATCTCCGGTTTTTTAGCTTTCTCTCTTAAAAGATTTAACCATGAAAACTTTTTTGTTGTGCGATACCTACGAGTGTTTCTCGTTTTCTTCCATTTATGTGTCGAATCATCGTTGTCTACAAGGCTATCAGTGAATGATCGCCAATAATGTTTCACCATATTTATTAGTTCAGTTTTAACATCTCTACCAAGGGATAAATAATGCAAATAAGCCAGCGATCTGAGAGTGCTTTTCAAAATGTTTCCTATATTATATTCACCACCTGTTCCCATTTTACTTAGATCACTGAGCGCTCTCCTTAATTTATCACTGGCACCTTCATATAAGGTATTCCCAATTTCGAGAAATTCACTTGCTTCCCCTTTATCTCCATTATATTCCACGAGGGTAATAATACCATTTAGATGTCGTCTTAAATCATCAGCTGTCAGTTCCCTGTAATCATCTAATTTTTCAGAAACGTACCTCCTCATATCTTTATTGTCGAAAAGCTCTTTTAGATCTTTTTCTGTGTTGATATATCTTCTTGATTCGTCGTTGATGACGACGTAGGCTTCTTCGAGTGTATCGTCGTCGAGATTTTTAAGGATCTCAGCGGCTTGGACTAAGAATCCTGTGAACGTTAAATCATCGCCGCCGCTTCTTCTGGCGCTGGTTTTCATGGCATTTTTGATTTGATCTAGGAAATCTTGCACCTTGTCTAGAACAGCGAGATCTGTTGCTCTGTCTTTCTTATCAAACTGAAGGACTGTTTCAAGAGCCAGGTTCAATTGTTTCGGCGCAACTGCTTTAACTCTGTAAACTTAAACAGGAGGACCTTGTTTTTACATTTTTATTCCCTCTAGCAAAGAATAAAAGTAACACTTTGATCCCTCCTAGTGAGAAAGAAAAAGTACATTGTGCAACTAGGGGCGGAAGTTGAATATTGCTAACGAGAGTAAGTTAAATCACGACGGCTTGCCAGAGCGAGTTTGCAATATTCTTACGCCCCGAATAACACACAATGTTTTTCATCACACTTGCAATGAAAAAAATGAAATACGGTACTAGAAATTTCATGAGTCCCTAGGGAGAACTCCGTGCATTTATATATTTACTGCGGGTGTGTGATGAAAACATTTTAATGAATATGATGAGAAAAATATATTAAATCTAAATATATAAAAGAAGAAACTGACTGACTGACATATCAACGCACAGCCGAAACCACTGGTCCTAGAGATTCCAAATTTAGCACGTAGGTTCCTTATATATATGTAGATGAGCACTAAGAAAGGATTTTTCAAAATTCACCTCCTAAGGGGGGAAATGGGGGTCAAAACCCAAAGTTTGTATGGGAATACAAAATTAGTTTGATTATTTTATTCGAAACATCACAGGGGTATTCCTAAACATTTTAATGACTTTAGTGGGCATTTTCGAGAAAAAAAAACAAAACCTTTTTTCTTTCAAAAATAGGTAAATTTAATGTTTTTCCTACTCATAATCAGAAGCCCTTTCGATTGTGCTGGGTAAAAAAGTCCCAAATTTAATTTTTCCACTTTGTTACCATTTTTCAAACACTTTGTACAGTGGTTACAAAATGGAAAGTATGCAAAATAATAGAACATTTTGGGACCATTTTATTGTATCTTGTTTCTTTCCCTAGATTGAAAGCGCTCGTGATTCTGAGTAGGAAAAACATAAAATTTACCTACCTTAGAAAAAAAAATGGTGATTGTTCTCGCGAAAATGCCCAAGTGCGCGGGCGAAGCCGCGGTAAAAAGCTTTACCTATAATACTGGCAACGGCGATAAACACGAGGGCGTTCATTTTACTGAAAATATTTCGAGAAGTTGCGAAACAATCGTAAATATTTATGTGAACATAAAACTAACAATGTTTACTCTTTTTACTTTTAAGGGGGGTTATAAACAATAACCACAAAATTTCAATTTTGTAAAATGAACGCTGACATAGTGGGCCGATTTTCATCTAAGAACACTCCCGACTAATTCAAGCAAAAAAAAACTATATCGATTCATCCGTTCGGGAGCTACTTCAAATTTAAAATCTTTTGCTGAGAAAAAATACATAATTCAATAAGTTTTTTTTGCAAAAAATCAACTTTTAGAACAAGCTATTATCGCCGACTGTACCTTTCTTTCAAGTCATCTACTGCTCTCCGAGACGTTTCTAAAAACCCCTTACTCGATGGGGATACGTCGTTTCATAACAGAGTTCCTATGACCACATTTCTGCTCCATCATCAGATCAGCTCCATGATACCATAATATTGCATTGTCACGTGATTTACATATGTGTGCAAAATTTCAGCTCAATCGGAAACCGGGAAGTGGGTCAAATTTAGCTTCTACGTTTTGACGCACACTAACATACTAACAAGGCAAGTTGAATAAGAGCTTGTAAAATAACGCTGACATATTGGGCCGATTTCCATCCAAGAACACTCCCGACTAATTCAGCTTTCATTAAAAAAAAAAAACTATATCGGTTCATCCGTTCGGGAGCTACGTCAAATTTAATTTTTTAACCCCCGACGCAAAAACGACGGGGTGTTATAAGTTTGACGTGTCTGTCTGTATGTGTGTCTGTCTGTGGCATCGTAGCTCCCGAACGGATGAACCGATTTCAATTTAGTTTTTTTGTTGAAAAGCTGAGTTAGTCGGGAGTGTTCTTAGCCACGTTTTATGAAAATCGGTGCACTATGTTGCGGTCGGGGGTTTTTTCAAAATTTTAATTTTGTGGTTAGGTTATTACTGAAAAAAAATGCATAATTAAAAATATAAAGCATTTATTTTAACATATTGTATATGTGACATTATATACAACAGGTACACTAAGCTTATGGCAACAAATCATTATAAATTGGGTTACAACCCCGCGAAGCCCATAGTCCTATTTTTAGGACAAAAAGTATTTAAATATCTCTGCTATACCTAAAGGTTGACTGGTAGAGAATGCTGTCTGGCATTAAGTCCGCCTTTTGTACTATAAGTTTTCTTTCTTTGTGTACAATAAAGTTTAAATAAATAAATATTATAGGACATTCTTACACAGATTGACTGAGGCCCACGGTAAGCTCAAGAAGGCTTGTGTTGAGGGTACTCAGACAACGATATATATAATATATAAATACAAAACACATACATAGAAAACATCCAAGACTCAGGAACAAATATCTGTGCTCATCACTCAAATAAATGCCCTTACCGGGATTCGAACCCGGGACCGCGGCGCAGCAGGCAGGGTCACTACCCGCCAGGCCAGACCGGTCGTCAAATTAATGAAACAAATAGGTTAATAGTACGAAAATTAAAAAATCCAGCGTCTAAAAAGTAGAACAATTTTTATTGATGATAATAACTTTAGTATTAACTATTTAGAATTGGATGATAATATTTTGTCCTAAAAAAAGGACACTGGGCCCGATAACAAAAAATATTGTGACATATTATTCAGTTATCCTTAAATTATAGTTTCTAATATAATGGATACAATGCTCTTAGTCAAAATATTTTAAACTTAGATACATTTCTAATAGTAATAAAAATAGCTTCTTTTTATATTAAATAAAGCACGAAGTGACGAAGCGTGTTGCAGATATTGTGGTTTGTTTTATTGATAATGTAGAATAAAAATCTGACGACGCTTGGGCGGATTACATTTGTGTTTTGACGAAGCATGTGGCGGATCAGGTTTGTATTTATTTGGTTATTAATAAATTATTTTTTATTAAAAAAAAATAAATAAATAAAAATAAAAAAATAAAAAATAAAGCATTTAACTTTTAAGCAGTTCTCAAAAAGTTTCCACGTTCCACGTCAGCAAACTTTAATTGATCCTATTTTGTTACCAACATTTAGTGATATAAGTCGACTTTCGTAAGATATATACAGGATAATTGTTATAATTAAGAAAATATAGATACTAGAGAACCTTAACGACCAAATAAAACTTACTAAAATCTCAATTCATGAAATAAATTATGGTAACAAAAATGGAATACATACAACCAAGTTATTTCAAAATTACATACTGAAGAATTTGTTATTTTTAACAACATATAAAATTATGAAGTTTACTTAACAGTTGCACAGGCTATCAAAATCACTGCAAACTTAACTTGGTCTCATGACCATAGCTTACCTTAAAGCTTTTACTATGGTAGATAATAAAATAAGCTGCTAAGTTCATATAGTGAGGCCGAACCAATTCTGTGAAGCTTGACCAAAAATATACACCCTGTTTTTATTTAATTCCGTTAACTTTAAGGGAACTGGCGTTACTCTTAGGCTTATGGAATTATTAAAAAAAAATTAATTACTGACCACGTATGTGGCATTGGCATCCCTTACCACTTCCTAATGTTATTTGTTTTGACATGTGCCGTCAAACACTTGACAATGACTTTAATGTTATGATTTAGGTCCTCTCACACTAATTAATTCATTATTACGTATGGAAGGGAAACAAAATATTTTTTTCAGTACAGATGGTGTTTTTTTTACGCACTAGTGCGAGAAGTGTTTCATTATATGCTAGGTCGAAACTTCGGAGGCTCATCTGTACTTAAAAACGTCGCACGATAGACGTGCGAAAATGAAATTCGTAACTCGTGTCGATTTAAAACACTCCCTTCGGTCGTGTTTTAATTTATCGCCACTCGTTTCGAACTTCCTTTTTTACGCACTTGTATCGTAATGTACTATTTTCAAATTTAACGAAAAGGGTGGTTCCTGATGATGAACCTAACTGCGTGTCGAATTTTACGGAAAACAATAAAAATACGGTGTATGACTATTGTCAAGAGGGCGGGCGCTGTTATTCCAATGAATGCGGTGACAGTTCAGTATAGTATGAAGATAATAGTTCTAATGAAATTCCGCAAGATGACGCCTAGTCATATACAGCGTGTGGATTCCATACGGGCGAATAATGTATCCAGTTATAGTATCTGATCATACGAATCGTATAGGTCCTATACGATTCGTATGATCAGATCCTATACTATAGGATAATCATTTTGTTAAAAAGTGCTACTAATTAATAGTAATATTTTTTTTAATCTGGCCAAGCAGCAATGTACGCCGTCCAACTTAATTTGAGATGACATAAACGTCATGTCGTAATGACGTTTAGGTAGGTACGCTAATTGATGTGGACTTAATACATTGCGTGCTGAATTATTGTGTATGAAAAAAAATCTCATCTATTCCAAAAACCGGCCAAGAGCGTGTCGGGCCACGCTCAGTGTAGGGTTCCGTAGTTATCCGTATTTTTCTCAAAAACTACTGAACCTATCAAGTTCAAAACAATTTTCCTAGAAAGTTTTTATAAAGTTCTACTTTTGTGATTTTTTTCATATTTTTTAAACATATGGTTCAAAAGTTAGAGGGGGGGGGACGCACTTTTTTTTCCTTTAGGAGCGATTATTTCCGAAAGTATTAATATTATCAAAAAATCTTAGTAAACCCTTATTCATTTTTAAATACCTATCTAACAATATATCACACGTTGGGGTTGGAATGAAAAAAAATATCAGCCCCTACTTTACATGTAGGGGGGGTACCCTAATAAAACATTTTTTTCCATTTTTTATTTTTGCACTTTGTTGGCGTGATTGATATACATATTGGTACCAAATTTCAGCTTTCTAGTGCTTACGGTTACTGAGATTATCCGCGGACGGACGGACGGACGGACGGACGGACGGACGGACGGACGGACAGACAGACATGGCGAAACTATAAGGGTTCCTAGTTGACTACGGAACCCTAAAAAAACCATGTAGTTAGGCTCCTTAGGTCCGATACTAATTGTTAATAAGATATTCGCCCGTATGGAATACACACGCTGTATTTCTGATCAGGCTTTAGTTATAATTGTTATAAAGGATTTAGTTGGAAGATATAATAGTCTTTTGATTGTCGGGGTTTAATAGGGTCCCCCCACATCTAGCGTCTCGCCAGCGTCGCGTCGGGCCGACTGTATGGAAAAAGACGTCGACGCGGCGTCAGGCTTTGCCCATACAGTTGGCCCGACGCGACGCTCGCGAGACGCTAGATGTGGGGGGACCCTTAGACCGTTTTCACATTATCCGATCCGATATCGGATGTCGGAAGGATTTCAATATAAAAATTCCAAGATGGCGCCTGTAATGTATGGGATATCGGTCCGACATCCGATATCGGATCGGATAATGTGAAAACGCACTTAGTTTTCAACATAAGCAATATTACTTGTCTTTGGAACGGCAAGCAACTTTAAAATTTCATTTGACGTTTTCTCTTTTAACCATAAAGGAATAAGAATAAGGGTCTAAGACTTGTAACTCCGTACATCAGTAAATGCGGGTTATTTGTATAGGCATAGTTAAGTGACATCTAGCGACAATCACGCGTCAACTAGCGTAAATTATCAGAACTGCAACTTGTCAATAGATGTCGCGACGAACGAAGAGTCTAATGCTCACTGTTTTATTAATCAGTATTCTGTTTTCAATTCCTTGTAATATAAGTTGTAAACTGTTATAATTAAATTTTTGGCAGACGAGACACAGTTGCCACCTAGTATCGAGTAGTGGTAGCTACTAATGTACCGAAGGAAAGTTTCAAAAATCCAATCCAAAATTTTCACATAGGAAAACTTCGGAAACTTTCTATACTTTTTTTAATACTACGTCGGTGGCAAACAAGCATACGGCCCGCCTGGTGTAAAGCGGTCACCGTAACCTATGGACGCCTGCAACTCAAACAGTGTCACATGCGCGTTGCCAGCCCATTAGAAACTTACTTACTTTTTTTTGTATGGACAATTGTATGGATGGAAACTTTCCATTTCATAAATTTAAATTCTCTTTATTTTTCGTGAATTTTTCAAGATTTTTTTTTCTTTAAAGTTTCCGTAACTTGCACATCACTAGTGGTCCCTTACTCATTCCTCTATGCTTTTACGGCCCAGCCACGACATTGGTCTAAGCGCGACAGCGGTGAGCGGCAGCCATACGTGCGAATGAAAAGTCCCATCGCTGTGTCTCACTCTTATGTATGGCCGCCGCTCACCGCTATCGCGCTTAGACCAATGTCGTGGCTGAGCCTTTAAAGGGCATCAGGATATAATAACATTTCTCAACATAAGCAATACTGCTTGTCTTTCGCACGGTAGGCGGCCTCGTCCTTCAGTATTTGCACGCGAAGGTCCTCTACGTTTTTCATCACTCGTTTGTCGGACGCACAGTCGTCTACTATTTTTTGGAAGAGTTCCTCTGAAACAAATTATTTAAAATCTTATTGTTACTAAAGCCTTTTTAACATCTTTGATGCCATTGTGAAGCAGTCAGTTTTGTAGGAGGTAGGGCATAGCGAATGATACTCCGCTTTGTGTGGTAGGGCACAGCACAGCGGATATCGTCTCGCTCGAATCTAGAGCAGAGCCCAACTGGGGTAGTACCTCCGCCTTACAGAAGACCGCAGCCAAATAGCACTAGACCCTGCTCATAGTGTTGTGTTCCTGCCGGTGAGTAAGGCTGCCAGAGCTCAACGAGGGTGCGGTATGCTGATGACGGGAGGACTTACGGAACTAACTTGTTCCGTCTATTGTCCTTTGAGTCGTCGGCAACCCAAACCTTCCTTTGAACTTGAGCACTCCTTTTTACTGTGTATTTAACACAGCAATAGGGAATGTACAAGTTTCTAATTGGGTGGCAACGCGCATGTGACACTCTTTGAGTTACAGGCGTCCATAGGTTACGGTGACCGCTTTACATCAGGCGGGCCTCCCGCTCTGGCAGCCTTACTCACCGACAGGAACACAACACTATGAGTAGGGTCTAGTGCTATTTGGCTGCGGTCTTCTGTAAGGCGGAGGTACTACCCCAGTTGGGCTCTGCTCTAGATTCGAGCGAGACGATATCCGCTGTGCTGTGCCCTACCACACAAAGCGGAGTATCATTCGCTATGCCCTACCCCCTACAACCTCTTTATTGTACTGTGCTGTGGGTATAATATGGCGTATTGTAAGTCACAGAACTTACCGACATTCTCGCCAGTTTTACTAGAAGTCAGGAAGTGACCCTTAAGCCCCTGACTGTAGGTGGCTACCGTTTCCAACGGTACCTCGCGTTGCGCAAGCCCGGAATCCAGAAGGTCCTTCTTGGTACCGCAGAGGTACACTTTGCAATCCTGTAAGCGGAAAAATTTAATTTTCATTTAATAAATACATGTACTACCAAAGACTTATATGTAACTCCCTATAGACCGATAAAGTCTAAAAAAAAACATACCTCAAAACCATACAGAAAAAGGTACTATCAGATGCAAAAGTGCATGGCGAATTTATCAATGAATTCATTCATAATTTCTCCATGCAATATTGCAGCTCACTGTACGGTGAGCTAGATGGCGTTACACCTTTGGGGTACGCTCGGCTAGATGGCGCTAATATTAATATTTGACATTTTAACACATATAAATAAATAAAATAAATAAATATTTTAGGACATTCTTACACAGATTGACTGAGGCCCACGGTAAGCTCAAGAAGGCTTGTGTTGTGGGTACTCAGACAACGATATATATAATATATAAATACTTATATACATAGAAAACATCCATGACTCGGGAACAAATATCTGTGCTCATCACACAAATAAATGCCCTTACCGGGATTCGAACCCGGGACCGCGGCGTAGCAGGCAGGGTCACTACCGTACCGACTGCGCCAGACCGGTCGTCATATCAAGCTAAGAATATGGGCCAAATTGTCAAAACGGAGGTTCAAAAGTTTTAAGCCTGTGTCGAGAGATGGCAGTCTATAGATGCACTGTGATTACACATTTTATTTTGACAGTAATTCTCTATAATACCTACTCGATCCTCTTTGACTAATACTATAAATGGGAAAGTGTGTCTGTTTCCGTCCGTGTGGTGACGGGTTAAGAATTTCACCACCCCCTTTCTTCCCGTGGGTGTCGTAGAAGTCGACTGTGGGATATGGGTTAAATTGTGGCGTAGGCGAGAGGCTGGCAACCTGTCACTGCATTGTCATAGTTTCGTTTTCTGTCAACCCCTTATTTGCCAAGAGTGGCCCTGAAACGAGTAGTTTCAGGTGCTCTGCCTACCCCTTCATGGGATACAGGCGTGATTGTATGTATGTATGTATGTATGTGTCTGTTTGATCGTCCATTTATCACGGCAAACGACGAATTGAAGTGTTTTTATGTGGAGATAGTTGAAGGGATGGATAGTGACATCAGGCTACTTTTTTATGTCCTTCTAACCTTCCACTTCCCTAAAATGGGGGGGGGGGGGATATTTGTATGAAGCATGCTGTAATTTTCGAAATTAACGCGAGCAAAGCTGCGAGCAAAAGCTAGTACATACATACATACATATAGCCTGACAAGTTTTTATTTGACCCTCGCCACGTTGCGGATTTTCAGCTGAACTAATTTCTTTTACTGGCAAGGATTAATATTTGACACCCGTCGTCGAAAGTCATTGAATGTCAGTGATGTAAACGAGAAGTAAATATTTTTGATTTTCTAACGGTTTCATCGCAAATATGCCCAAATTAAAAAAGTGAAAATAATTATACTTAACGAGATAAATTACTAACAACAAAAAAGGATGAAGGATTTCACAGTATTTCGATAACAATGTTCCGAAATCGGTTGTTGACATGTCCGGTACTGACAATGTATAGTGCAGCTCTCCTGTACTGATTATTTAATTTCGATTTAGCTTAATATATTTTTTGTTCTTATTTAAGGTGTCTGTAGCTCAGCCGTGAAAATGATTTATAGAAATAAGGAAGCCGTTACATCATTGACACCAGTATAAAACAAGGTCCCACGCAAAAACAAAATAAACATCGACGACTTGGATAAAGGCACAAGATTCATGGATTTTAGACTGTACGGAAACAAGTAGCGAGTATTTAAACCATGCTTATTAAACTTTGATTCTCTAAAACCCTGTTTTCATTTTCTACAAATATTTACGCGAAACCAGTACACGCTGTCCCCATTATACATGACGTCCGAACATTATGTCGAAAAATGTCAAAGGGAAAGTCACCAGGCCATGATGGCCTCTCTATCGAGCACCTGCGTAATGCCGGTTGTCATTTACCACGCGTACTTGCCATGTTGTACAACTTTTGTATCGGTCATTCTTACCTGCCTCCCGACATGATTAAAACTCTGGTGGTACCAATTATCAAGAGCAAGACGGGAGATATATCCGATAAGTCTAATTACAGACCAATCTCCTTGGCCACGATAATAGCAAAAATACTAGACAGTGTGCTTAACTTGCATTTAAAAAAGTATGTGAAACCCCATGATGCTCAGTTTGGTTTTGTACCTGGGCTATCTACGGAAGCTGCCATTCTTAGTTTAAAGCACACTGTCCGGTATTATACAGACCGGGATACGCCAATTTATGCCTGTTTTATGGACCTCTCGAAAGCTTTCGACACGATTTCATATGATATACTTTGGCGTAAACTGAAAGATGTAGGGTTACCACCGGAGTTAATATCAATTTTTAAATACTGGTATCTACACCAGGAAAATCGAGTAAGGTGGGCAGGAGAGCTCTCGGACCCATGTGGTCTGAACTGCGGAGTGAGGCAGGGGGGTTTGAGCTCGCCGTTGCTCTTTAGTTTATATATGAATGCACTGATTGAGGGGCTCAGTAGTACTCATACAGGGTGTTACGTTGACGGTGTCTGCGTCAATAACCTCAGTTACGCAGATGATATGGTACTGCTGGCCCCCTCAGTTAGCGCATTGCGTCAGCTAATTGATGTATGTGAGGTGTACGCGACGGCACATGGTTTGGCTTACAATGTAAGTAAAACCAAAATTATGGTATTTAAGGCGGGAAGTAAATGCCCTTTCTTTATTCCACCTATAGCCCTCAAAGGTGTTCCACTCGAAAGAGTGACACAGTTTAAATATCTGGGACATTTGCTAACCGACGACCTAAAGGATGACGTAGACATGGAGAGGAGCGCAGGGCGTTGTCAGTCAGAGCGAACATGCTGGCCCGCAGATTTGCTCGGTGTACAGATGAGGTCAAAATTACTCTCTTCAAGGCTTACTGTACATCACTGTACACGTCAAGTCTGTGGGTTAGATATACTCAGCGGGCTTACAATGCCCTGCGCATCCAATACAATAATGCGTTTAGGATGTTGTTGAGACTGCCGCGTTTCTGCAGCGCGTCGACCATGTTTGCAGAGGCGCGCACAGATGGCTTCGATGCTGTGTGGCGCAAGAAAACTGCCTCACTGCTTGACAGAGTGCGCGGCAGTAGCAACAGCATTCTAAACATGATAGCAAATAAGCTAGATTGTCCGCTGTTATGGGCAATGAGTCAGAGGACGAAGTCACTTTTAATTATTAATTATTAAATATTACTTGTTTAATTTTGTTACTAACATAGATAATAAGCGACTTAACTAACACATTTCTTGGACCATTTGATGTCTGAATTGAATAAATAAATTAAATTAATTATTGCCATATGAAAGCGGTTTGTAGCGACACTCTTTCAGGGTGAAATAAAATCTTGTCAGGCTATACCTACAATCACGCCTGTATCCCGTAAAGGGGTAGGCAGAGCACATGAAACTACTAAAGCTTCAGTGCCACTCTTGGCAAAATAAGGGGTTGAAAGAAAACGAAACTGTGACATTGCAGTGACAGGTTGCCAGCCTCTCGCCTACGCCACAATTTAACCCATATCCCATAGTCGCCTTCTACGACACCCACGGGAAGAAAGGGGGTGGTGAAATTCTTAACCCGTCAACAACTCAACACACAGGCATAAGCTAGTATTGGAATAAAAACTGTAAACTGTGTAGGTCAGTTGCGGAACTTCGGACCGTCAACTACAGCTCCTGAGGACGCCTCGTAGAGAGGCGAAACACGTGTCGAGTTTTGTATTTTTGGTGGTGGGTTGTTGTAATTATTTGCGTATTTATTTTTATTTTTGCGGTGAGAGGGTGGGAAAATTAATTGCATGTAAAAATACGCAAGTAAGTACAACAGGTTAACACTGATTGACTTGCACGTTATCAATTCGCGGATTAGCAAAGGAACGTTCTAGTTTATGAAAACTGTAAAGATCGAACCAAAACATGTTTTTCTTTCTCTATCGACGAAAACCGTTTAAAGGTCTCTGGTGTCGCTTAAAACAGATAAGTTTTAGATAACTATTTCTATTTTTGAAACATTTTTTGTGGTTATTTTTGTTATTTCTTTGTGGTAAGGTCCGACCGAGACTTCCTTCATACAACTGTCCGTTTTCACATTATCCGATCCGATATCGGATGTCGGAAGGATTTCAATGGAAAAAAATCCAAGATGGGGCGTGTAGTATGGGATATCGACCCTACATCCAATATCGGATCGGATAATGTGAAAACGCAAACGCGACCGAGAATCTCGGTCAGACCTTTGTGGTTTTAGGATATTATACCAACTTTTGCCTTAGATGTCATTTTGACGTTTACTGTGAAAAGGTTCTACAAATTGATTTTTTTTTTATACTACGTCGGTGGCAAACAAGCATACGGCCCGCCTGATGTAAAGCGGTCACCGTAACCTATGGACGCCTGCAACTCAAACAGTGTCACATGCGCGTTGACACCCCATTAGAAACTTGTACATTCCCTTTTGCTGTGTTAAGTACACAGCAAAAAGGAGTGTACAAGTTCTAAGGAGGGTTCGGGTTGCCGACGACTCAAAAGACAATAGACTGAACAAGTTAGTTCCGTAAGTCCTCCCATCATCAGCTCACCGCACCCTCGTTGAGCTCTGGCAGCCTTACTCACCTACAGGAACACAACACTATCAGTAGGGTCTAGTGCTATTTGGCTGCGGTCTTCTGTAAGGCGGAGGTACTACCCCAGTTGGGCTCTGCTCTAGATTCGAGCGAGATGATATCCGCTATGCTGTGCCCTACCACACAAAGCGGAATATCATTCGCTATGCCCTACCTCCTTCTATTTCACTATACAGATTCACTATACAGAGTGAATATAAAACCACGTTCGTGCCGTGGGAACTAGGCAGAGCCCTGGTATGGGACGCTACTTGCGTAGATACCTTCGCGCAGTCCCATATCCAGGCGACCCGCACTCAGGCCGGTGGTGCGGCTGACCAGGCCCAGATTCTCAAGCGCCGCAAATACTCGTCCTTGCTTAAGGACTACGAGTTTGCGGCGCTTGCTATGGAGACACTGGGTCCTTGGTCGGCCGACATGAAAGCCTTTGTGGGAGCTCTGTCGGCTCGGCTTATCGACTCTACTGGAGACCCTAGAGCTGGCGCGTATTTCTCGCAACGTATCGCACTGGCGATACAGCGAGGAAATGCCGCCAGCATAATGGGCACCATGCCGCAGGCGGATTTGTTAGATGGTGTTTTCTTTTTATAATTGGGTTCTTTTATTTTTGTTATTATTTTCTAATTAATATTTCTTTAGTATTATTTTAAGCTCATTTTTAAGTAGTGATTTAGTTATAATTTAGTTTTATTTTATTTGTAAGATTTTAATTTAATTGTTTTTATATGTTTTAATGGTTATTAATAAATAAATTAGATATACAACCAAAAAAATATATAAAACCTCTCACCTCTTCAACGGTCCTAAGCTCAGTCAGCCAATGTCGTAACCTGCTCCAGGATTGATGGCACGACGGGTCGTAGCAGATGACTGCCGCGTGTGCTCCTCTGTAGTACATACGCGTCATCGCTTCGTATCTACAAGTATTAAAGCACATAATTTCAACTTTCATGATACATACATACAACATACAATCACGCCTGTATCCCATAAAGGGGTAGGCAGAGTACATGAAACTACTAAAGCTTCAGTGCCACTCTTGGCAAGTAAGGGGTTGAAAGAAAATGAAACTGTGACATTGCAGTGACAGGTTGCCAGCCTCTCGCCTACGCCACAATTTAACCCATATCCCACAGTCGCCTTCTACGACAGCCACGGGAAGAAAGGGGGTGGTGAAATTCTTAACCCGTCACCAAACAGGCGCACTTTCATGATTTTTACACATATTTAAAATTTATTTAAAAATCCCCCCCCCCCCCCCGTGTGGTGACGGGTTAAGAATTTCACCACCCCCTTTCTTTCCGTGGGTGTCGTAGAAGTCGACTGTGGGATATGGGTTGTTTAATACAAAACATATAGCGTGTAAGCTTAGCTTAAGTATTTTTAGCTGTAGCAACATAATTTGCAGTTGCCTTATATTTGAATCTGGCAACTCTCTCTCTTCTCCCGCGATCCAACCCGACGACATGTACGCGACCACTTTTTGTAACTTTAATTATTTAAAAAGTTAATAAAACTCAATTTAAATTCAAAAAGCGCATTTTGTTTTCTCCATGGGTTAAATTGTGGCGTATGGGATAGGCTGGCAACCTGTCACTGCACAATTTCGATTTCCATGGATACAGGCGTGATTGTATGTATGTATGTATGTATGTATGTATTTAAAAATATTTTAAGCGGGTTACTCACGTATTAAGTCGAATGCGCGTGCGTCGCGCTCTCGACATGTAAATGCGGGGTCGCTACTCTCGAGAAAGATCGAAAATGGATCGAAACATGTCGAACGCTATATCGACTTAATACGTGAGTAATTAAAATATTTTTCACCACACCAACTGTTTCAGGCTTACTTTGCTATTCGAAAACAGATAGCAAAATTGCATTTTATCCACAAGAGTGCAAAGTAATTTCATACAAATTTTAACTTGATGTCTTAAGCTGGCTGGTAGAATTTACCTATAAATGATGATGTCGAATCATAAATATTGAATAAATTGATGGATTTGATTTAATTTGATGTTTTATAGTTAGTATTTTGTTCGTGTTGGTGTGGTGAAAAATTTTGTGTTTCACTCGGCGGCAAAGTTTGTTTAATCTTCGTGCCTTGAAACCCTCGCAACGCTCAAGATTCCACTTTTTGAACCACTCGCTACGCTCGCGGTTCAATATTGGAATCTTTCGCTTGCTCGGGTATCAATATTGGCACATGCGGTTAAACAACTACTTTGCCCCCTTGTAAAACAAATAACTATTTAAATATGTTTGAGTCTCACGGGAGTATTATAGTTAAAATATTTAAAATTGCAAACGGGACTTAATCGCTTATTACTATGTTTTAAACACTAACCTCCGACGTTTTAAGGACGGCATTGTCTCCGTGTTCTCGGAGCCGACTGCTGTTTAACTGTCACTGACTGCTAAATTTTCCTTCTACCGTTTAAATATGTTTAAGTTTGTCTCACTCGTATAGTTTAAATGCGTATACCCTTAGCTTAAGTCAATTACTCCCTTATTTGGTATTAGCTAAATTGTTACCCAATAGTTTTCTGATGTTTGCTAATTGTAGTTTTACTTACTAGATAGTGCTAAAATATGTATTGTTTCCGCTGAATTGTAGAACATGCTGAGTACACTTGTTTTGGATCTCGTGCTAGTTTTAAGCCACTTAGCATAAAATTTAATTGTTATCAAGATTTTGTACGAAATCTGTTTGGTGTACCTAATAAAGTAAAAAAAAAAAAAGATAGTAATACGCGATTAAGTCCCGTTTGCAATCTTCTAAATATATAAAAGAAGAAACTGACTTTTTTTTTATAAACTGGCCAGTGATTGACCTTAGTCGCACCTGATGGAAAGTGACGACAAGGCCGAGGTTGTAGCTCACTGGTTCAGTAATAGCCTATTCACTCTTGACTGACTGACATATCAACGCACAGCCGAAACCGCTGGTCCTATAGATTCCAAATTTGGCACGTAGGTTCCTTATAAGGTAGAGAGGAGCACTAAGAAAGGATTTTTCAAAATACAACTCCTAAGGGGGTGAAATGGGGTGCCAAAGTTTGTATGGGAAAATAAGATTATTACGCGGGCGAGGCCGCGGGAAAAAGCTAGTTTTAAATATTAAAGCACAATTATCCATACTAATATTATAAATGGGAAAGCGTGTGTGTGTCTGTTTGTCTGTCCGTCTTTCACGGAAAAATGGAGCGACATATTGACGTGATTTTTTAAGTGGATATCGACACGAGTTACGAATTTCCTGTTCGCACGTGTATCGTACGAGGTTTTTAAAGTTCCGTTGTCAACTAGGAACCCAACTATAAGGGCCATGTCTGTCTGTTTGTCCGTCCATCCGTGGATAATCTTTTTTTTATACCATGACAGTTTAGGTACTCAGTGACAGTTAGCACTAGAAAGCTAAAATTTGTTACCAAGGATTTTTATTATTATTATAGGACATTCTTACACAGATTGACTAAGGCCCACGGTAAGCTCAAGAAGGCTTGTGTTGTAGGTAGTCAGACAACAATATATATAATATATAAATACTTATATACATAGAAAACATCCATGACTCAGGAACAAATATCTGTGCTCATCACACAAATAAATGCCCTTACCGGGATTCGAACCCAGGACCGCGGCGCAGCAGGCAGGGTCACTACCGACTGCGCCAGACCGGTCGGTCGAACGATGTATATCAATCAAGCCGAAAAAGTAGAAAAAACTGTTTTATTAGTGTACCCCCTCTACAAGTACAGTGGGGAGTATTTTTTTCATTTCAACCCTAACATGTTGCTATTGTTGGATAGGTATTTAAAAATTAACAGGGGTTTACTAAAATATTTTTTGATATCATTATCATCATCATCGTCATAACGGCCCTTTATCGCCTCTGCTGAGCATAGGCCTCTCTAGTACACCACTTCTCCCGGTCCTGAGCTAGTCTCATCCAGTTGTGACCCGCCATTTTCCGGATGTCATCGATCCAACGGATACGGGCCCGTTTCTCGAAAGGTACAAGCCTTGTATTACAAGTGCGCGAACTGTCAAATCGTATGGGTTGTCATGGAAACACACTTGTAATACAAGACTTGTACCTTTCGAGAAACGGGCCAGATATTTCTAACATTTTTGATATAAAAGTAAGTAACCTTTCACTGCCGGCTGTGTCCCAGATGCCAACATTAAAGTCTCTGCCATCGGAGCGCATGGTTTTCGCACAAAACGCTGCACCGATAGTCTGAAATATAAAATATTATTATAAAGCTTATTATTGATCTAAAAAACAATACACATACATACAATCACACCTGTATCATATAAAGGGGTAGGCAGAACACATGAAACTACTAAAGCTTCAGTGCCACTCTTGGCAAATAAGGGGTTGAAAGAAAACGAAACTGTGACATTGCAGTGACAGGTTGCCAGCCTCTCGCCTACGCCACAATTTAACCCATATCCCATAGTCGCCTTCTACGACACCCACGGGAAGAAAGGGGGTGGTGAAATTCTAAACTCTACTAGTAAGTACACTTTATAATACTAGCAGTGATCCAAAACAATAACAATTAAAACACTAAAATTTACACCCTACCTGTCACTGCAATGTCACAATTTGGTTTTCTTTCAGCCCCTTTTTACCAAGAGTGGCACTGAAACTTAGTAGTTCATGTGCTCTGCCTACCCCTTTATGGGATACAGGCGTGATTAAATGTTATGTTATGTTATATGTAAATTTACACCAATTAAAATACGGAAATATACACTAACTAGCTTTTGCCTGCGGCTTCGCTCGCGTTCTATTCGACAATTGCGGAATGTTCCATACAAACTTCCACCCTCCATTTTAGGGAAGTGGGGGGTTAGAAAGAGACAAAAAGTAGCCTATGTCACTCTCCATCCCTTCAACTATCTCCACTTAAAAAATCACGTCAATTCGTCGCTCCGTTTTGGCGTGAAAGACGGACAAACAGACACACACTTTCCCATTTATAATATTAGTATGGATTGACTAGAACTGCACTAATTTTATTTGAAATGGAACCCACAACAAAATACCCTATAGGCCTATATTATCCTCCAACCCAAACCATATTAGTATCATGAAATACTAGCAAAATCTGGGCTAGGACATAATTTAAATTTAAATAACATACTACTTTAAATCTGTATTAAGAATGTATATCAAAATATACACAAATGCTACAGAGAAGGATATTGCTACATCTTGGCACATAGCTACACATAACTTCACATACACACACATACACACATAGTGAGCATATATTGAAGTTCAGGAATTAAGGCTTAAGTGTTGAAGTCTTCTTTTTCTTTGTAAGGTCCTGGCAGAATATCAGCGATGTGGCTTGCCGCATCATAATGCTGAGCCAGCGCCTGTTCTCTGCCACGACACATGGTTTTGAAAATTTGTATTCTTTTAAAAATGTAACTAAGTAATTAGCTTTTAATTTCTAATATCTGGGCGACCGAGCTTCGCTCGGTTCTGTTTCGTATCCTTGACCTGTGTCGCCATCTAGTTCGAAAATAAATAGTACCTACATCGATCAATCGAAAGAACTCTCAGTCTTAACAACACAACTACTCCACACGAGATGGCGCGCGTTTCGTCACAAAAGCTCAGTGTATTTTTCTATTCGTGTTAGCCTTGACCTGTGTCGCCATCTAGTCTTTGAAGTAAATAATACTTACATCGACCGAAAGACTTCTGTCTCAACAGTACAACTACTCCACACGAGATGGCGCGCGAAGAAAAACGCGTGAAATCTCGAAAATTCGCGTTTTCCGGGACCTAAGGATATGTTAGATCGATTTTTCACCCACTAAAACCCCCACATAACAAATTTCAGCGAAATCGTTAGAGCGGTTTCCGAGATCGTCGGTATAAATAAATAAATAGATAAATAAATAAATAAATAAATAAATAAATATACAAGAATTGCTCGTTTAATAGTATAAGATTTTAAGATGCATGCCTTTTATCTTTTGTTTTATCTACCATGTATGTTGTGGGAATGAATAAAGTTCTTATCTATCTATCTAATATAGGTAATCTAGATTTACCCAACAGAAACGTAATTAGAACCAGTCCAACGGTTGTGCAAAAACCCCTGAGAATCCCCTAAGTCCAATTTGATCTACTCATTGGGTGTGGCCCACTAAACTTTATTCTATTTGCACATGTTTTACAAACTGTCTCTATTAACGCTCTTTGTAATATGGTTCACTATGGCTTAAATTTGTTTTTATTAACAGGTAACATTTATTAAGAAGGTTTCAAATTTGACACTACTGTTTGTGGAATTGAATTTGTCCAGGCAACATTTCTTAAAACCCTTACACTGCAAAACCTTTATGACTTTGCAACAAGGTTCAAATTGAGTTATAAATAAGTATCATAATATTTTGGTCCTCTCTGAATCACCAAGCTCTCCATCTCGTATTTCTAAAATATGAGCTACTTAAGATTCAGATTCAGATTCAGATTCAGAAATTTATTTGCTGAAACATGGTATTTACAATAAGGTCTTAATACTAAGATAAACAAGATTTTGAGTATTGTGAGACTGAAACAGATTATATTAATCAACTAGCTTTTACCCGCGGCTTCGCCCGCGTAATAAAAGTATTCATTAAGATTTTCATTTGGATCCTTAGGTTTCTCTGTAGGTATATTTATCTGCGATTATTTCGATTGCACATAATACTTTTGCTTGCAATGATTGTAGAAATATTATACATCGACCACAGCGTAGGTAATAGCCCGTATTTCGACACTATGATCGGTGGGTAAAAAGTACTTTTTTCTATTATCTCTTACAATTTTTTACATTTTGCTTATACTTATCGCAAACGTAATCTTCAAGCAAGCAAACAACGATCGTCTTAGAGCACATTGATTGTAAGAGACCGCCGACCGATTATCCGTATCCCTCTAACGATACCCATATTATCCGTATCCGTATCCGTATCCGTATCCCTATCCCTATCGCTATCGCTATCCCTATCCCTATCGCTATCCCTATCGCTATCCCTATCCCTATCCCTATCCCTTATCAAGATGTTTAATGATATAACACTTTAAGTTCTCGCGCTTTGTACACATATTTAAAGTCACATACAGGTCGAACGCGGTTAATTAACATTATTTTTACCTTTTTTCCCAACGTTTCGGCCAGGTTGCACTGGCCGTGGTCGCGGAAGACTGACGTCCCAGCAAAATGTCACCGGAGATGTAAACAACACAAAACTACCCGATATTAATTTATATAAATGTTCGGGGTAGACAAATAAATATAATCTACCCGCTTTTAGTTAATGTTTATTTCCCACCATGTTTATTTTAAAGGTAAAAATAATGTTAATTAATCGCGTTCGACCTGTATGTGACTTTAAATATATGTTTAATGATTTCTTATCAAGTGCTAAAATATAAAGTTTCATGGTTTTATCTTTTAAAATTAAGAAATCCCATACAAACTTTCAACCTCTTTTTCAACCCCTTCGTCCCTTTTTTTCGAAACAAAAAGTAGCCTATGTTCTGTCTCAGGGTCTAAAGATTGTCTGTTCCAAATTTCATCAAAATCGGCTGCGTGGTTTAAGCGGGAAAGCGTAACAGACAGACAGACAGACAGACAGACAGAGTTACTTTCGCATTTATAATATTAGTATGGATTACTGATACAACTAAATATATACCTACAGTAATAGTACATTACTACAGAGGCCGGGACAAAGGGGGTTGCCGGCCGAAGACATATAGACGGATAGGTCTGAGGCGGGCAACCCCATTTCCCGCCGAGGTATGTATAGTGCTTTTCTCAAACATGGTATGAAATATATAAAGTCTACTGAAAATAGTAACTTTGGATGGCTGTATCTCCTAAACGGTGCGTCGTAGCGCAAAAATAATCGAATAAAAGTTATAAAAGTTATAAGAAATGATATTTTATGTCATCAATTGTCATAAAACATTTTAAGGACTGCCATTGAACTTGGCACCCGTTTAGATCTCACTGCTTTTGTCGTTGACGCCAACAACCAAGGCATATATAATATTGAACTTGGCTCATATTTCCCTTTTTTGGTTTTGATGGGATTTTAACGTTACAATTGATCTTCAGTGAAACTATAGACCTGTCTTAAGTTCCTCTCACTTAGGTCACTGACCTCTTCCAGTAAATTGCGGTAGTGTGCGAAAAGTATGTTGGTGAGTGTGACGTGCGTTAGTGTGTGTGTAAATGGGGTAATTTGACAGATACTGAATTTTTACCCATCGTGACGGGCTCTTAAATCGAAAATAGTTTTTCCACAAATGTCTGCGAATTCCCAGAAAGTGGAGCAAGACGGCGGTTTTCCTGCTTTAGAAGTAAGTTTTGAAGAATTAGATGAAATAGAAGAGAGCCAAAAATCCAATATAAGTCATCCGCAGACGGAGAAGAATTCTGTTTCGCAGCCAATAATCACCGAACCAATTTGCGACGACGCTCGGAGTTCACCAGTGCTGCTGAGAAGTCCCAGTCGCTCCGAATCAAATGGAGACAGCGGGTCGGACTGACAGTTTATTTAGGCGTTATCTCAAAAATCTGTGATTTCCCAAAAACACCGCAAGTAAGTGGAAATAACGAAATTGTCCATACATTTATTATTATTTCCACTTAGTTGCGGCCAAGTTGAACAAAAAAACATAGTAGGTTAAGCAATTATCAGCCAACTTAGGACAGTTTTGTTTTTCACTTATATTCATTTTTTATAGGGTATTCCACAGATGTCATATATACCATAGATCAAGCAAACGTATCTACTTAGCGTGTCAAATGAACTCAGTGAAATCCACTGAGTTGTCCGTCTTTACTCACAGCTTGCAGCTTTCGGGCGTCAATTTTTGTAAGTTGAAGTCAACCAAAACATAAAAAATGCCTCGTTACGTGATATTCAATTGCAACAACACAAAAATTATGAACAATCAAGAGCCTGAGACATATTTAAAATTACAGGCAAGAATCAACTTCAGTACAAAATTTGACACGCTCGGCCCCTATACAAATATATGAATTTGTTTCTTCTATCTAAATTAATTTCTGTGGGGTATTCACATATAAAGATATTATGTAAATAAAAGTGCTAGCAAATTTAAAATAAAAAAAATAACACGAAGCAATGATGGCACCTACATAATTATTATTGTATTGAATTGTATAATAATAAGTGTTATAGTGTTATATTATGTTTATTGATTGAAAGATATTATAGTAAAATTATAAGAAATAAAAATGCTCATAATTGTTATAAAATACATTTATTTACACCACCTACCAATACCTGTTTACAAATGGCAATAGTGCAGCAAAATTACGATCGAACGCAATTGTGACATACTAATGCGGCTATTTTCATTAGCTGCCTCTCGTTGGTCATCGCTGCGATTAGCACGCTGGCTTGCTCTTTGAACATTTGTGTTACTTCGACGACCTAAATCTGGTTTTTTCTTTGGCATAGCCACAAAACAATTTTCACACAAAATCAAGTGAAATTTGCCAGACGTGTGCGTTCCTTCCGATTTAGTATTATTTCTTACAGTTTACAATTAAAATACTAAACAGCACAGACTATAGACCAATCAAGCATAGACTATAGACCAATAAAGCATAGACTACTTAAAATAGCTGTAACAGACGTGTGCGTTCCGATTTAGTATTATTTCTTATTTCTTTAACGGAATAATTACTAATTTTCACATTATTTTGCCATTCCTTATTTCTTGAACGGAATAATTACTAATTTTCACATTATTTTGCCAAGATAAATTAATAAAATCACAATGC
Organism: Leguminivora glycinivorella; assembly: GCF_023078275.1. Lineage (NCBI taxonomy): Eukaryota > Metazoa > Arthropoda > Insecta > Lepidoptera > Tortricidae > Leguminivora > Leguminivora glycinivorella. The sequence continues at coordinate 1,199,551 of NC_062995.1, read as the reverse complement.
GTTTGGAACGCACCTGTCATTAATGTCACGTCATTGTCAAGTTGTCAGGTAGGAACAATTTGTATGGGAAAAAAGAATCACTGTTTTCTTATTATCATCACAATATTTACGTGTTTTTACACTGCCTAAACCTTCTGCGGTCTAATACAAACATTTCAATACCAAAATTACGTAAATCGGTCCAGCCGTTCTCGAGTTTATAGGTAACTAACAAACGCATTTCATTTTTATATATATAGACTAACGAAAAAATATAATTGATTGCATATGATGAAACATGGAAGTAAGTTTCTGACATGTTATAGCTTCCAATATTTATAATATAGTCTAGTGAAAACTGTGTGTCTAGTAAATAAATAAATTTTAATAATTATTATAGGACACTTTTTACATAGATTAACTGAGCTACATAGAAAACATCCATAACTCAGGAACAAATATCTGTGCTCAGCACACAAATAAATGCTTTAGGTATATCATAGGCAAGCATGCTCCACCATAGACGGCATCATCACCAGTGATCGGTTTTTTGGATTCAACATGGGGTGAACGACCTCAATCATTATGTTAGTATGGATATGCCCCAGGAATCCAGGCTTAATGTTGTTAGAAAAGGCAAAAAAATATGTACAATGTCCACAATGCCAAATGGTTTTATTGCTCAACCAAAAATATAAAGCAACAACATTAACATTATAAACTTAAACTAAAAATAGTACATAACGTAATAGGCCTTAGAGATAATTTCGTCGTATCAATATTAACTTTTCTACTTGATATCCCGCGAGGGTGAATCCAAAAAACCGATCACTGATCATCACTTACCATCAGGTGTGATCGTGGTCAAACGTCTACCTATTCAAACTAAAACAAAAATCGATATTCGAACCCAGGACCGCAGCTTAGCAGGCAGGGTCATTACCCATTAGGCCAGACCAGTTGGTGTAGTAAATCATTCCAAATTCATAGAATAGCAAATATTTAAAACACCTACATAGCTACAATAAAGTCTTGACTATACTGTTGTCTATATTTAATCCAAACATTGGATTGAATACTGAATCACCTCAGTTTAACCTCGCTTAAAGTATAAGCTGAATCATTGTCTAGAAAAAACCTTTGTTATCTACAAACATAAACATACTCACATTTTGATATGGAGTCCCAGCATTGAAGCTACAATTGACGAATCTAATCACCAAACTCGTTTTCCCAACATGTTCACTCCCTAATAACACTATTTTGAAATCACAGCGGCTCATTTTCGGGGTGTAATTTCCAAAAAATGTTCAGATTAAAATTTAGTCAGAGTTTGATAGTTATAGAGACTTTGTATGGCTTATATCATTTCCAGATAATGTAAAATCCTTGGAATTCTAACAGTTTTAATAGCGATTGTAATTATTGTAATTAGATCCGTTCGGACAATATGAGAAACTCTCTGTATACTTGATTCAATATTTTTGTAGCGATAACAAACACATTGTGAAAAAGTGACAGATATTATGACACTGACATTGTTGAGACGTTTTCCAACCACGTTAACGTTTCGTAATGCTTGTAGTTTTAACAGACTACCGCCCCGTACCACGGTCATCCCCTTAATGAGAGCCAGAAATATATTTCTTTTACTCACTTTCACTTACGGGATGCCCTTGACAGGGTCCGGTAATGTGTAAATTTTAATTTCAAGTACTTAAAAAATGCGCCATTTAACTTGGTACGGTCCGCCAGTCTCCTACGGCTATTAAAATTAGAACCATAGACATTATTTTTATTCTCTTTTGTTTTCTTTGACAGTGACAGCGCGGCGCGCTGACAGCTCTATAAATTCTCAGGTAATGTTGTTATTTTTCTCAGATTTTTCGTCTCATAGCAATAGCTGTTACTTATTCTTGAAGCTAACCGCTTTTCGGGGTAACTCATGATAATATGACGCATATTTGTGCGATTTGTACACTCTGTAAACCACCGCTGACGACGTTAGCTACAGAACATAAGTCGATACTGGAGGCTATAGTATCTCCAATTATTTCACTGGTAGGATTCAGTTGTTTTATTATAGAGTACAATGACAAAAACTACCAGTCAAATAGCAAAATTGTCATTAATTTCAGAGTTGTGAACAGGTGTATTGCACATCATCATCATCATCATCATCATTTCAACCATTAATCGCCCACTGCTGAGCATAAAACCATACCTGTGACATAAAATTTTCACGTGTATATTTTTAGCAAAATGGGATTGTAATAGGTGCGGCAAAGAAGGTTGTAAAGTCACCAGCAATAATATATAACGCAATCTCATTTGTTTTAAAAGAGTAACATATTATTGCAGATTACTGTATTAAGGTTGGTGTTGCCCGTGTGGTGACGGGTTAAGAATTTCACCACCCCCTGTCTTCCCGTGGGTGTCGTAGAAGGCGACTGTGGGATTTGGGTGAAATTGTGGCGTAGCCGAGAGACTGGCCTGTCTGCAATATCACAATTTTCGTTTTCTTTCAACCCCTTAATTGCCAAGAGTGGCACTGAGAGTTTAGTAGTTTCATGTGCTCTGCCTACCCCTTTATGGGATACAGGCGTGATTGTATGTATGTATGTATGTACTGTATTAAGGATCAGGTTACATAGCCAAATGCACAAATGCTTATGATAATACATATAGTTATTGCATCTACATCTTTATAGTTGCAACCAAGGTGCAAGACGTTGGTTTCGTCATTACCAAACTAAAATGGAGTTGGGTGGGACATGTTGCTAGGCAGAGTGATGGTAGGTGGGCTAAAATGTTAACGGAATGGTGGCCGCTTACAGACGTAAGAAGCGCTTGGCATCCGTTAGCTCGTTGGGTGGACGACATCCGCAAGGTTGCGGGCCACAACTGGATGAGACTAGCTCAGGACCGGGATACATGGCGTACTAGAAGAGAGGCCTATGCTCAGCAGTGGGCGATAAAGGGCTGACATGATGATGATGATGATAGTTATTGCATCTACATCTTTATAGTTATTGCATCTACATCTTTATAGTTATTGCATCTATGTACATCTTTATAGTTATTTCATCTACATCTTTATAGTTATTGCATCTACATCTTTATAGTTATTGCATCTACATCTTTATTGATCTTCCGCATTGGCGCGACAGAGCCACAGGGCTTTTCCACCATTTTCTACCGTCAATTATTGTCATTTCACATAGCTGAAACAGCAAAAATTAAAATTTCGAAAAAACCCCCGACTCCTATATAGTGAACCGATTTTCATAAAACATGGCTAAGAACACTCCCGACTAACTCAGCTTTCAGACGAAAAAAAAAACTAAATCTAAATCGGTTCATCCTTTCGTTAGCTACGATGCCACAGACAGACAGACACGTCAAACTTATAACACCCCGTCGTTTTTGCGTCGGAGGTTAAAAAGAATGTATTTTGCAGGCTGCTCTCGGAGTTTCCAAAATCTTGCTGTGCTCGGATTGCCAGGAGAAGCTTCGGTTTGTACAAGATTTCCAGCAGATGGCACTGAATGGCCTCGCTGTTCTCAAGTCTGCACTTTCTAAAGTAGATGACGCACCATGTTCAGTCATTCAGGATCATAAGAAAAAGACGCTAATACAAATGGAAGGTAGTGAGCAAGTAAGTTAAAATGATGATATAACTCTATGTAAACAAATAGAGTATTTGAAGATACCTATATGAAAATACAATACAATACTCTTTATTGCACACCTCACATAGTTTACAAGTAATACATGATTACACAAGAAACAAAAACAAATTAAACAGAGGTAACAACAGGCGGTCTTATCGCTTAAGAGCGACCTCTTCCAGACAATCTTTGGGTACTGGAGTTAATATAATCAGAATATATGGTAGGTGGCTCTAAGAAATATGAGAAGTAGAATTTAAATACAACCAAACAACACAAAAGAGTCATGCAAATAGACATACATAAATAAGTATAACCATAAACATACATACATACATAAAAAGGTTTATATTCATAAAGAAAAAAACAACAGTGTCATTCAAAAAAAATCTAAGGAATAATAAATTAATTAATATTATAGGCTTGTGTTGTGGGTTCTGTGACAATGACAATAACTCAGATATTGAATTATTGATATATCCAGACTAATATTATAAATGGGAAAATGTGTGTGTGTCTGTTTGTTTTTCACGGCAGAACGAAGTGACGGATTGACGTGATTTTAAGTGGAGATAGTTGAAGGGGTGGAGAGTGACATAGGCTACTTTTTGTCTCTTTCTAACGCGAGCGAAACCGCGGGCAAAAGCTAGTTCTCTATAATATTCAATTATTTTTTGCTTGCTTGTTGCAGCTGGTAAATCCAATATCTGTAGTGCAAACAGTTATTAAGGAACCGAAAATTGAAGAACAGGACAGTGTAGAATCTTCTGACCCACCCACACACGTAAGTTAATGCTATTATTTCTCTCCTTTTACATACATACATACATACATACAATCACGCCTGTTTCCCATATAGGGGTAGGCAGAGCACATGAAACTGCAAAAGTTACAGTGCCACTCTTGGCAAATAAGGGGTTGAAAGAAAACGAAACTGTGACATTGCAGTGACAGGTTGCCAGCCTCTCGCCTACGCCACAATTTACCCCATATCCCACCCTCCCCTCCTAAACCTCTATCCTCTCTCCTTTTAAAAACCATTTAAAGCTGGTTACTACATGATTAACTGAAATTGGAAAAAATTACAAAAAAATCTGCCTCCTTGGCAGACAGATTTTTTTTCAAGTTTGCAGAAGATGGGTTAGTGACCTAATATTTGACAATTTTAACACATATCAAGATCAAGTTAACAATATGAGCAAAATTGTCAAAACTGAGGTTCAAAAGTTTTAAGCCTGTGTCAATTCAATGGCAGTCTATGCACTGAGGTTATATATTTTTCCCCTCACTACCTTGGAAACACGTGTTTTGTCCTTTAATACCAGCGGGTAAAAACGCATTTTATCCACTAGCGGGTAAAGTAATTTGACCTTGAATAAAGTCGAATTAACTGCTTTAAAATTGATAAAAGTCGGTGAATCTAGTAATAAAGAGGATTTACCACCTGTGGAACTACTGGAAGCAGTGATAAACGCATTTTTTGCGTTGTAGTTTCCTCGCTATAGTGAGGGGAAAAGTTTTGTGTTACACTCGGGTGCAAATGTATTTTACTTCTCGTGTGTTAAAATACAACTTTGCCCCCTTGTATAACAAATAACTATTACTTTGACAGTAACTCTATAATACTTGGTCCTCTTTGTTTAACAGTAATTCTAATACCTTTGATTTCAGCCCAACCTTATTGCAAATGACGATATCAAAGCAGAAAAATCACTGGAAAATTTAGACAATGAATTAGTAGTTGAAATAATGCCCGAAACAGAATCTGAACCCAAAATAGAGTTGAAATCGGAGCATTACGAATTTGACTCAGAATCTGAATTTGATAACGCTGCTTTAAATACTGCTAAAGAGTCAAAACTCAAAACGGAGGCAGAAAAAGAATTAACTAGATTACATAATATTGGATTAATCACACAACTCAGGAGCACGTTGCAAAGTAACCATGTTATTAAGGTAATTTTATTTTAAGCCAATCCATACTAATATTATAAATGGGAAAGTGTGTGTGTCTGTTTGTTTGTCCGTCTTTCACGGCAAAACGGAGCGACGAATTGACGTGATTTTTTAGGTGGCGATAGTTGAAGGGATGGAGAGTGACATAGGCTACTTTTTGTCTCTTTCTAGCGCGAGCGAAGCCGCGGGCAAAAGCTAGTTTATGATAATAAAAGTTTTTATTTTCATTAAAATTACAATAAGGTACAGCGGGCAAATCTCGACTCGGGGGCAAATGTAACTAATCCATTTTTAACCCCCGATGCAAAAACTGTCTGTATGTTTGTCTGTCTGTCTGTCTGTGTGTGTGTCTGTCTGTGGCATCGTAGCTCTCGAACGGATGAACCGATTTAGATTTAGTTTTTTTGTCTGAAAGCTGAGTTAGTCGGGAGTGTTCTTAGCCATGTTTCATGCATGAAAATCGGTGTACTATGTCGCAGTCGGCGGTTTTTCAAAATGTTTTTTTTGTGGTTTGGTTAGTTTTCATTATTACACTATGATGTTGAGTTCTACATGTATCCACTGAACACGCCTACCATATATAACCGGTGGACACTATTTGATAATGCAAATTGTAAAACATGGAAAAAATGGATCAGTTACAATTGACCCCCAGTCGGAATTTGCCCCGCTGTACCTTACCTTAGATTACATAGTTAGTTACATACAGGTCGACATATTTATCGACATAAAAATCAACATATTTTTTCCACAGCCCCTCAGAAATAAGCAAGCAATATTGAAAAAAGCACACATACCACCGAAAGAGCCGAAAGCAGCAAAAGTTGGTATAATAGCTCGTTCATACGCTGCCAAGTTAGCTAAAGCAGCTTTAATAAAACAAAATAAAGCTGTTAGAGACAATGAAGCTACTAAAAAAGCTAAAGAAACAAGTGAAGTTAAAGAAGAAACTGTTGATTTAGAAGATAATAATGATGAAAATGCTGGGACTAGTGAAATGGAAAATGTTGAAGCGAACACTACAGATGTTGTACCAGATAAGAAAAGGTAACTATATCATCAAAATCATCATCCTCCTTGTGTTATCCCGGCCTTTACCACGCCTCATGGGGGCCTGGGGTCCGCTTTGACAACCAATCTCAAGATTTGGCGTACGCACTAGTTTTACGAAAGCGACTGCCATCTGACCTTCCAACCCGAAGGGTAACTAGGCCTTATTGGGATTAATCCGGATTCATCACGATGTTTCCCTTCACCGAAAAGCGACTGGCAAATGTCAAATGACATTTCGCACATAAGTTCAGAAAAACTCATTGGTGCGGGCCGGGGTTCGAACCCGCGACCTCCGGAAAATGTCAAATATTAATATTAGCGCCATCTAGCCGAGCGTTCCCCAAAGGTGTAACGCCATCTAGGTCACCGTACCTTTTCTGTATGGTTTTGAGGTACGTTTTTTTCTTAGACTATATGATATGTCTATCCTCCTAAGGCCCAAGGTCCTTCCTATAGTAATAATTAAGTTGGTCATTCAGGCCCAGCTTCTTCAACGACTATATAGTCATAGCGTACCACGGTCCTACCAGTAGGACTTATTATAAAAGCCGACATTTTGATTTCAAATTTCGCGCCAATCTAAATTGACGTATCCGATTTTCTAGAGGGGTGTTTAAGGTTGAATGTGAACACACTCATAAGCTTGAAAAATAAAAACAAAGTGTCAAACTGACAAGTTACAGACGGCGACATGGGTATTCCGTGAAGGAGAGGTTAGTAAATCCAATTTTATTCATGTAATTTTCAGTACTTTCTTACTAATTTGTAAATAATCTTCTTTTTAGGGTTCCGTAGTCAACTAGGAACCCTTATAGTTTCGCCATGTCTGTCTGTCCGTCCGTCCGTCCGTCCGTCCGTCCGTCCGTCCGTCCGCGGATAATCTCAGTAACCGTTAGCACTAGAAAGCTGAAATTTGGTACCAATATGTATATCAATCACGCCAACAAAGTGCAAAAATAAAAAATGGAAAAAAATGTTTTATTAGGGTACCCCCCCTACATGTAAAGTGGGAGCTGATATTTTTTTTCATTCCAACCCCAACGTGTGATATATTGTTGAATAGGTATTTAAAAATGAATAAGGGTTTACTAAGATCGTTTTTTGATAATATTAATATTTTCGGAAATAATCGCTCCTAAAGGAAAAAAAAGTGCGTCCCCCCCCCTCTAACTTTTGAACCATATGTTTAAAAAATATGAAAAAAAATCACAAAAGTAGAACTTTATAAGGACTTTCTAGGAAAATTGTTTTGAACTTGATAGATTCAGTAGTTTTTGAGAAAAATACGAAAAATTACGGAACCCTACACTGATCATGGCCCGACACGCTCTTGGCCGGTTTTTTTTTATTAGTTATTTTACGAAGTTAAGTAATAATTTCATTGATTTTGCTTATATTTTACGAAATACGGGATGAAAAATATTAAGTCCTATGAGTAGTACCTCGGTTTTATACAACTACATAATTTAATAATAATGTTTGTGGTGGTTGCAAAAACTGACACATATTGCTTTTATTGTTGTAGGATTAAATGACAAAGAAACATAATTCGCTCTTAGGGAATCAGAAATAGAAACTGAAGATGAAAAAACAGACTTTTGCCACATAAAACTCATAGAAACAAATTTTGTTCAAACCAGATCCCGGTATGCTTCCTCTAGTTCCTATGTCGATATTTCTCTGTCAGAACTAATTAATTCCAAAGCCTATCCACGGCAGGACCCGATATTTCACCTTGCAGCTTCTGCAGAAGGACGTCGTGGAGCGCCTACAAGAGGATGATCTCACGCTCGCAGTGGAATAACATTCGTCGAAGAAGAGCGTAAAATCTTAATTTTTAAGTGATTTAAAAGTGATTGGTGCATTGTATTATTTTAATAAGACTATTATTTTATCTCATTCTTTCTATAAAACTAAAAAATAAACAAATCTTAAGTGAGTTTTTTCATTTCGTAATATAAATAACGTTTCTTTATAAGCCCATGGTCCTTCCTGTAGGACTTTTGTAAATTAAAATCAAATTATCCTAAAAGGCATCGTAAACTGATAATAAATATGCCCCAAAGCTGTTGGTGGCATACAAGTACAATAACATTTAAAAAATGTATTCCTAATGTTTGGGCCTGAACGAGTATAAAACAATAGTACTACTGGTAGGACCGTGGTTCGCAATGACTAGTAGCCGAATTTCGCCTTGGGCCAAAGACTTAGGAGGATAAAAAACTTAGTAGTTCATGTGCTCTGCCTACCCCTTTATGGGATACAGGCGTGATTATATGTATGTATGTATGTAAATAAATACAATACAATAAAATAATTGTTCCAGTTCTTTTTTTGCCAAGCTGTGCTTTTATTTCATAATATTTTCTTATTCAGTGATTATAAGAATTCGCGTCGCGTCCAGTGTACCATGTGTGATAAAGTGCTCTGCCACGCCCGAAGTCTACGCGCACATTTCCATCTGTGAGTATACTAGCTTTTTATTTATTTATTTAAACTTTATTGCACAGTAAAAAAATGTACAAAAGGCGAACATAATGCTCTAAGGCATTCTCTACCAGCTAACCTTTGGGCCAAACAGAGATCTATAAGAGCTTAATAAGTGCAGGGAATGTCGCAATGACGAGAAATGGGATACCTACTAAATAACCATAAATGTTTATGTATATCATACAGCTTACTATTATATATATTACGGCAGTGACGGCCGGTCTGGCGCAGTCGGTAGTGACCCTGCCTGCTACGCCGCGGTCCCGGGTTCGAATCCCGGTAAGGGCATTTATTAGTGTGATGAGCACAGATATTTGTTCCTGAGTCATGGATGTTTTCTATGTATATAAGTATTTATATATTGTATATATCGTTGTCTGAGTACCCACAACACAAGCCTTCTTGAGCTTACCGCGGGCCTCAGTCAATCTGTGTAAGAATGTCCTTATAATATTTATATTTATATTTTTCCTGCACTGGTAGCCTAGCGGTAAGTAAGTGCAACTTTCGTTCCGGAGGTCGCGGGTTCAAACCCCGGCCCGCACCAATGAGTTTTTCGGAACTTATTTGCGAAATGTCATTTGATATTTGCCAGTCGCTTTTCGGTGAAGGAAAACATCGTGAGGAAACCGGACTAATTCCAATAAGACCTAGTTACCCTTCGGGTGGGAAGGTCAGATGGCAGTCGCTTTCGTAACTAACCTAACCACAAAATTAAAATTTTGAAAAAACCCCCGACCGCGACATAGTAGACCGATTTTCATGAAACATGGCTAAGAACACACCCGACTAACTCAGCTTTCAGACAAAAAAACTAAATTAAAATCGGTTCATCCGTTCGAGAGCTACGATGCTACAGACAGACACACTTATAACACCCCGCCGTTTTTGCGTCGGGGGTTAATAAAGGTTGATATAAACTATTTTTTCATTTATTTAATTTAAGGGTTCCGTCAGACAATTTGCTTTCGAAAAGGGTTCCATGGGAAAATAAGTTTGAGAACCGCTGACCTAACACATCTGTCACAAATAAAACTAACTATGCCTGTACAAATAACTCGCATTTACTGATGTATCGAGTTACAGCCCTTCCCATACTTATTCCTCTATACAAGGTGCTCGCGAGGAACCCATATAACTTTAACGGCATATTCTTCTTGGTCACATTTTAAGACTAAAATGTCATATAAACTTTTCTAGATTTCGTCTAGTTTCAGAGTTATTGCCAATTTAAAAAAAAAACATTTCCGTATTGTTACTCAGCAGAAAAGGTTTCTTAACGGCGCTGATGCGCAATTGTGGAGCATAGTCTCACAGTAGTCATTGATAGATGTCAAAATGTGACAAGAAAAACTTCCAAATAATTTGGTTTTTAGAAAAATAAATGAAGGAACTCATTTTAATTGCCAACTTTATGGATAAAAAAAAATTTTTATGTGAAAATACGCCCAAAAAAGTAAAAAAAAAAAAATTTTTGGCGAAAATTTTTAAAATTCGTATAACATTTTTTCTTTCTTTTTGCCTCAGAAACGCGTGGTTGAAGTTATGCGGGTTCCTCGCGAGCACCTTGTATAGGCGGTGAGAATTGTATCATTTAACTTGTTGCAGTTGGCACGGAGAAAATAATCCGGTCAAGTGCGAGTTTTGCGAGAAACAGGTCAAAAACGCGGGTTTGCTCGAGTTTCACACTTGCCCAAAGAAAAAGGTAAATATTTATTTATTTAAACTTTATTGCACAAATAAAACAAAAATGTACAAATGGCGGATTAATGCCTAATGGCATTCTCTACCAGTCATGTCAAACAGAGACATGTAAAAATGGTGCAAGGAGAAGGAAAAATGACAATGACAATTATCGAAAACAACTGATTAACTTCATAAAATACTTATATAATACATAAATATAAATATATGCAAACGAAAATAAATATACTTATTTTTAAATTAAAGGAAAAATGGAAAAAATTCACACCTCCGGCAGGACTCGAACCTGCGACCTTTGGCTTTGCCGGGGCCAAAAAAAAATATGTAAAAATATGTAATTAATATCGCTCGCAGACGTTTCTGCATGATAAAAAACAAATATACTTACTTATAATTGATATATATTCGCAAATATATACATATATATATATATATATTGATGGACATATATATATAAATATTCGTGGCTTTCCTCAACAAACGGCACTGGTCCCAACTAGTGATGTGCAAGTTGCGGAAACTTTCCAAAAAAAATTTAAATTCTCGAAAAATTAAAAAGAAAGGGGATTGAAATTTATGAAATGGAAAGTTTCCATCCATACAATTGTCCATAGAAAGTATGGAAAGTTTCCGAATTTTTCCTATGTGGAAATTTTAGAATTTTGGAAACTTTCCGTCGGCACATCAGGCGTCATCCATATATTACGTCACAGTGTAAGGGGGAGGGGGGGGGTCATACTAAATGTGACAATCCCTGTTAAAGGGATACAAAAAAGCGTGACATAGAGGGGGGGAGGGGTCCAAAAACCTGAAAATTGGTGTGACGTAATATGTGGATGATCCCTCAGTAGTCCTAAGGCCCAGGCTATAAAAACGAACAAAAGATAATCACTCCCGTGCAATTAAAAGAGACCCTACTCATAGTGTTGTGTTCCTGTCGGTGAGTAAGACTGCCAGAGCTCAACGAGGGTGCGGTGAGCTGATGACGGGAGGACTTACGGAACTGACTTATTCCGTCTATTGTCCTTTGAGTCAATCAATATATTATTATAGGACATTCTTACACAGATTGACTGAGGCCCACGGTAAGCTCAAGAAGGCTTGTGTTGTGGGTACTCAGACAACGATATATATAATATATAAATACTTATATACATAGAAAACATCCATGACTCAGGAACAGTTATCTGTGCTCATCACACTAATAAATGCCCTTACCGCGGCGCAGCAGGCAGGGTCACTACCGACTGCGCCAGACCGGTCGTCAAAGTCGTCGGCAACCCGAACCCTCCTTAGAACTTGTACACTCCTTTTTGCTGTGTACTTAACACAGCAAAAGGGAATGTACAAGTTTCTAATGGGGTGGCAACGCGCATGTGACACTGTTTGAGTTGCAGGCGTCCATAGGTTACGGTGACCGCTTTACATCAGGCGGGCTGTATGCTTGTTTGCCACCGACGTAGTATTAAAAAAAAATCACGTCGAGGTTTAATTTATAGGGCAGTCATAGCTCTCCGAAAATAGATTCTGATTCATTTATGTCATATTACAAATTACAGTATAAATTGCATGTCAATCTACAAGAATTCATATTACGATCGTCAAATACAATAATATAAATAATTTCATAATACCTAGTTCCAAAAATAAACGATTAAACAATATCTAATTAATGTTTAAGTATTATCTCCTGTAGCGGATCAAATTACACAAATATAAGTCAAATTACAAGAAATTCAATAACATAATATATCGATTTATATACTCGGAGGAGGCCATTGCCGCTGCCACGGACTCGCGAGCAGCGATCCAACACGCTTGCGTCTGATTGCGAAAATCGTCAGTTCGCACTTCGGCAAACTTGCCGGACGCATTACAATGCTTCGGCACCTGCAAGAGCATCCTCAGAATATTGTTATACTGTACTATTTATTTATTTTCCCCTCACTAGCTCGGAAACACGTGTTTTGTCCTTTAATACCAGCGGGTAAAAATGCATTTTATCCACTAGTGGGTAAAGTAATTTAACCTTGAATAAAGTCAAATTAACTGCTTTAAAATTGATAAAAGTAGGTGAATCTAGCAATTAAGATGATTTACCACCTGTAGAACTACTGGAAGCAGTGATAAGCGCATTTTTTGCGTTGTAGTTTCCTCGCTATAGTGAGGGGAAAAGTTTTGTGTTACACTCGGGTGCAAATGTATTTTACTTCTCGTGTGTTAAAAGTAAGTTTCTAATGGGGTGGCAACGCGCATGTGACACTCTTTGAGTTGCAGGCGTCCATAGGTTACGGTGACCGCTTTCCATCAGGCGGGCCGTACGCTTGTTTGCCACCGACGTAGTATAAAAAAAACTTCAGGATTCTATTCTCGAACCACTCGCTTCGCTCGCGGTTCAACTATAGAATCCTTTCACTTGCTCGTTTTTCAATTCCACACTCGGCGTTAAAATACAACTTTGCCCCCTTGTATAACAAATAACTATTAGGCCCACGTTAATGTCCGTATTTATTTATTTAGGCCCAACAACAGGCTGCCCCTAAGACGAAGCCCGTGTGGTACTGCCAAGAGTGCTCATTACACTTTCCGAACCGACCGCAGTATAAGAAGCATCTACTAGGTCTCAAACACACGCCGAGGGAACAGTATAAGTATGTATTATCATTCAAAGAGGATCGATATAGAGTTGAAGCCCGATCTTCTCGGTAGTAGGGTTTTCACCATACACTTGCGATATATGTAAAGCCTGATCAAAAATATTATGACTATTGTTAAGACGCTAGTTTCTTAGAGAAATTAATTGTATTTGATCTAAAGAACCTTCCCTTAAAGTTAACAGGGTGTATATCGTCCTTGCTTTCACACTCTTTTTTTTCATACACTTTCTTCGTTAATCTCATCTCATTTGTCCTCTTTTCAAAAGTATGTTCAATATTTATTTCTTTACGTTTCAGATTTGAATGTGAGGTGTGCAACAAAAGGTTCCTCCAAAAGCGATGGCTGGACGATCACATGGACGGAATACACTTAGGATTGGTATCTGTCTTTACTATACTTACTAGTAGAAAACTTCATTTTTAACCCCCGACGCAAAAACGAAGGGTCTGTTTGTCTGTCTGTGGCATCGTAGCTCCCGAACGGGTAAACCGATTTAGATTTACAGTACCGGTCAAAAATTTAAGTTCACTCCTTGTTTTCAGTACAATTGACTGCTTTAGAGAGATAGTTTTTTGTAGTTCAGACGTCAAAATTTGTTTCGTAAACAATTTATATTTTTGTAACATCTGTTTCCCTCAAATCTTATAGGCTAAATAATTATTTGGCCTATATTATCTGGCTAAACCTGTGTTTCGTGTAAAGATGTGTCTCAATTAGTGGCAAAGGCAAGGCCATAAATATAACTTGCATTTTGCCGTCATGTTTATTAGATTTTAGTGAAAGAAAGGTACGTGAATTGTGTCTAACTAGTAAAACAAATCTCCACAAAACAATAAATATAAGTTGAAAACATATTTCGACTACCAAACCGAAGATAATTATCGTACAAAAGTACTCATTTGTACCGAAATAAAAGGGTGAACTCAAACTTTTGACCGGTACTGTAGTTTTTTTGTCTGAAAGCTGAGTTAGTCGGGAGTGTTCTTAGCCATTCTATTATTAAAACTTACATTATAACCTAACCACAAAATTAAAATTTTGAAAAAACCCCCGACCTCGATATAGTAGACCGATTTTCATGAAACATGACTAAGAACACGCCCGACTAACTCAGCTTTCAGACAAAAAAAAAACGAAATCTAAATCGGTTCATCCGTTCGGGAGCTACGATGCCACAGACAGACAGACACGTCAAACTTATAACACCCCGTCGTTTTTGCATCGGGGTTAAGAACTACCCTGGGACACTAACACATTAAACATGTAAAATCGGGTAACTCTCGTGAAATTGTCGAAGGTCGCTCGACATGTTTCGCTCCGTAACGAGGAGCATTTTCATTGAGCACGCGCGATGCCGATGGTATCCCGACGCAGACTGCGGGCCGCGACCTTCGACAATTTTACGTGATATTGTCTTCGGTTACCGCGATAGTTACTCATGAAATAAAACTATGGAAACGGATTAAATCGCGTATAATGAATTTAAAATACATCCCGACGTTTCGAACTCTTTACAGCGTTCGTGGTCAACGGGTGACTGAGGAATAATTAAAATGTGCAAAAGCTACCCACTTACAAGAAATATTAACGAACCATGACCACAAATAATCTAGATTTCTAAGGCAGGTTCACACACACACACAAAATTGACAAAGAAACAAACTGCAAAAAAGAAAGAAACATTTTAATTTTTCCTCAGTCACCCGTTGACCACGAACGCTGTAAAGAGTTCGAAACGTCGGGATGTATTTTAAATTCATTATACGCGATTTAATCCGTTTCCATAGTTTTATTTCATGAATTTTACGTGAGTTACCCGATTTACATATTTATTATGTTAATGTAAGTTACTAGGAAATATGTGTCGCTTAACTTCAAACTGGGGTAAACCCATTCTGCTATGAGGTTGATTATTTCAGATTTTATGATATTTTATACGTAATCATAATCAACCTTAAAGCAGAATGGATTAACGCGAGTTTGAAGTTAAGCGACACATATACCCCGGTGGCCTAGCGGTAATAGCGTGCAACTTTCGATTCGTAGGTCGCGGGTTCGTTTCGTACCAATAAGTTTTTTGAACTTATTTGAGAAATGTCATTTGATAAGGCCTAGTTACGTAGTTAGTCAGATGGCAGTCGCTTTCGGAAAACTAGTGCCTACGCCAAATCTTGGAATTAGTTGTCAAAGCGGACCCCAGGCTCCCATGAGCCGGGCAAATGCCGGTATAACGCAAGGATGATGATGTAATTTATATTTGACTATCGATCCGTATGGCCTAGCGCGTAGTGACCCTGCCTGCTACGCCGCGGTCCCGGGTTCGAATCCCGGTAAGGGCATTTATTTGTGTGATGAGTACAGATATTTGTTCCTGAGTCATGGATGTTTTCTATGTATTTGTATATTATATATATCGTTGTCTGAGTACCCATAACACAAGCCTTCTTTTGCTTACCGTGGGACTCAGTCAATCTGTGTAAGAATGTCCTATAATATTTATTTATTTATATTGTTTCAGAAAAAATATTCGTGCGACAGATGTGACTCGTCGTACGGGTCATTCTCGTCGCTGCGACGGCACATCGCTCGCGACCACGAGAAGCAGGTCACGCCGAAACAGACACACATCTGCGATCTCTGCGGACAAGTCTTCACGGTAATAGGGTTTTCATCATACGCCTGCGATATATGTAACTTTCTAGGAACGATATGACAGATGTTACTCGTCGCTACGACGCCACATCGCTCGCGACCACGACAAGCATGTCACACCGCAACAGACACATCTGCGACCTCTGCGAGGTGCGAGCAAATCTTCACGGTAATAGGGTTTTCCCCATACGCTTGCGATACATGTAACTTTATAGGAACGATGCGACTCGTCGCTACGACGCCACATCGCTCGCGACCACGACAAGCAGGTCACGCCGCAACAGACACACATCTGCGACCTATGCTGGTAAATCATCACGGTAGTAGGGTTTTCCCCATACGCTTGCGATATTTGTAACATGCTAGGAACTATGTGACAGATTAGAACGAGGTGTGCTACCTATGTGGGAGTTTTCTCGGTAATAGGGTTTTCACCCAACGCTTGCGATATTTGTAATTTGCTAGGAACTATGTGACAGCTAAGAACGAGGTATTCGACCTGTATTGGAAAGTCGTTACGGTAATATGGTTTTCCCCATACGCTTGCGATATATGTAACTTGCTAGGAACTATCAGGGCGGTATGACCACAAGACGTTCACGGTAACATAAGAGGGTTGTGATTAAGTACCTTACGCGTGCGATAGATAAAAGAAATTAATTTTTATTTGCAGGTAAAGAAGTCATTAGACGAGCACCTGTTATCCCACTACGGGATTCGACCCTACACCTGCAGTACGTGCTCCGCCACTTTTACCTACCGCGCCGCTTTATACACCCACACACGACTCAAACACAGAGGGGGGAAGAGGGAGAGAGAAATACAAAAGTTGGGGAGAGATGATGATGAAGAAATGGATGAAATACTAGAGAGTGATGAAATTGATGAAAGTCCTGAGTACTTGGAGTTTTGAGTTCGTAATAAATAAATTCCTATGGTAAAATGTTTTATTGTCCGAGTTCCTTTCTATCTCGATAACTATAAAATTAACTCCGTTACGAATTTAATTAAATAAATAAATAAATATTATAAGGACATTTTTACACAGATTGACTGAGGCCCACGGTAAGCTCAAGAAGGCTTGTGTTGTGGGTACTCAGACAACGATATATCCATACTAATATTATAAATGGGAAAGTGTGTGTGTCTGTTTGTTTGTCCGTCTTTCACGGCAAAACGGAACGACAAATTGACGTGATTTTTTAAGTGAAGATAATTGACGGGATGGAGAGTGTCATAGGCTACTTTTTGTCTCTTTCTAACGCGAGCGAAGCCGCGCGCGGGCAAAAGCTAGTATAATATATAAATACTTATATACATAGAAGACATCCATGACTCAGGAACAAATATCTGTGCTCATCACACAAATAAATGCCCTTACCGGGATTCGAACCCGGGACCGCGGCGTAGCAGGCAGGGTCACTACCGACTGCGCCAGACCGGTCGTCAAATTAATAGTCATTTCCTTTCTAACCCCCCACGCAAAAACGACGGGGTGTTATAAGTATTAATTCTGACATGTCTGTCTGTGGCATCGTTGCTCCCAAACGGATGAACCGATTTGGAATTCGTTTTTTTTTTAAAGCTGAATTAGTCGGGATTGTCTTTAGCCATGTTTGATAGACATTGGTCCACTCTGTCGGGGGTTACGAGAATGGGGAAGGGAAAAGGGGGGACAAGAATACAACACATGTGTAAATAGAAAGTTTTAGTACAAAGGCGAACTTATCCCTTCAATGGATTTCTTCCAGTTAACCTTTTAGCAATATACGTCGGTGTTTGTCAAGTTTAGCCGCGAGAGAAGGACGGGGCAGCGTTAGTTTGCAAGTAGAAGATTCCAGAAGATCTGTAATAAAGTATATCAATTTTAAAGGTCTAAAATCAAAAATAACTAAAAATTTCGCAAAAAAAAAAATTTGGCACAAGCTTTTATCGCCGACTGTACTTTTCTTTCAACAGTCATCTACTGCTCTCCGAGACGTTTCTAAAAACCCCTTACTCGACGGGGATACGACGTTTCATAACAGAGTTCCTATGACCACCTTTCTGCTCCATCATCAGATCAGCTCCATGATACCATAATATTGCATTGTCACGTGATTTTTGTGTGCAAAATTTCAGCTCAATCGATTAAAGATAAGATAGGAAACAACAGCTTGTAAAACACTATCTGCTGATCATTTCTTTTTTTTCACCAATTTTATGAAATGTGATATTTTTGAAAAAAAAATGATATTTCTACTCAGAATCACTAGCTTTCTCAATCCTAGTAGTTAATAAAAATTGTCCCATACGATTTTTTCTTATTTTGTTACCATTTTCCGTACATGTTGTATGGGGAAACAAAAGAGGAGAGTAACAAAAATGTATGGAAATTCTGGGACACTTTTTGTCTCCCAGTGAGATTGAAAGTACTCGTGATTCTGAGTAAAATTGACCTAAAATTCCCTAAAAAAATCAAAATAAAAAAATGGCAAAAAAAAAGAAATGCTCAGCTATTGCTAGCACTTTTTGCGAAAAAAGTTTCATTTCAGATTTGGTTGACCGTATATAACAGTCTCTTACCCAGTCTTTGGCTTCACTCCTCCCAGATGAAGAGCGTCTCTCAGTAGGCAGTTCCCCATCATAGCGTCCAGAGTAGTTCACACAGCGGTTCATAATAATACATCAGTAAATGCGGGTTAGTTAAGACTGCTACTTGTCAATCAAAGACATATGTATGTATTAGAGATGGGCCGAAGATTCAGTATAAATATTCGGTATTCGGCATATTCGGCAAGTTTTTCAATATTCGAATTCGGCCGAATAGTTCGGTTATATTGCCGAATATTTACCGAATAAACAAAGTAAATAAATAGCGTAAGTTCTTTCGTAATTCATCGGATAATGACAACCTATTTCAGCATTCTAAGAAACCACCAAAGGGAGTTAAAAATGCGTTAAAATATAAGTACCTACAATAATTAAATTAATTAGAAATTAAAATAACGTAGCATAAGATACAAAACCAAAATCTTCTTATGCACTAAATTATACGAATATTAAGAGCCTTAGTAGTCTTAGTTCCCATTACTTATCAATCATTGAAAAGTTTTTAAATCTAATCCAGGCTTTAAAATATGGCGGAACCGAATATTCGGCCGAATGTTCGGTTCGGTAACAGCTGAACCGAATGTTCGGTCGAATATTCGTATTCGGCCCATCTCTATCTCCTATTTTTAATTAGCCGGAATTATTGTAAACAAAAGTGTGGCCGGTGCTATAAAAAATTTGCACCATTCGAGGTATTAAAATTGCCGATATTTTACAGGTTTAATAAAAATCTTTACATATTCCACTACACAAATAATGACTCTTTTTAAACGAAAATAAATTGAAACACTAAACGTTTTGGTATATTTATTGAAATTGAAAAGCCGTTCTTGTCGGGTAGTTTGTTTATTGCACTGGTATTACTGTGGAAATGTACCTGGGCGACCAAGTAGCGGGCCGCTAAACTTTATTTTTTAGCAACTTTTGAGACTAGGTGGCAGTGATTTTTAATTACTAATTAAAACCGTCTTCTTCAAATGCGATGGTGGTAATAGGTGGTTATTAATTAAATTATTGGTTTTGTAAGTATCTGATATGACAGGACATCGTCTATTTTGGACCGATTTGTATATTGACTTGCATGGGATCATAACATAATATAACAGTCATTGTGTTCGATCGCTTCACGATTTTTAAGTATGTAATAGAGTGATCGTTAATAACTGGTTAAAAGTAATTTGATTTTCTCTCGGGCCTTACTTTGAGAACCCCTGACTTGAGCGGCACGTGTTACTTTGACAGTGACAGCAGTTTGTTTACGTTTATTCCGTTCAATTCGTAATGGGACTATAGTATGTATAACTCCGTATAGACAGATAAAGTCTAAGAAAAAAACGTACCTCAGTACCATACAGAAAAAGGTACGGTGGCCTAGACGGCATTACACCTTTCGGATACGCGCAGCTAGATGGCGCTAATATTAATATTTGACATTTTAACACATATCAAGGTAAGAATATGGGCCAAATTGTCAAAACCGAGGTTCAAAAGTTTTAAGCCGGTGTCAAGAGATGGCATGGCAGTCTATGCACTGTGATTACACATTTTACTTCGACAGTACCTCTCTATAATACTCGATCCTCTTTGTTGTCAATAGATGTCGCGACGAACGAAATCTAATGCTCAACAATTTTTAGCTAATAAAAAAAGCTAAGTATTCTGTTTTCAATTCCTTCTGCTTGTTGTTGTAAACTGTTCTAATATTAAATTTTTGGCAGACGTGACACTGTTGCCACCTAGTATCGAGATGATAATTCATGCTATTTGACGCGTGATTATCGCTAGATGTGACTTAACTATGCACTATGCCTATACATATAGTATACCATTTTATCGGAGAATTAATTCGTTTTAATCCATAGGCAACCCTAACATCCGACGCTGCGCACGTGCGGCTCGTTTCTTTGTTAGAATTTTGTAGGCATTTAAAAAGGCGGCATTTCGTGAACATCAAAGCAATGGGCCTTCTGTACTTGTACTATTATTATTATTATTTGCTAATGCACAGGCAGCTTAAAGCTGATACGTGCACGTCACTATTATATATTCTGTGGCAATAAGTTGAAAAAATGTACACATATTTACGAACTCGACTATACGATACACGTGCAAAGAGGGATTTCAAAACTTGTGTCGATTTAAAACATTCACTCTTTTTCCGAATTGCCTCTTTTTAAAGTATAAAAAAAATTCAGTGTACATTTTGTACATGCAAATGTTCTACCTTATCCTGTGTGGTAAGTCTGTCTTTCCGAGTTTTCTTTATCCTGTTAGGGCCTAATTTCATCCGTCGCAACGTCCTTAAGTTCGGTAACTTCATAACTGTTTGTAGCGAACGATAAACTTGTGGGCTAGCGTAGTGCAGATTCAGAGCAAAGTCTTTATACTCAGCATCGTACCGGTTGCCTTTATGTTTATTTTTTAATTTATTCTGCCAGTCCATCAGTTTGGTTAACTTTTGCGTTGCTTCATCTGTTAAGTCAGATTTTAGCGACGCATTTATAGACTGTAGATCATTTTTCAATTTAGAATATTCACTTTCCAAATGCTTGAGTTTACGTTTAATAATCCTATTTTCTTCCACCAATTTTCTTTTACGTAGCAACTTATTTGATGTTAATATTTTTTTATTTAAACCTGTCTGCGTAGAAACGTGTTGCTGGTCAGATAATACGCTTATTTCAAGCTTTAGATACTCTTCGATTTTGGAAACTGGTTGATTGTTCATTTTATCTTGTAGTTGGTTGGCAGTGGCTAACATATTTTCTTTGGGTGCGGCTGGTAAACAATTTTTCGGTAGCTTCAACAATGGTGGAGGGCTGGTACTGGTTGCTCGTTTGATCGGGTAATATTTCTGATTTGTAGGTTGTAACGGAGTGTGACAGTTGGTGGATAATTGTGTGCTTTTTCCTATAGGAAGGAGTGGTGATAAGTTTTTTGATAGATTCGTTAAAGGTGGTGGTCGTTCATGTTGTATATCTCTATAAGTTTCCTGTTTTGTGAATTCTTCCTTCTTAGACTCCATACCAGTGTCTTTTGTAACGTCACAATTTTGTGGTAATTTTGTGGGTACAGCATTATTTTGAAGCCTCCTTGATATTATCATTTCTGAATCTTCAAAATGGTCTGAGCACACATAATAGTATATTATAGCTTTATTTTCATGTTTTTTCTCAAGTAAGTCTTTTCTGTCGATTGCTGTTAACCACTGTCGTCGTCTGAAATATACAAAAATCGAGATTAATAAATGTGAGTGTGCACAGGAAAATGTCCCACTTTGTTGATTGCTATAAAGCCGCTTTGTCAGTTTATTCATAGAAAGATACAAGTAAATCTCGCCTTAATGGTGGTAACTCACAAAGTGGGACGTTTTACTAAACACACTCACAAATAAGAATATTTTATAAATCAGCAAGTATAATTATTTTATTTTCTTTTTTCACTTGTTCTTGTGGACTATTAATATTTATCATGTTATAAAACAGTATTACAGTTTAAAAGAAGCAAAACGCAAATAAGTAATTCTTAAAATACACTCCCCAATCAATAAATATACTAGAGGGCTTTCATGTGAAAAATAGTGAAATAGAAAACCGAGCGCTTAATCATACCGTGTGTGGTATCAAATTAAAGGTATTTGCGAGTAGTTTACTTATAACA
Organism: Leguminivora glycinivorella; assembly: GCF_023078275.1. Taxonomy (NCBI): domain Eukaryota; kingdom Metazoa; phylum Arthropoda; class Insecta; order Lepidoptera; family Tortricidae; genus Leguminivora; species Leguminivora glycinivorella. The sequence goes on along the minus strand of NC_062995.1, from coordinate 1,177,136 downwards.
AGTACTTTTTCTACTTGGTCTAACAAAATATGAGGATTTATTTCTTGCTGTACCTTTCTATATCCGTCGGAACACGAAAAAACGTTAGATTAGATGCCGATATTGTTTTCGTTTTGTTCTGGCAGCCCTTAACACAGCAGTATCTAAAACTATTCATTTTGATATTTATTTATCCGCTCAAATAAATGTAAACATTACAGTACCAGCACCAGCTGTGACATTGCAATGGCGGACATATTTTTTTATGGCCTGGCTACGAGAATTTTAAGCCAAAGAATGTCGAGTGATTTTATAGCCCAAACACACTACCAGACCGTGGCCATGTCATCCGAAAGTGAGAGCGAGAAAAGGATATCTCTTACTCACTCTCACTCATCTCATCAAACTTCAGCAACATCACTCTAATAGTGATTCAATGCTCTTTGATCACTCTATGTCACTCAATTGACACGGAACGGTAGTCTGTTAGGTTCTTTGCGTCTTTTGCTATGACGTGTGTCACTGTCAGTCAATCGAAATGTCAAATTCTCAAAAGAGACGCTTCGCTTTTCTTTAATTCGATGCATTGAAAGAAAACCATAATCAATAAAATTTACAAAACTGTCTTAACCAGTGTAAATTATAAGACTCCTTATTATTTTTCAGCACAAAAATGGACGATTTGTGCACAACGTGTTTATGCTCTGGACGAAGCTTATATTTTCTGGAAGATACGGCATATTATCACATGTATTTACAAATATTCAATGAATTACAGGTAAAAGTGGTTAATATAATAATTTCTTCGATTAAATATGTGTTTCCTCTAACTGTTATTAACTGGATGTGCATAATTTCTGTAATCTGTTCGCTGGAGTTACGTTAAAATTTTTCCATAACTATGTCGTGTTCGTGTAGAACCAGTTAAGTTTGTTTGTATGGCAATGAACTCAAAACTCTGTAGGCCCGTAACTTAAGACAACGTAACGACTTTAAATAATAGTCTACGATTGTACCATACAAATACGATTTTTTTTGCAAATTGGCTAGTGTAAGAGTATATTCTTCTAAGGCAATGTGCAGACTCATGCACAGAAAAATAATTGACTGCTTTAAATTATGAAAAAAGTCATCGCAATACACGAAATACTCCAAGCGTTTGCATGGGAACTATGGGACAGCCCATGGAATGCTCCAAATGTGTTGTGCCCAGGATCGTGAAAAGTGGAAGAGCCCTGTCCCTAATGAGGGATAACAGGATCACATCGTCATCATCATCAACTCAAGTATTTGTTGCAGCCAGAAATGCGAGTCCGCATCTGTTGGGAGTGCCGAGCGCTGCTCCGTCGTTTCCAGCAGTTCCGGGGCCAGGCGCGTCGCTGTCACCAGCTACTAACTGAACATGCAAGTTAACTTATTAACTCTTCTATCACAATTGATCCAGAAAGTTCGCAGTGATATTTAGGCACTATGAAGCCTTACATACATACATACATACATACATACAATCACGCCTGTATCCCATAAAGGGGTAGGCAGAGCACATGAAACTACTAAAGCTTCAGGGCCACTCTTGGCAAATAAGGGGTTAAAAGAAAACGAAACTGGCATTGCAGTGACAGGTTGTCAGCCTCTCGCCTATGCCACAATTTAACCCATATCCCATAGTCGCCTTCTACGACACCCACGGGAAGAAAGGGGGTGGTGAAATTCTTAACCCGTCACCACGCAGCCTTACATAGCCCCCAATAAATTAGAAGAAACTTCTTTACCATTGGAAGATGTGGTCACCTGCTGTTCTAGTCGCTTTTTGTAGTTAACTCTTGAGTAAGGCACTGGTCCCACTACGAGCTGGTAAGCTATGAGCTATCGGCTATAAAAACGAACAAAAGATAAGCACTCCCGTGTGCAAATAAAAGAGACGCGGCGATTTTGACAGCTCACCGCTGGGCGAGTAACTATAAATATCGCCATGTCTCTTGTATTTACGCGGGAGTGATAATTTTTGATAGCTCACTGCTGGGCGAGTACTATAAACATCGCCATGTCTCTTTTATTTACGCGGGAGTGATTATCTTTTGTTCGTTTTTATAGCTGACAGCTCATAGTTTACTAGCTCGCGGTAGGACCAGTGCCTTAGACCAGTGGTGGGCTAACTTTTTCAGTCACTTTTTTTTGAGTCATGGCCGTTTTCTATGTATAATTATATGTATGTATTTATCTATTTAAGTATGTATATCGTCGCTTAGCACCCATAGTACAAGCTTTGCTAATTTGCTTACTTTGGGGCTAAGTTGATCTTTGTAAGGTGTCCCCAATATTTATTTTTTTATTTATAATAACTTGTTCTTTAGACTCATATTGACCGGGATATAGACCGTGATTACCTTTTAGATTTTTGTCGAGCTCCCGATATTTCGACGCAGTTGGATGCATCATGATCACGGGAAACTGACGAAAGCGTCATGCTTCTGGATGTCAAAGTTGCGTAGACAACGCGCGATCTACACTCCTCCGCACGCGTCGGCTGCGTTCACTTTCAGCGTTACCACTGATCGCATTCACACTCGACGGTCTGTCTAACCAAACACACTACACTCACAGTGTCACCATGTTTGTTCAATTCTGATTTCACCAGTTTTTTACACAAACAAATCACTGGATTCCATACATTTGATAGGATCAAAAAGGTGATCACGGTCTGTATAAGTCTAATGAAAATAACCGTGAATCATTCAAAACTCTTAACGTGTTCTTATTTCCAGGGCACTCCGAAGTACGCACTGTGCCAGCCGCCCCGGTTGAGCGTTCATCAGGTCACCGCTACCAGTTACCCGCTAGATGTGAAGGTCGAGCCAACAGAGACTATTGTGGAGATCATTGACAACATCAAGGTAAGCGCAGCTAAATAGCGCTAGACCCTACTCATAGTGTTGTGTTCCTGCCGGTGAGTAAGGCTGCCAGAGCTCAACGAGGGTGCGGTGTGCTGATGACGGGAGGAATTACGGAACTAATTTGTTCCGTCTATTGTCCTTTGAGTCGTCGGCAACCCAAACCGTCCTTTGAACTTGTGCACTCCTTTTTACTGTGTATTTAACACAGCAAAAGGGAATGTACAAGTTTCTAATGGGTCGGCAACGCGCACGTGACACTCCTTGAGTTGCAGGCGTCCATAGGTTACGGTGACCGCTTTCCATCAGTTTGCCACCGACGTGGTATAAAAAAAAACCAATGAAGTTTTCGTTAAAATTTGATTTAAAGTAGAATAGTAGTAGAAAACTTTTAAGAGTTAGGACATCTTAAGAAAGAATTGTTGGATACAGGCAACTATCAGTTGTTATAACTGCCTGCCTGATTAATAAATAATAATCTATATATGTTAGTTACCTATAAACTCGAGAACGGCTGGACCGATTTACGTAATTTTGGTATTGAAATGTTTGTATTAGACCGCAGAAGGTTTAGGCAGTGTAAAAACACGTAAATATTGTGATGATAATTAGAAAACAGTGATTCTTTTTTCCCATACAAATTGTTCCTACCTGACAACTTGACAATGACGTGACGTTAAAGCTAGGAACATACTACGCGGACGTCCGTCGTAAATCGACCGCGACCGCGACCGATCAGTGTGCACGGAACAAAACATCCAGAGAGCCAGATTTCGATCGGACGTCCGTGCGCTCAAGGCCACGTCCACGTCCGTCGACCGATAGTTTGCACGGCTACGTGTATTTCCATTGTCCAGATTCCCGTCCGCGGTCGATTCACGACGGACGTCCGCGTAGTGTGTTCCTAGCTTAATGACAGGTGCGTTCCAAACTTACATTAATGACGGATGCGTTCCAAACGCATTGTGATTTTATTAATTTATCTTGGAAAAATAATGTGAAAATTAGTAATTATTCCGTTAAAGAAATAAGAAATAATACTAAATCGGAACGCACACGTCTGTTACAGCTATTTTAAGTAGTCTATGAAGTTGTCATTGTCAAATTGCTTGCCAGATTTATAAATTTTCTCTAATAGCTGTATAGCTGTAACAGACGGTTAGATTTGGTTCGGGCCGACCGGTCGGATTTGGTCCGCGTGCTCTACAGACGGCCGGATATGGTTCGGAGCGAATTAAATCCGCTGTCCGACTCGAACTAAATCTGACAGTTTGTTACAGCTATTAATTTTATACTTCACAAAAGTAGTGATGAACCGGTACCATCGCAAATAAATAGTTACATTCGCTCCGTGCAAAACTTAGGCGAAGGAAACCGAAACGATCACAATCCTCAAGATCTCTACACACATGGCGATCGGTTGCTCGATTAGAGTGAGATAGAGCGATAGAGTGAGGCAATACATGTTTCTCCTTCTCTACCTATTGCTCCATCTCACTCTAATCGTGCAACAAGTAGTTGATTAGGTGGATGTCACACTGGCTCCGATTCGCATCACACAACCGGAGCCAGTGTATCATCCACCTTAATATGTAGCGGCCAGGTAATGCGGCTAAAAAATATTGCTTGAAATGAAATGAATGAGAATGAGCTGTCATAACAGAAAAAAAATCTGTTAGACGTTGTCAACTGTTATTGCTGTGATTTTAGTAGGGGGAAATTAGCTAAAATTACGGCATAATTAATGGAAGGTTTTTTTTAATTGAAATATGTACGTTATAGACTGAAGTTATTTTTCATGAACCCTCCCCACTCCTCCCCCCTCTGCGTCACCCCTCTACCCTCCCTTAAAGTGCCGAAAATGCGGTTTTTCTCGATTTCTGACAAAACTGTTGAAGATACAGAAAAAGCGCGTAGGAACGAAGTAATCCTTAATAAATTTACTACAAATCATTCATTAACACTTTGGTTCTAGCACTTATAGTTTTCGCGTGATCCGTCACGAAAGTTGGTCCTTTGCTGCAATTTTCTTTATTGAATGTTAAGTTTTCGCCCAAATGCTTACGAAATCGTCGAAATTTGTTTGATATGACTAAAATATTGTAACACATGACTAAAATAAAATTAAGGGGGAAAAATCACTACCATGAGTGGAATTTCCAATATGTCTTGGAATTCCAATAACTATTTAAGACGTAATATTTTCACAGTAGTAGTCGCTAGGAGTACCATTGATCCATATAGTATATCGATGACTGGGGATGAGCTTTTGGTAGCTGTTGGTAGAGCCCTGGAGTTTCAATCCAGAAGCCGTGAGTTCAAGTTCCACCCATGGTAGTGATTTTTCCCCCTGAAATTCATTTTCAGTTTATAATATTTTAGTAATATCAAACAGATTTCGTAAGCAATTTGAGAGAAAACTTAACATTCACTAAAGAAAATTGCAGCAAAGGACCAACTTTCGTGATGGATCACGCGAAAACTGTAAGTGCTAGAACCAAAGTTTCAATGAATGATTTGTAGTAAATTTATTAAGGATTACTTTGTTTCTACGCGCTTTTTCTGTATCTTCAACTGTACACGCTTTTTCTGTATCTTCAACTGTTTTGTTAGAAATCGCGAAAAACCGCATTTTCGGCTATTTAAGGGGGGGAAGAGGGGTGACGCAGAGGGGGAGAGATGGGGAGGGTTGATGAAAAATAACTTCGGCCTATAATGTACATATCCTAATCAAAAAAAATCTTCCATTAATTATGCCAATATTTTCATACATAACTTTCCAGAAGCAACGTACTATTTGTGTTTTGAGATAAAATAAAAATAGTATATTTTTGTAGTTGGAATAAACTAGCTTAAATGGTGTATTTTAAATGAATGGTAATAAAACTCCAAATTGATTTCAAAAGCAATTTAAAGTATTACAGTTAGTAACTAAAACAACGCAATAACCGGATGATTGCCACAAGAGGAAAAAGGTAAGTCATCTTATCTCTTCAATAGGTATGTGCATAGCCGGGCACCGTTAATCAAATATTTAACTTCGATAATCGTTAATCCGTTACTAAAAAAGTTAACTTCGTTAATCGTTAATGCGATACATTTCAACAAATTTAACGTAAGTTAAAGTTAATCGATAATCCGTTAACGCGTGACAAAAAAATATTTTTACTGTAGGTATATATTTAGTTGTATCAGTAATCCACTATAATGTATTATATTACTGTAAAAGCCCGAATTACAGCAAGCCTATTGAACTCTAGGCTACATGTGGAAGGCAGTGATTGCCTGAGCTACTGCCAAGAACTGTGTCAGGAGAGCTGCAAGATCACAGCAGGCGGAAGCCGGGTAGAAGCTAGGGAAGAGAATGTGGTCTTAAATTGGGCTCGAATTTGCTGCCCTATCACTAGAACCACAGTATAATCTAGAACAGTTGCCATGATAAAACTTAGGATTCATCGAATCAACGTTGGTAAAAGCGAACCCATGTGAACAACAATTCTTTAGGTAATATTTGGGCTTTTGGCGATCAAAATCGGTAAAAGCTGGGATTTACCGGTTAAATCCTAGGATTTTCCGTACTTCGGACTTTTACAGTAGCGTGTTTTTCGCGGCGCTGCTCTGCTAAATTAACGATTAACGGACTCGGAGAAATTTAACGGAAGTTAACGAGTCCGTTAACATTTTTTAGAGTTAACTTAAAAGTTAATCCGTTAATCGAAATGTTAACTTCGTTAATTAACGATTAACGGATTAAAGAGTTAATGCCCAGCTATGGGTATGTGTATATTAAATAGGTACGCTATAATGTAATTAATGATGTAGCTACTTAATTGTGTCAAGTAAAAATGGTCACTTCTTTGCCTTGCCCCATGTTTTGCGCCTCCAAGTATAAGGCGATACGAAGTACGCCGGGCAGCTAGTAATAATAATAATAATCTCCCACCTTCCCTAACAACTGGTGTTACTTTCCTGCTCTATAAGTCCGGTAGTACCACGGAAGCAAAAAACTACAGACCCATTACGTGCTTGCCTACACTTTACAAGCTCCTTACATCCATTTTGAGAGCAAAAATTAACGCGCATATTGTCGCTAACAACATTCTGGCTCCCGCTCAAAATGGATGTAGGGTTGGGTCCCGTGGTACTAAAGAGCTCCTCCTCATAGACATGACCATCTGCCAACAAGTTCGGCGGAACAAGGGGGCCATCTCGGCCGCTTGGATTGACTATAAGAAGGCCTATGATTCGGTGCCTCATTCATGGCTGAGAAGGATATTCGAGCTGTATAAACTTGATGCAGCTTTAATATCCCTCCTGGCTGCATGTATGAGGCAGTGGACCACAGTCCTTCGTCAACCAGGAGGCAGGGATGACCCCCCTGGCCCGCAGGACTTCATAAGGATTGAGCGAGGAATATTCCAGGGTGACAGTTTGAGTCCATTATGGTTCTGCCTAGCTCTGAATCCCCTCAGCACGCTGCTGAAGGATTCTGGGCTAGGTTGCCGGCTTCGGAGAGAGGGTGAAGTCATCTCTCACCTTCTGTACATGGACGATCTCAAACTATTTGCACCGAACGCCCAAGACCTGATGGTGCTCCTCACCTCACGCCGCTCTCCTTGGCGAAAGAGAACTGGCGCAAACCTGTGGTACTAAGTGCTGCGGACCGCAAGGCGGTATGGGAGAGCAAGCAGCTACACGGGCGGTTCTACAAGGCCCTCACGGGACCCGATGTAGACCTGCTCTCATCGGTGAACTGGTTACGATTTGGGGACCTCTTCGGAGAAACCGAGGGTTTTGCCTGTGCAATTGCGGACGAAGTTATGATGACGAACAACTACCGGAAATATATCCTGAAGGACGGTACGGTCGACATTTGTCGGGCATGCCGCCGTCCCGGAGAGTCACTCAGGCATATCATTTCCGGTTGTTCTCATCTTGCTAACGGCGAGTACCTGCACAGACATAATCTCGTAGCCAGGATTATTCACCAGCAACTTGCTCTTCAATACGGCCTTGTGGACCGCGAAGTACCGTACTACAAGTACTTGCCTGCGCCAGTTCTTGAAAATGGTCGTGCCACGCTCTATTGGGATCGATCTATTATCACTGACAGGACTATTGTAGCCAATAAGCCTGACATTGTGATAATAGATCGACCGCAACGCCGGGCCGTGCTCGTTGACATCACCATTCCCCATGATGAGAATCTCGTGAAAGCCGAGAAGGACAAGTCCAGTAAGTACCTAGACTTGGCTCACGAGATAACCGCCATGTGGGATGTTGATTCAACGATCATTGTTCCGATAGTCGTTTCAGCGAACGGTCTCATAGCGAAGAGTCTCGATCAACATCTTAAGAGACTCTCGCTAGATGGCTGGATCAAGGGCCAGATGCAGAAGGCGGTGATCTTGGACACGGCGCGGATAGTCCGACGGTTCCTCTCTCTGCAGCCCTAACCACCGGCAGCTTGGGCCCTGCCCCGCTGCTGGCGGCACCCTAGGTTAGGTTTTTTATAATGTGTTTATATGTTTTTTATATTGTTTTGTATGTGTTTTTGTATTTTACTTTTATATTCATATTATAAAAAGCTTAACCTAAGAAGCAAAATAAATAAAGGAAATAATAATAATAATTGTAACTTAAGCTGTTATTTTCAGTTTTTACCTCCGAAACTATGTTAGTTAGTTGTATCAGTATTCCACACTTTTTTTACCTCCCTCGCTAATATACCAGTGACTTTTTTCTGAACTTATGTGCGAAATGTCATTTGATATTTGCCAATCGCTTTTCGGTGAAGGAAAACATCGCGAGGAAACCGGACTAATTCCAGGTCTAGTTTTACCCTTCTGGTTGGAAGGTCAGATGGCAGCTTTCGTAAAAACTAGTGCCTACGTCAAATCTTGTGATTAGTTAAGAGTTTTGAATGATTCACGGTTATTTTCATTAGACTTATATTGACCGGGATATAAAAAATGAAAGTGAACGCAGCCGACGCGCGAGAAGGAGGGTAGATCGCGCGCTGTCTTTGCAACTTTAACATCCACCCGCCTTCGTCAGTTTTCCGTGATCCTGATGCATGCAACTGCGTCGAAATATCGGGAGCTCGACAAAAATCAAAAAGGTAATCACGGTCTATATCCTGGTCAATATAAGTCTTATTGGGATTAGTTGTCAAAGCGGACCCCAGGGTCCCACGAGCCGTGGCAAATGCCGGGATAACGCAAGGAGAGTGATGATGGCTCGTCGATGGTACCGCCAGCGACAACGTACAGTCGGCGATAAAAACTTGTGCCATTTTTTTTTTATTTTTTTTTTCAAATAAACTTATTTACAATTTTATGTTACAGATAGAAGTAGATGACGCCATAGTGGAGCATTGCGAACCAGAGACATTTGTGAACGAGCTAGACTTGAACAAGACTGAGAACCGAGAGAAGACCGAGGATTTGAAAAAGGTAATATCAATGTAGCGTAGCGCAAAGTAGAGATGGGCCCAATACGGACTTTTCGAAATACGAATATTCGGCCGAACATTCGGTTCAGCTGTTACCGAGCCGAACGTTCGGTTACGCCATATTTTAAATTCTGGCTTAGAGTTAAAAACGTTTCAATGATTGGTAATGGGTACACATTTATCTTACTAAGGCTCTTAATGTTCCTATAATTTAGTGCATAAGAAAATTTTGGTTTTTGTTTCTTTTATAAATTATTGTATTTTATATTTTAAAGGATTTTTAACTCCTTTTGGTAGTTCTTTAGAATGCTGAAATAGGATGTCATTATCCGTTGACGAAACAACTTACGCTATTTATTTACTTTGGTGTAGCATTGTCGCTTTAAAGGACTATATACACCGTGATTAAAAAAACTATGACATGTCAATCGCATATCGAACACGCAAAGGCCGTTTCTTAACAGCAATTTATGTAACATCTATCGCAGGTGTATGGTTATTATTCAGAAAAAAGTTACGAATTAAAAAAACTAACCATGCTATTCTGTTTCCTATAATGGACCTAACTATATGGCGCAGTTAACGGGATCAATAAAAACACTGTGTATGTCCGAAGCTAGCATGAATAGTTAGTTAGGATTAACAACAGTAAAATGAGCCTTACTTGATCATCTACCTAGAAAACACATGTTCATTCATTCCTTTACTTGTGCAATTCCCGATAAGTTTGTACATTTGGATCACGTCACCGATTTTGATAAAAAATGGTAGGCTGATAGAGTCCATGATGCTGAGCAAGATCCACTAGGTTTCCCAAAATGTCCTAAGATGTAGATTGTATGAAACCTTCCTTTCTTGTTACCAGATTTCTATACATTTTCGGTAACAAAAAAGGAAAGTTTCATATAATGAACTTAGGACATTTTGGGAAACCTAGTGGATCTTGCTCAGCATCACGGACTCTATCAGCCTACCAATCTTTGTCAAAATCGGAGATGTGATCCAGATGTACAAACTTGACGGGAATTGCAGATTTCTACCATGCTGTACCGAAATGCTAGAAAAGTTGCGATGTCTGCTCTTTGTATTAAAATCAAACTATCATTTTTTTCTTTACAGCCAAGCAAGAAAAAGAAGAAAAAAATAAAAGGGAATAAAAAGAAGAAAAAGAAATTGGAAGAACCACTGTCAGACGGATTTAGCGATCGAGAATGTGATTTTAAAATTGACATTGTTGACAATTTTGACAATATTAGGAATACTGCCAATATAGACAAAGCAACCAATAATGTTGACAATTTTGACAATGCAGCTCACAATTTTGACAATATTGATAACTATGACAATGTTGAAAAACCAGAGGAAAAAGTGATTGAAGCAAAATGTATGTGTTCTCAATGTGGACTGACATTTGACACTAAAAAGCAGATGGACTTACATGTCAAAAAAGATCATCTAAAGGTAAGTTTAATTCTTTAGGGCATTTTAAGGTTCCGTATCTCAATAACGGAACGCTTTAGACAAAAAGTAGCCTATGTCACTTTCCATCCCTTCAACTATCTCCACTTAAAAGATTAACATCAATTCGTCGCTCCGTTTTGCCGTGAAGGACGGACAAACAAACAGACACACACACTTTCCCATTTATAAGTATAATATTAGTATGGATGAAAATAAAAATATAGAAAATGGCCGTCCGGCAAGCACAATTTTTTTCACCACACCAACACGAATAAAATATTACTAACTTTAAAACATCAATCAAACTAAATCAAATCCAACAATTAAATACTAGCTTTTGCCCGCGGCTTCGCTCGCGTTAGAAAGAGACAAAAAGTAGCCTATGTCACTCTCCATCCCTTCAACTATCTCCACCTAAAAAATCACGTCAATTCGTCGCTCCGTTTTGCCGTGAAAGACGGACAAACAGACAGACACACACACTTTCCCATTTATAAGTATAATATTAGTATGGATGAAAATAAAAATATAGAAAATGGCCGTCCGGCAAGCACAATTTTTTTCACCACACCAACACGAATAAAATATTACTAACTTTAAAACAGATTTAGATTACTAATTTTAGATTTATTTAGTTTAATTTAATTTTTATTTTATTTTAAGTTTAATTTTAGATTTAATAGTTTAGTTTTATTGTAAGATAATTTTATGTCCCTAATGTTTTATTATAATGTATTTTTATTATACAAATAAATTCCACTTTAAAACATCAAACTAAATCAAATCCATCAATTTATTAAATATGTATGATTCAAAATCATCATTTATAGGTATTATGTACGTAAGATCCTGCTTAAGATTTTTTTTTTAAGATACATACAATCATACATACAATCACGCCTGTATCCCATAAAGGGGTAGGCAGAGCACATGAAACTACTAAAGCTTCAGTGCACTCTTGGCAAATAAGGGGTTGAAAGAAAACGAAACTGTGACATTGCAGTGACAGGTTGCCAGCCTCTCGCCTACGCCACAATTTAACCCATATCCCACAGTCGACTTCTACGACACCCACGGGAAGAAAGGGGGTGGTGAAATTCTGACCCGTCACCACACGGGGGTTTTTTAAGATGTCTAGTTAAAATTTGTATGAAATTACTTTGCAGTCTTGTGGATAAAATGCAATTTTGCTATCTGTTATGAATAATCAAGAGTCTTTACCAGTTGAAGCCAGGTGAAGCGCTGGTGGCCTAGCGGTAAGAGCGTGCGCTTTTCGATCCGGGGGTCGCGGGTTCGAACCCCGGCTCGTACCAATGAGTTTTTCGGAACTTATGTGCGAAATGTTATTTGATATTTGCCAGTCGCTTTTCGGTGAAGGAAAACATCGTGAGGAAACCGGACTAATTCCAATAAGGCCTAGTTACCCTTCGGGTTGGCAGGTCAGATGGCAGTCGTTTTCGTAAAACTAATGCCTACGCCAAATCTTGGAATTAGTTGTCAGAGTGGACCCCAGGCTCCCATGAGCCGTGGCAAATGCCGGGATAACGCAAGGAGGATGATGAAGAGTCTATACCAGTTGGTGTGGTGAAAAATACGTCCCGTTTTTCTAAAAGACCTGATTCTCACAGATTCTGATATTTACTGACTTCATTTTTAACCCCCGACGCAAAAACGACGGAGTGTTATAAGTTTGACGTGTTTGTCTATCTGTCTGTCTGTGGCATCGTAGCTCCCGAACGGATGAACCGATTTAGGTTTAGTTTATTTTGTTTTAAAGCTGAGTTAGTCTAGAGTGTTCTTAGCCATGTTTCATGAAAATCGGTCCACTTTTTTAGGGAGAGGGTGTGAACGAGAAAGTTAGAACCCGGAGTAAAGAGGTGTTAGCTGAGAAACCGACTTGTGCTGAGTGTGGCAAGGTGTTCAGCTCCAGAAAGACCTACAGATATCATCTCAAGTGAGTAAAAAAATCGTATGCCAAAGACGCCGGTTCGAATTTTGAATTCGCAATTGGTAGTGTCCGTCATTATTTCTTTAATATATGACATCTTATTTCGATTTTTTAATGTATAGTAGTGTGACTACTTAAAAAACTCAAATCAAAATATAATTTAATTTGTTTCAATAGTTGCGAATGTCTTGTAATGTTTAAGGGTTTATTTGGTATTTCTTTATTTGCTTCAATAAGATACGAGTATCATGCAAAATTGTATACAGTAAAATAAACTTAGCCTAAATCATGCATAACATTCAACATGAAATCAAGATTGACAAAAGGGTGATAATGATAACTGTCCTAACCTAAAGATGTCACATTTATAGATTTAAATTTTAAGAACTATCTAATCACCTATATTTCATTAAATGATTAAATGATACGAGCAGTAATTTAAGTAGTAATTAGTCAACCAGAAAACTGTAAAAACCTGTATGAAGCTAAATGAAATAAGATGAGAGGGATTAGTCAAAAAATCTAGTATAATATTCATCCAGGCTGTAGAAAGGCCTGCACATAAGGTAGTTTTTAAGTTTTTTACTAAATTGTTGAACATTTTCAGCATTCTTTATGTCGTCATCTAGTTCGTTATATATTTTTAATGATACTCTAGAGACACTATTTTTAAAATGCGTATAGTTTGACGTCGGTAGAGCTAGTTGCACCCTACGCCTTAATGGATAATTCATTTCTTGACAAGTCAATTTAAATAAGTCAATGTTTTTATACACATACATACTAATGTGATATATGTACAAAGCTACAACTGTCAGGATTTTATTCTCCACAAAAAGGTCTCTATGCGTTTCTGGAAAGTAACCAACAATGAGTCTTAAACTTTTTTTCTGTAATAACAAGATTTGATTTGCTTGCGTACAATTTCCCCAAACTTCAATGCCGTACCTAACGATGCTTTCAAAATAGGCATGGTATACTGATTTTAATGTTTCTATATCGGTAAGTTTTGACAGAGATTTTAATGAAAAGCATGCACTTGCAAGTTTTTTACGCAATATCTCTATGTGCTCATGCCATTTTAAATAAGGATCTAATTCTATTCCAAGAAATCTTACACTGTCACGTTTAGTAATTGGCAGATCAATGGAATAGTCGGGGGTGTGTACTGCTCGTCTAAAAGTCATATAATTACTCTTGTTTAAATTTAATTGCAAGCCATTAGCCTTAAACCAATTTTCTATACTATCCCAACACAGCATAGCCTTATGGCACAGATCGTTAGAGCTAGTGCCTTTTATAATGATACTAGTATCGTCTGCATACAGATAGGGGGTCCCACAAGGCAAACAGTCCGGTAAGTCGTTAATAAAGATGATGAACAGTAAGGGCCCAAGTACTGAGCCTTGAGGGACGCCGCACTTTAACAGTCTTTGTTCTGATTTATTCAGTACTTCCCTTCCAGCCTGATCAATATTTTTAATTTCGACATACTGAGTACGATAGCTAAGATATGATGTAAACAAATCTAGGACAGAACCACGTACTCCGTAATATTCGAGCTTGCTAATTAATATTTTGTGATCAACACAGTCGAAAGCTTTGCTTAGATCACAAAATATTCCTGCGCATTTATCGCCTTCATTAAGGTTATCAATGACCTCTGTAACCAAACCCACCATAGCAGATATGGTATTTTTACCCTTACTGAACCCATGCTGATGCATTGATAAGAAATTATTATCATTAAGGTGTTTAACGAGCCGTTCTGCCAGGCATTTTTCATACACTTTCGCAATGACGGATAATAGAGATATGGGCCGATAGTTATTAACATCTGATTTACAGCCTCTTTTGTGAACTGGCACTACACGGGCTGTTTTAAGGATTGCAGGAAAGATACCTTCTTTAAAATACTCGTTGAAGATGTGGCAAAGTGGAATACAAAGTAGTTCTATGTTATTTTTCAGCAGTGCGGTGTTCAAGTTGTCAGGGCCACATGAATTACTATTTTTTAGACCTTTTACAATTCTAATAATTTCTATCTCATCTACTGGACGAAGAAACATAGACTTACAATTACTTAAGCGTTTTTTAAAAAGAAATTGTTTGAATGCCATTGGGTCCGTATTTGCGCCTTTTAAATCACAGCCTACGTTTATAAAAAAGTCATTAAAAGTGTTACATACTGTCATAGGGTCTTGCAATATCGTATTATCTGTTTTTAAGATCAAATTCTGACTTATAGTTGATTTATATTTGCCTGTGTTGGTTTTTATTATTTGCCACGTAGTTTTTGATTTGTTTTTAGATTTTTCAATAGACTTTTTAATATGTAATCTCTTAGCCGTAGTAAGCGTAGTCTTAAAAATTGATTGATACAGGTTTAAATGTGATCTTAGGGTTTCATCGTGAGCATTCCTTTTTAATTTTGAATACAACTGACGTTTAGTCCTGCTGCTCTTCCTTATACCCTTTGTTACCCATTTTTTAGACTGTTGTTGTACAAAGGTTTTTTTTACAGGGTAGTGTTTATCTATCAAATTATAAATGACGTCATAAAATTTGTCTAATTGTTGCTTGCAATTTAGTGATTGCAAAATATCATACCACTTAATTTCTTTTAAGTCTTCATAGAATTTAGCATTTGATTCTTTAGTATAATGCCTTTTCATAATTATTTTCCTCGCAGGTTTTTGGTCTACATTTTGACCTTTTATATAAATTACCTGAGCATCGTGATCTGAGAATGAACAAGGCAAAATGACAGAGTCAGTATCCGTGCAATCTGTAAATATATTGTCTATTGTTGTAGCCGACTTTTGTGTACTTCTAGTAGGTTCGGTGATTGTCAGCTTCAAATTATGTTCTAGAAATGTTTGGATTAGTTTTTTCGCTGCCAATAATTTGTCATCAGATAAATTAATATTAAAATCACCGCATACAATAATATTATGTTTATCAAAGCTACACAAAAAACTTTCCAACCTTTCTATGAATAAGATCGGATTACATTGTGGACTACGATATACAACAAAAACGTGGTAAGTAATCCCAGTAAGGTCTACTGTAATTCCACATATTTCACATGTCTTTTCCAAGTAAAAATTTGACATGTCTATTATTTTTAATTTATTTCGAAGGTCTTTTCTAATAAATATGAGTGTTCCTCCGCCTCGTGAAAGAATACGATTTGTTTGTGTTGCTACCTGATAATCTGGAAGACATATTGATTTATATTCGTCTTCTTCTAACCATGTCTCTGTTATAGCAATAATGGTAGGTTTGGTTATGATGTCATATTCTATAAAAGCTTCTAGACTTAGCAGCTTGTTTCTAAGGCGATTGATGTTTAAGTGCATTACGGAGTATTGTGTCGATCCAGCTGGAATAGAAGTAGTTATAAAAAATTTAGACTATTATAATGTTTTTCATTTATACATTTTAATGTTTCATTTAAAGCTAGTGCAATTTTGTATTTCCCACTTATATTTAATTTATATCCGTCAGTCTTGTAGTCCATGTCCTTAAGTTTTTCATCTATACTTTTTATATGTAAATTGTCATATTTATCTTCTAATGTTATCAGTCTTAAGTTTAATTTAGTTACATAATTGTTAAAACTAACCGCATCGGAATTAATGCTATTGGGTATTGTGCATATTACTACATGACAGTGAGATAATGACTTAACCGCGTCATCCAATTGCTGTATAACTACATCAGTACTATTAATCCCAAAATCACTTCCGCCGCACAGTACTACCACACAATCACTCTTTGTAAAATCCTCGGTCTTTTCCTTGAGATTCTGAAGAACCCTGTCTGTTGTTCCAAAGTAAACCACATCTGTATAGACATCATAATCTTTTTTGCGGATTTTTGATAGATTATATGATAGTTCTGTTCCATGGAAGTCTGACAAGATTAGCAATCTAGGTTTAGTCTTTACGTAGCTATTTGATTCAAGATTGCCTTGATTGTCTGAAGTTTCCTTACATATTTTCTCGCTGCTGTATCTCCTCGGATCTTGATATTCTTGTTTCTTATTAACAGATTCTTTGTTAAAACTTTTGTTTTCAGCAATAAATTTCGAAAGTGTGTCAACATTTTTTTCGAGCTTATTGTCGCGACCAACGCGAAACTATAGAGCCCCAAGAATATTCCCCTGCGGCAACACTGGCGGCGCCCTCTGGGTGGAGCCATAGTAAGTATCTCAAAGTTGTCAAACTACGTGCCACGTAGACATTCCACGAGGCGCGAGAAACGCGCCAGTACTTAAAAGTGTAACACACAGTGAAGTGATCCACGTGCTATCCAGATATTGCAGAGACGACTAAAGCTAAGTATTTATTTATACTTGGTGGCTCACAGTGGTGTAATGGTATCTCTTACAATTGTTTCCATATCTAACTAAAGGCTATTACCTCGATTATCTTAGTAACAGACAAGGCGCACTAAAGGTGCCACTAGGTGCCGAGTTGTCTATCTAAATAGTAAGTATGGTACTCAATCCTGGAAGACTAGTTCTCCAGAGGCGCAAGCAGACAAGGCACGCTAAAGGTGCCGGTAAGTGACAGGTAGACACACTTAGAATAAGCATGCATGCTCAATCATGGTGAGACCGCGGCGTGCTCGGCTCAGCCCGGGGGTCGAGGTCGCCGGGGGTCGAGGGGCACGTCGGCGGCGTACCTGGCTCAGCCCGGGGGTCGAGGTCGCCGGGGGTCGAGAGGTACGTCGACGGCTCACTGTTCTCAATCCTGGTAAGACTAGATCGCCAGAGGGTGAGGTGCAAGTCCACGGCGTGCTCGGCTCAGCCCGGGGGTCGAGGTCGCCGGGGGTCGAGGGGCACGTCGGCGGCGTACCTGGCTCAGCCCGGAAAGACGAGGTCGCCGGGGGTCGAGAGGTACGCCGACGGCCCTCACTGTTATCAATCCTGGAAGACGAGTTCTCCAGAAGAGTCGGTATGATAGGTACGAGGGTGTTGACAGTTCAGCACGTCCTCACACCCGCCGAGCTCCAGACAGACGTGCCGTAGTGTGGCGGTACGTCTCGACTATCCACTTGGGCGGGTAGGCGTCCGAGGAAGATGTATTTGGTGTACCCTGTCTGGTTGAATAAGATCAATCCTTAGTATGAGTAGTATGACGATGATGTATGTTCTAAGGGACGGTTGTTAGGAGAATACCATATTCATGAGCACTTAAAACCCACAGATCACGGAGTGACAATCAGCCGCCGTAACATAAAAGCAAGCGAAGCAGATCAGAGGCTCACCTGGCCCCGAGAAGGTTGGGACAGCGTGAGCGTGGATGAGGAATCATCTATAGAAATGTCAGGTATGTATACCATGCATTCTGTTTGGTGGTCAGTATATATATTGACCACACACACACAAATAAGTTGCCATCCTTCTCCTTTACGGACTCGTAAATGTACCGTAGGCGGCTAGGAGAGGGGTGGCGACAATGGTGGAGGTGCTGGGATTGAACAGATATAGAATCAAGGCATAACCTAAAATGAATGCAAGGTATACTATCCTGACATTAAACGTATTATTCTAAGAAAAATAACATGTGTGTGTCAATAGTAACAAAAATTGCAAGATTTGTACTTTAAGTACACGTGCGGAATCATATAATTACAGGGTCTGGTTCAACATCAATTTTGGCTCATTTAGTTATGAAAGTTACTTCAAGAGCTCAATAAGTGAAGACTTTTAAGAATAAAGTAATTTCATTGACTGTGTAATACGGCAGGATATGAGAAAATACATCATGGCGTACTCTCTCGGCTAAAGGATGGTTTACTTACTTATAAGATACATTTTATTCCCCGTATAAGAAAAAAGGCTCAATTGTTATAAATAATGTTTAAAAAATAAAAGTATGAAGATTTCAGTATTCGTCCGAATTTATGAAATTAAAAATTCATTATTCAAAAATAAAAGGTCATGTTATTGAACAAAGTTGCTTCAGTTGCTTCCGGGATACGTCACGAATACGTCTCTGATTGGCCAAAAGCGAAACATGGCGGCCATCGCGCCATCGCGGCGGCCATAGCACGAAGTAGTGTTGCTACAGTTACAGTAAGAAGATTACCCGAAATGTCGGGAGAAAATTACGACTCGAAAGGATTAACCGGATAACTTCAGTGAAGAGAAGAAATTATTTTACAAACGGATTCGACTTGGAAGGCAGTAATGAGAATTTTCTTATAAGATGAATGTGTAATTAAGTCAAACGGTCATACTGAACTGTGTATAGATATAAGTCGGTAAGAATTTTGTCTTTGTGTTCGTAATTATATTGGATTGATTAGTATATAAGCTAGAAGATCTTTTCAGGGATAAGAAGAGAAGCACTAGCCTATGGTATACTGCAGGTATATCTTATAAGTCTTATAAGACAAGCGTAAAATAAGAAGGGGCAGAGGAATTTTCCGCTTTGAATTTTACTTGATACATGTGTGTTAAACTTAATTAGAATTAAGATTTTAGTATTAAGTATTTGTATAAAAGTAATAACGATGCATCTAAAAGGACCGAAGAAGAAACAAGTTACGGTTAGTTTATTCGTTAAATATGTCAGAAATCAGGGAGTTCTGACTAAGGCTGGCAACACTAATTCCCGTAGAGAATACGCTTTACTTTGAAACTTTGTTTACGGAGAAGCTGCAACAGCGCTGGTTCCCAAGAAGTTTGCATCCAGTTTATAGGTAAGATGCAGTTGTTTTGTACAATTTCAAGTGCTTTATAGAAGAATTAAATTGGTGAATGAGTACGATTATTGAAAATATGTGTATTTTACGTCATAGGAAGACAAAAACACGAACCGGCCTCCGTGAACCATCACGGACTCGACACATACCACCGGATTAGACGAGAAAAGAGAAAAGAAATTCCTCGGTAAGTTTTTAAATAACTACTTCGTCATCACATGAAGTTTGTTCAAAGAAAAACCAATCGTCAGCTAATTTGCCGTAAAGTTAGCGAAAACGACCTCGTGGTTTTTGCAAAGAAACATGGCGTGTTTAAAGTTCTAAAGTAGAAATAAAGTTAGTTAAGTAAGAATATTACAGTCAATATTCAAGTTTTAACATCCGTATTACGTTTTATTAGAGATATCTTGAATATTTTGACATTGTACTTGTTATTGGCGAAGATTAACTTGGATGAAGAAATGTATTTGCAGCGGAGTCAAAATGGCGAATTCTAGTATTCTTTAAAAGTTTAGAGAAGCTTTTAACATCGTGAGATATTATGTTATGCATATCTCGCATATTTTCCTGAACTCACAATGTTGTTTACTTATTCCTCAAAGAACTTTGAGAAAGTTTTTTTTTATGTTGATTGTGTGTATATGTGAATTAACATCTTCTTTACAGGTTTAGTATAAGAAGTGAATTTGTGTCAATAGTGTTCGTTAAAATACGTCATACAAATTAAATACAAAAATAAAACAAATGAGTAAGCTGAATGAGTGAAAGTGACAGTGCAAAGTTATATTATAGTTACCTGCGTGTAAACGTCAACGTTACTGACAAGCACTGATAAGAAGTGATAAGTCTTAACATAAATTTGAGTTCAATAACATGTCTGTGTGTATGTTATGTTTACAGATATTCCAATTTTCTTTAGTGATATTCAATTTAAAGTGAAATAATTTAAATTTGGAAATAAAAGAACTCATTAATTAAATTAATTTTAAAGTGAAAGTATTAAAGTTTCAAATAAGAGTCCTCATAAATTAAATTAAATTTTAATCTTTTGTTACTTTTAACTATTGAGTGTTGTTTTCCATAATAAGAATAGATTAATAAAAAATAAACAATTCCTCATTTCTAGTAGCATTCTAAAATAATTAAAGAAAATGTCAGAAACCTATCCTTGTGAAGGATAATTAAATAGACTTTTCCCAATAAGAGTTTTAATAAAAGATACTAGTTTATAGTATATATTTCTGTACCTTCCAGGACAAGATGGACGAGATTCTCTTAATCAGACTTCGAATCACCAGTGAAAAAATTGGTGCTGAATTGGAAACAATACCCAGTACGGTTCGGTCAGAAAACATAGGACAGGCTCAGGTCGTCTATAACAGACTGCAAGCTGCAGTGAATAGGCTCAACGCTAATTTATCAGAATACTTTCGTTTAGCTACAACTCCTGCATCAGATGAAATTTTCTTGATTAGTGGCCAGCAGCTTTTAGCAGAAGAGACTTTAGCAGAACTCAAGGCGAAGATCGACCAAGTCACCGTATCCCGTGAGACCCAGGAAAAGCCGCCTGAAGTGAATTCCTCTTGTCGACTACCGAAACTCCAACTACAGGTTTATAACGGGGATGTGCTTTCCTGGTGCGAATTTTGGGATAGTTTTAGCAGCAATATCGACTCAAGAAACTTACCTGATGTAGACAAGCTGTCTTATCTTAAAACTTCAGTGACGGGTGATGCTAAGAAAGCTATTGATGGCCTGCCTACCACTAACGGAAACTATAAGATAGCGGTCACTCTACTAAAGGAACGTTTTGGCAAGAAAGCTCATCTGATTGATGCCCACTATGCTACATTATACAAAATCGAAGCGGCAAAAAGCAGCGCAGAAGATTGTAGAAGAACTTTCAACGAGGTGGAGCGCAATCTTAAAATCCTAGAGTCTCTTGGCGAAAACACCAACCACAACCATCTTCGTTTCATGATTTTGGAGAAATTTCCTTCGGATTTAATATACGAAATAAAGTTGAAAATTCAGAATGAGTCCACACAAGAACTCCGGGAACAATTGAATAAAATTATCACTGCAAAGGAAGATGCAGAGAGAATTGCTGGAAGGAAACGATCACATGAGGTAGATGACAGCACTGTCGGTACCCTGCATGTGAACGCAAAGCGTGCGAAGAGAATGCATCATTTCCAACAGGGAAATAATACCTCAAATACTCAACATTATCAAGGAAGTACTAATAGAAAAGGACTAAATAGAAAAGGAAAATTTCAAAGGGCCAATGAACCCAAAAAGGAAGCAAACCGAGCGTATCTAATGTTGCAACATCTGCTAACAGATCTGCAACTGTTAACCCAAAGGAAAAAGGGAAAATCTTAGGTTGTATATTCTGCAACGGCAAACACCGCAATTATACGTGCCAGGACGCTTCTACTTTAGAGGAAAGAAAGAAGCGGTTGACCGGAAGATGCTTTATATGCTTTAGGAAGAATCATCTTGTAAAGGACTGTAAGGAAAACTGGACTTGTAGACTTTGCCCAGGAAAGGAAAGGCACAACATGGCCTTATGCCCTTCAAATTTTCCAAAGGATCCCAAAACAAAGAAACAGTCTTGACTATTTCAGAAAGAGGAATCACCACTCTACAGACAGCTGTTGTTTATGCTAACCCCTTAGGTGATAAGAATAATGTATTGTGTAAATACCGTTTAATTTTAGACCCAGGGTCTCAACGTTCTTATGTCACATTTCAAGCGGCCAAGGAGTTGAAGCTTCCAGTAGAAGAAGAAAGTCTCTTGACAATTTTCACCTTCGGTGAAGATCCTCCGAAGGAAATACATAGTCCTATAGTGATTCTACAGTTAGTAACTAGAACAAATAAGAAGATAGTTATACAAGCTAACTGTGTCCAACGCATTTCAAGAGGATTCATCCCAAATGTCAAGTTACGGGGCGTACCCGAGTCTTATGTACTGGCGGATGATGGTTCTCTAAGCGGACAGGTGCAGATTCTAATCGGAAACGACTACTACTTTAACATTATTTATGAAACTAAGATACAACTAGATAGTAACTTGTTTCTAGTGGATTCTGCCCTTGGATGGATAGTCAGTGGCAAGACGGAACCACAGCTTGAAGAGGAATCATATATAGTGACTTATGCTCAAACTTGTATTGAAACGAAGCTTCATCAACCAGATTCACCTCTTTGTGATGGAGACATTAAAAACCTTTGGGAATTGGAATGTATAGGAATTTGTGATTCACCTAAAGCAACAAGAGAAGAAGAAGCTATTAAAAATTTTAATGAAACTACAGTAAAAATTAACAATAGATACACGGTAAGCTGGCCATGGATAACTTATCCGCCTGACTTACCTAATAACTTTGGAATCGCCTTTGGGCGTCTGTCAAGTTTACTGAAGCGCATGGACCAAGAAACCTTAATGTCATACGACGATACATTTAAACAACAATTAGCTAAGGGTATAATAGAAGTCGTACCCACATCAGGAACGTCAACTGGTAACGCTATTCACTACCTACCCTTCCATGGAGTACGTCATCGAGGAAAACCTATGCGAATCGTGTATGATGCTAGTTCCAAGAGTAACAAGAACACCAAGAGTCTGAACGAGTGCTTATACAGAGGACCACTCATGCTTGAAGACCTTACAGGGTTACTCATCAAATTCAGGACACATCACATAGGATTGACGTCCGACATAGAAAAGGCGTTTTTACAGATGGCATTACACGAGAAGGATCGTGACGTTACCAGATTCTTATGGCTTAAAGATACCTCTAAACCAGTATCTCAGGATAACCTACTTTACCTAAGATTCTGCAGAGTTCCATTCGGCGTGATATCTTCACCGTTTCTACTGAATGCGACTATTAAAGAACATTTAAATAATGCAGAAGATCAGCATGTCAGGCAGAAAGCGAATGACATATACGTAGACAACTTTGTTTCAGGCTGTAGTACTACAGCTGAAGCAATAGAGCTTTACAAAAGTTTAAAAGGATCTTTTCAAGATATTTCAATGTCACTCAGGGATTGGAGTTCTAACTCCGAAGAATTCATGAAGATGGTCCCTGATACATGTAAAGAAAACAAGATAAAAGTACTTGGCTTAGAGTGGGACATAAAAAAGGACACCCTCCAGCTGAAGCCCAACCTCCAAGAGGAAGCAGTCACAAAAAGAGGAATACTGAAGACTATCGCATCAATTTATGACCCGTGCGGTTACGCGGCACCTCATACATTATCAGCTAAACTTTTTCTGCAAGGACTTTGGAAGGCCGGAGTATCTTGGGACTCACCATTATCAAGCGAGCTAACAGAAGAGTGGAACATCATCCGACAGAACCTAGAAGTCATAGGAAAGGTATCGATGGATAGATGTTACATGAAGACACCAACGGAAGCGAATTACCAATTGCACTGCTTCACAGATGCTTCACTACAAGCCTACGCAGCATCGGTGTTTCTAGTCTGTGGCTCGAAGAAAAGCTTTATCATGGGTAAATCCCGTCTGATACCAATCAAGGATCAAGATAACCTCAAGATACCCCGTCTAGAACTTCTGGGAGTACTGATAGGCTGTAGACTGATGAAGTTCGTCCTTAAGTTTCTGCAACAGAAAATAGTAAGACAAGTCTTATGGACCGATAGTCAGATTGTCATCGAATGGTGTAAGTCTAACAAACTACTTCCTCCCTTCGTTGCCAGACGAGTAGAAGAAATCAAGACAAACAAAGACCTGGAGATAAGATATCTACCATCAAGCTTGAACCCAGCAGATGTAGGCACAAGACCCCTTCGTGCAGAGGAGGATAAGGAGAAATGGCTGAATGGTCCGCAGTTTATAACAGAAGATCCACAGAAATGGCCAACCACATCCGGCAGTGAGCCAACCAGTTCTCTTCTGACAGGGGAGGGTCTTGGGTTCCAAGAAGACATAGAGATGGTCGATAAAGAAGATCCAGTTGTTAATGTCAACCCGATGAAAACGGAGGAAATTATAACACCAAATGAAGTGATAGGAAATAATCAGTCAACAGACGACAAGCTTCATAAATTAAAAGAAATTCAAGCTAAATATTTTCCTCTAGAGGTAGAAGGAAAAGAAACCAATCTAAGTCGAAACTTAGGAGTATTCAAGGACATTGATGACCTATTGAGATGCAAAGGTCGTATGAAAAACGCAAACTGGTCGTTCGACAAACGATACCCTATACTCATACCAAAAGAGTCAGATTTCACGAAGGAAATTATAATGAAAACTCATCAAGAGAACAAACATGTAGGTGTCAGCCACACGCTTGATAAAATAAGAGAAATGTATTGGATTCCTCAAGGAAGAAGTAAAGTCCAACGGATATTAAAGGGATGCCCTGAATGTATGAAACATGATGGAGGACCTTATAGACTACCAGAAACCCCTGCTCTTCCTAAAGAGAGAGTCAATTACAGCTCTCCTTTTACGTACGTTGGAACAGACTACCTGGGACCACTTCTAGTTAACAACGGGAATGGCAGTTGTAAAAGATGGATTAGCCTTTATACATGTTTAGCGGTAAGAGCCATTCACCTGGAAGTGGTAAAGGATCTAACAGCGGAAGAAGGTCTTCTGGCCTTAAAAAGGATGATATCAGCGAGAGGCGTGCCTACCTTAATTACATCTGACAACGCAGCTCATTACAAGTTACTTTCTGAAATTCTTCAAGACCCATATTGCATAGAAAAGGAGATTAAATGGAAATTCATACCGCAATTAGCCCCATGGCATGGAGGATTTTACGAAAGGTTGATTGGCTTAACCAAGAATTGTATGAAGAAAACCTTACAAAAACACTTATTGAATGACAGCCAGCTGGCAACAACAGTTAAGGAAATAGAAGCAGTACTTAACACAAGACCTTTAACCTACGTGGATTCAGAACCTGACCACGTATTAAAACCCTCAGACTTTCTTACCATGGGAAAATGTATCGTAATGGAAACGTCGAGCATGGATCCTATTACGTCACATGGGACAGTAATCAAAGACAATCTAATTAAAGGTTGGAAGAAAGCGCTCATCATTCTACGAGAATTCAAAGAGATGTTTGAGAACAGGTATCTCCTAAATTTGAGAGAAAGATACTCCCATCATCCTAAGGAGCCTAGAGTGACTTCAAAATTAACGCCAAAAATAGGTCAGATAGTGCAAATAAAAGGCGACACGAAGAATAGGATCAATTGGAAAGTTGGGAAAATAGTATCTTTAAAGGAAGGCGCCGATGGTTTATGTAGAGTAGCCACGGTCCAAGTAGGAGATACAATATATACAAGATCTATCGCGCATCTCTACCCGTTAGAGATCGAAGATGGAGAGGAACAGTGTAAACAAACGTCACATGAAGAAAGCGTAGAAGAATCTGTACAGGTTCCTGACGTCCCACATCCAACAAGAAGGGACGACGTGATGAAAGAATCCACTAACGACGTTCTTAAGACTTCTGAGCAGAAATCTTATCAATTAACAGAATTAAACGAGTCAGAAGAAATACCGTCTGATTCAGTCTTATTAGAGCCTGCATCTAGTCAGTTACACGAGCCTGAGCCTAAGTCCATACCCGAACCAGACCCACTCGCAGTCAAAGACATGACGTTCTGCGAGAACACCGATCCTGAAACGCACCACCTAGAGAACATCGCGTCGGCTGAACATCACGACGAGTCCAGACCTAAGAGAGCAGCGGCGCTTCGTGCTCTTGAGAAGATTAAGGAGTGGACCAGCAACTTAGTCGCAGTTTTGCTGCCTGTAGTGGGGAGTGTCGCGACCAACGCGAAACTATAGAGCCCCAAGAATATTCCCCTGCGGCAACACTGGCGGCGCCCTCTGGGTGGAGCCATAGTAAGTATCTCAAAGTTGTCAAACTACGTGCCACGTAGACATTCCACGAGGCGCGAGAAACGCGCCAGTACTTAAAAGTGTAACACACAGTGAAGTGATCCACGTGCTATCCAGATATTGCAGAGACGACTAAAGCTAAGTATTTATTTATACTTGGTGGCTCACAGTGGTGTAATGGTATCTCTTACAATTGTTTCCATATCTAACTAAAGGCTATTACCTCGATTATCTTAGTAACAGACAAGGCGCACTAAAGGTGCCACTAGGTGCCGAGTTGTCTATCTAAATAGTAAGTATGGTACTCAATCCTGGAAGACTAGTTCTCCAGAGGCGCAAGCAGACAAGGCACGCTAAAGGTGCCGGTAAGTGACAGGTAGACACACTTAGAATAAGCATGCATGCTCAATCATGGTGAGACCGCGGCGTGCTCGGCTCAGCCCGGGGGTCGAGGTCGCCGGGGGTCGAGGGGCACGTCGGCGGCGTACCTGGCTCAGCCCGGGGGTCGAGGTCGCCGGGGGTCGAGAGGTACGTCGACGGCTCACTGTTCTCAATCCTGGTAAGACTAGATCGCCAGAGGGTGAGGTGCAAGTCCACGGCGTGCTCGGCTCAGCCCGGGGGTCGAGGTCGCCGGGGGTCGAGGGCACGTCGGCGGCGTACCTGGCTCAGCCCGGAAAGACGAGGTCGCCGGGGGTCGAGAGGTACGCCGACGGCCCTCACTGTTATCAATCCTGGAAGACGAGTTCTCCAGAAGAGTCGGTATGATAGGTACGAGGGTGTTGACAGTTCAGCACGTCCTCACACCCGCCGAGCTCCAGACAGACGTGCCGTAGTGTGGCGGTACGTCTCGACTATCCACTTGGGCGGGTAGGCGTCCGAGGAAGATGTATTTGGTGTACCCTGTCTGGTTGAATAAGATCAATCCTTAGTATGAGTAGTATGACGATGATGTATGTTCTAAGGGACGGTTGTTAGGAGAATACCATATTCATGAGCACTTAAAACCCACAGATCACGGAGTGACAATCAGCCGCCGTAACATAAAAGCAAGCGAAGCAGATCAGAGGCTCACCTGGCCCCGAGAAGGTTGGGACAGCGTGAGCGTGGATGAGGAATCATCTATAGAAATGTCAGGTATGTATACCATGCATTCTGTTTGGTGGTCAGTATATATATTGACCACACACACACAAATAAGTTGCCATCCTTCTCCTTTACGGACTCGTAAATGTACCGTAGGCGGCTAGGAGAGGGGTGGCGACACTTATGTAATGATCTATGCGTGTTACGCCACGTCAATTTTATCCCTTCCAGTTCTTTGTATTTCTTTTGAAGTTGTTGATAATCTTGTGTTATTTTATTTAGCCGTTTAAGGAGTACTCTAATTTTTTCCCTTGTTTTTTTGGATTCATATTCAGAGTCCCGCATGGGCTCTTGTTGTAACCCAGCAGTTGTTCTAACACATATATGTTCAGCAATTTTTTTACTTAATTCTGAATTTTGTGCTTCTAATTCTTCAATGTGCATAGCTAGAGTCATATTCTGCTGCTCAGTTTTTTTAAGTTTCGATTTAATTGGTGTTAGAATTTCCATGTTGTCAGTTTCAAAATTACTTATCTCCAATGTTAACTTGCTGTCAGTTTTTCCATTTTCCTTAATTAATACTTTTAATGATTTATTTTCTTCGCATATCTTTTCGTAGTTTATTTTCTGCTCGACTTGCTTATCAGATTCTAATTTAATTCGGTTTTTAAGCTCGTTTATTTCTAGTTTTAAACTAGCGACTACCTTATCTTTTTCATTAATAATCTTTAGGCACTTTGAATGGTCATGGGGAGCCTCATCGTCACTTTGGGTGACATTTTTACTGCTAGTGGATACCAGTTTTTGCGATCTAGTGGTTTTTCGTGGTATTTTATCCATTGTGTAGCTTAATTTTAGTCTTAGTCTATTATACTCATATACTCGCAGTCAATACTAGTTAAAACTATTATTTAATTATCACTTACACCCAAATACTGCCCTGTATAGTCAACTTGGTATCAAAGAAATATACTACCAAACTTGTTGCGTAAACTGGAACGTAATTTTGTCCTGCAAGTTGGTATTGGTCTCCTCAATATCGTCACTTATCCGTTGTGTATTCTGTGATGTTTTGTTATGACAGTTATGTCAAGTCTCCTGTGGTGTCAGTTTATTTAACGAAAGCAGCCGATCATTTTCAAAATATATTCGTTAATTTTGATTGCATATGTGTGCGTGAGTTGACGTGAAGTGTTTTTTTGATAATATAGTAATATCACTCACCAATTTGTCAGATATATTATGTGCCCATGTTTTGGAGGTTAAGTCACAGTATAAAGATAAATCAGTAGTTAATCTCCGGCAGCGGCGACGCGGTCGTTACTACTGCGCAAGGTCACGCAGGGTTGTACCTGTGCTACTGTCCTACTCGTAGTAACTGTGTATGGCGCTATGCTAGTACCAACGCTCTTTCTACCTTTTTATCTAATAAAGATTCAAGTACGTGTTTGTTTCCTAAATACTGACGAAATCGTATTTACATAAAATGTTTGAATAGATGTTTGCACAATATTTAAGTAGGTACCAAACTCGAAGCTAAATAGATCGCAGCATCTACCTAAATAACTTTACAGATAAATCCTTATTGATTTGAATGTGTCATTCTAGCTTTAAATCTCACTTTTACGCCATTTACGTAAGCAATAATGTACCTAACACTGCAAAAATATAACAACCACTTACTTGTCTAGGAATTCTAAAGAACATTCTGACATTTCCGCATTTTGAGAACTGTTCTCCATACACCCATAAACACTACAGTAACGAAAATATGTCTTCGGTGCAGACGTCATTTTCTCCCGAACTCAACACGTCAACACAGCGCGCGAACGCGGCCCCGACTGTCCAGCCCAATACTTACCAGTTTCGCATGTATTCGGTGCATATGGAGAGTAGTTTTCGACACACCGCGCGGCGTGAAGTTTGTTAGAAGAGTTATTACTGCTTTATACTGTGGTTAAGTGCTTCAAGTCTCGTACCGGTATGAACGTGATAAGTAGGTTTGTATCAATATTTCAATTTTTTTTTTTTGAGCAGCGATTTTAATAGAACTTAACTTGACAGCTGTCAGCTGTGAGCTTATTTGTGAGTGTGCACGGGAAAACGCCCCACTCTGTCGATTGCTATAAAGCTGCTTTGTCAGTTTATTCATATAAAGATACAAGTAAATCTCGACTTAATGGTAACTGACAAAGTGAGACGTTTTACTAAACACACTCGCATTTATTTATATTTTTGTTTTAGTGTCTTACATAAAGGGCAGAACAGATACCCTTGTCCGCGGTGCGGAAAAGTGTACCAATGGAAGAGTAACCTCGGTCGACATCTCAGGACGCATAAGGTGAGTTTCACTACACTACACTACATCACGCCAATAGACAGCGCAATTTCATTAGTCAATAACTCGTATACAGCATACGGGGAGTCCCCACAGGCGAGATAACAACCAATGAAAGTGGTGTAATTTAATTGATCGTTAACTCGTTAAGTATGCAGCATACGGGGAGTCCCCGCAAACGAGATAACAACCAATTATAGTGGTGTAATTTAATTGATCGTTAACTCGTTAAGTATGCAGTATACGGGTAGTCCCCGCAAACGAGATAACAACCAATGAAAGTGGTGAATGTAATTGATCGTTAACTCGTTAAGTATACAGTATAAGGGGAGTCCCCGCAAACGAGATAACAACCAATGAAAGTGGTGTAATTTAATTAGTCGTTAAGTCGTTCGGCATACAGCATACAGGGACTCCCCGCAGGCGAGATAACAACCAATGAAAGTTACAATTATGGCGCAATTTCATTAGTCGATAACTCGTTCGGTATGCAGCACACGGGGAGTCGCCGCAGGCGAGATAACGACCAATGAAAGTGGTGCAAATTGATTGGTCGTTATGCAGCATACAGGGACTCCCCGCAGGCGAGATAACAACCAGTGAAAGTTACTATTACTATTTAATTTGCCGAATGCGGGCCCTGTGGCACGCATTCCAGAAATCGCTCGCACCCCGCATGCGGACCCTATCGACTAAGGAAAACGTTTCTTCGAATGCGGGCCCTGTGGCACGCGTTCCAGAAATCTCACGTACAACGAATGCGGTCCCTATCGACTAATGAAAACGTTTCTCCGAATGCGGGCCCTGTGGCACGCGTTCCAGAAATCTCACGTACAACGAATGCGGTCCCTGTCGACCAATGAAATCGTTTCTCCGAATGCGGGCCCTGTGGCACGCGTTACAGAAATCTCACGTACAACGAATGCGGTCCCTATCGACTAATGAAAACGTTTCTCCGAATGCGGGCCCTGTGGCACGCGTTACAGAAATCTCACGTACAACGAATGCGGTCCC
Source organism: Leguminivora glycinivorella (assembly GCF_023078275.1). Taxonomy (NCBI): domain Eukaryota; kingdom Metazoa; phylum Arthropoda; class Insecta; order Lepidoptera; family Tortricidae; genus Leguminivora; species Leguminivora glycinivorella. The sequence goes on along the minus strand of NC_062995.1, from coordinate 1,146,341 downwards.
TATCGACTAATGAAAACATTTCTCCGAATGTGGGCCCTGTGGCACGCGTAACAGAAATCTCACGTACAACGAATGCGGTCCCTATCGACTAATGAAATTGCGCCATATATCCTACATCTATCTCTGATCTCTGCTGAATCTGATTATTGCCTCAAGTTGAGTGAAGGTAGTTCTGCACGCGTTTTATTATGACAATTATTGGTTGTTTATTTTAAGCAGCGCACGAAATAATACACCAGATAATTAGAAGAAAAATATGGACAGTAGTTATTTTTAACCCCCGACGCAAAAACGACGTGTGTCTGTCTGTCTGTGTGCCTGTCTGTCTGTGGCATCGTAGCTCCTGAACGGTTGAACCGATTTAGATCTAGTTGTTTTTTGTTTGAAAGCTGAGTTAGTCGGGAGTGTTCTTAGCCATGTTTCATGAAAATCGGTCCACTATGTCAGGGTTTTTTTTTTTTCGTTTTTTGAATACTTTATTATTTTCTAACAGGCTAGAGACGACGGTGAACTGTACTGTGAGCTGTGCGACAAAAGATTCGCGTCCGTAGCTACTTACAGGCAACATTTACGGGTGTCAAGACGCCATGTTTCTGAAAGCGAGTTCAGGTAACATTCACTCATTCAATCATTCACTCATTCATTCATTCACTTATTGTTCCATTCCATCATTCACTCATTCATTCATTCACTTATTGTTCCATTCCATCATTCACTCATTCATTCATTCACTTATTGCTTTTTCAGTCATTCATTCATTAATTCACTCATCCATTCACTCATTATAATATTCATTCATTCAAGCATTCATTCATTCACGCATTAATTCATTCACTCATCCAGTCATTCCCTCATTCATTAATTCACTTATTGATCCATTCAGTCATTCATTCATTCACTCATTATAATAGAGACAAGAGATTCGCGTCCGTAGCTACTTACAGACAACATGTAAGGGTATCAAGACGGCATGTTTCTGAAAGCGAGTTCAGGTAACATTCACTCTTTGATTCTTTCATTCACTCACTCATTCATTCACTCATCAATTTTTCATTGAATCGTGATGTATATATGCATTTGCATCATATATTTTTGACTCTTATGAAATCATATCTAAATTCAAATTTGAACAAATCTCTGTCAAGGTCATGCATTTAAGGGTCACTTAATTCATTCAATCATATACTTATCCAATAATCATTATATTATAATAGACACAAGCTACGGAAACTGCTTATCATCAAGCAGCCGTACGCTTGTTTGCCACTGACGTAGTTTTTTTTCAGTTTTGTATGCAACGATTGCGGCAAGAAATTCGTCAACAAAACTCGGTTAAGGGACCACGTGGACTGGGAGCATCTCAAGAAGATCAAGTTTCGATGCCAGCTCTGTAACAAGGTACTTATACTCGACGCACCTATAATGGACATGGCACCTGTAATGGAATGGTATACACCCTGTTTTTATTGAATTCCGTTAACTTTAAGGGAAGGTTCTTTAGATCAAAATACAATTAATTCCTCTAAGAAACTAGCGTCTTAACTCTTGCGGTTATTGAGTTATTAAAAAAATAAAAATAATTACAGAACACGTGTGTGACAGCCTTTACCACTTCCTAATGTTATTTGTTTTGAAATGTGCCGTCAATCACTTGACACTAACTTGAATATTATTCTTAAGGGTCTCTCACACTAATTAATTCATTTATTATGTATGAAAACGAGGAAAACAGTTTTTTGGCAAATTTAACTAAAAGTGATATACAGGGTGGTTCCTGATAATGAACCTAGCTACGTGTCGAATTTAACGGAAAACAAAAAAAACATGGTGTAATGTAAACTGACATCTCTATTGTAACCCATGATGACGAAATAAATGAATTATTATTATGAATCAATGTTATCGCCATCTAGGCGACCGCACATTTCTCTTGATCGTTCAGAGGTTCATTTTTTAGGGTTCCGTAGTCAACTAGGAACCCTTATAGTTTCGCCATGTCTGTCTGTCCGTCCGTCCGTCCGTCCGTCCGTCCGTCCGTCCGCGGATAATCTCAGCAACCGTTAGCACTAGAAAACTGAAATTTGGTACCAATATGTATATCGATTACGCTGACAAAGTGCAAAAATAAAAAATGGAAAAAAATGTTTTATTAGGGAACCCCCCATACATGTAAAGTGGGGGCTGATATTTTTTTTTATTCGAACCCCAACGAGTGATATATTGTTGGGTAGGTATTTAAAAATGAATAAGGGTTTACTAAGATCGTTTTTTGATAATATTAATATATTCGGAAATAATCGCTCCTAAAGGAAAAAAAGTGCGTCCCCCCCCTCTAACTTTTGAACCATATGTTTAAAAAATATGAAAAAAATCATAAAAGTAGAAATTTATAAACACTTTCTAGGAAAATTGTTTTGAACTTGATAGGTTCAGTAGTTTTTGAGAAAAATACGAAAAACTACGGAACCCTACACTGAGCGTGGCCCGACACGCTCTTGGCCGGTTTTTTTTTTCATATTGTTATCTGTATTCAGGTGTTATATTTGCAGCCTTTCAAATGTCACACATCGTTGTACGTGCATCTACAAAACGTTCATAGAAATAAGGAGAAAAAAGACAACCTGTGCCATGTCTGCGGTAAATCTTACCAGGTCAGTATTTTCTTGATAAATCATTTTTTTCATGAGTCATAAGCCATAACAGGCTCTAAATGTATTTATTTTATTTTTATTTTATTGGTATTCAGGATAACAACAGCCGTAAATATAACTAAGACATACTACTGCTTACGTATAAGAAGGCCAATAACAGTCATCCATTAAATTACATTTTGTAAGAATTAAATTAACTAAATGTTATATAAACAATCAAAATGTGCAATACACACAAATGCTCCAACGGCTAAAGTACATACAGGTTGTTGATTAAGTATTCTTATAATTACGTAACTTAAGGCTTCAATAGCTATCCACCTACTTAAATCATTAGAATACTAGTATAAATACCCATAAATACTCATAAGTCAGACACCAACAAAACTTACGTCAAGAATTTACAATAGTACCCACCAGACCATGGCCGATAAACAGCATAGCATTCCCCTAGTACCCAGTAAAAGTTACGATGATTTTATTTTATTTTTTTATTTTATTATTCATTTAAGTTTCAGTTTCATTAAAATTTTCGTTTTCACTGAGCAAAATTGCATAAATATCTTTTTTATATCTATGTTTAGACCCTATAAAAGGATCAGAAGAGGAAAATTCGGTGTTATACAAGTGAGGGATCCTAGATAGAACGGAGTTAGAACCATAGTTAGTAGTGTGAAAGGGAACATGAAAGAGAGTTGTGTGTCGGGTTCGCCGCCTTGGGACTCGAAATGAAAGGCTAGATAACAGTTCAGGACAGTCTAAACGATTTCTAATGATATCAAAAAGCAGGCTCATATCAGACATTTTGCGCCTATCCTCAAGAGAAATAAGGTCATATTCCCGGCAGTTACCTTTATACCCAACAGATGTCTTCTTAAATTTATAATTTAAATGAGCTATAAATCTTTTTTGGATTCTTTCGATGCGTTCTTTATGAACAGCATAGCAAACTGACCAAATTGGTGATGCATATTCAAGGATGGATCTCACATATGCGTAATATACAACTTTTAGACATGACAGGCTGTGAAAAGGTTTACAGGTTCTCATAACAAATCCCAAGCTTCGATATGACCTGTTTACAATAGAGTCCACATGATCTCTCATAGTCATTTTGGAATCTAGGATTACTCCTAGGTCACGTACTACATCTACTCTGTTCACCGTTTCGCCATTAAAGTGGTATGGATAAAAGATTGGCTTAAGGCTGCGAGTAAAACTTATGCTCTGACACTTGGTAACACTAATTGTTATCTTATTACGACAGTAATACTCGACTAGATTATTAAGATCATTCTGCAGCAGTTCGCAATCTGCTATAGATTTTATACGCATGAAAACTTTTTTATCATCAGCGTATAGCAAATGGCGCGCGGTGAGAAAACACGTATCAATATCATATATATAAGCATTATAAAAAAGGGGACCCAAATGGGAGCCTTGGGGCACCCCGGAGGGTATATCGATGTAGTCTGACCTGAAGCCACCGAGATTGTATTAGTATTTTATGCAACAGATGTTTAAACAACATTGCATACAATAAATTGCATTTGACGACCGGTTTGGCTCAGTCGGTAGTGACCCTGCCTGCTGAGCTGCGGTCCTGGGTTCGAATCCCAGTAAGGGCACTTATTTGTGTGATGAGCAAAGATATTTGTTTCTGAGTCATGGACGTTTTCTATTTATTTATTTGAAAACATATTTCAATGACATTACAGATAAATCCAAGGCGTCATGAAACTTAAATAAAAAAAACAGTAAATAAGAACATGAAAGAAAAAAAGTTTACAAGTGAACAATTGATTTGGGCGATGACGTAACAGCGTGGCTCCGTTGTCGTTTGCCCTGGTGTAGGGTTCGGCAGGGTAGGATTCTATGAATATTAAGTACCTATTTGTATTAGATAAGTATATCGTGTTTGTATTGTATTTGTTGTTACATAAGTATATCGTTCTCTGAGTACCCACAATACAAGCCTTCTTGAGCTTACCGTGGGGCTCAGTCAATCTGTGTAAGAAAGTCCTATAATATTTCTTTATTTATTTTATTATTTACAACTATCAATACAACAGTAAACAAAAATATGTTACACAACGAAAAAACCAAAAATATGTTACACAACTAAAACTAAATATTAAAAATCTCACCTAGAGAACCGACCTCTGGAAGTGAACCCAGGATGCTGGCGGCGTTGCCCCTTTGCACTGCTAATCTTATTTTTTGGGCAAAGAAAGACCCTGCCCTGTAGTCCCCCGAGACACCTAATAGTCTGACCGACACTTCTTTTATAAACTGTTTAGTGTCGGTCGACCACGGGCCCAGCGTCCCGATTTATTATATTTATAATACTTTTTCTACGACTATGCACTTATTTTTTGAACAGTTTTCTAGAATACCTTTCTCGAAATACATACTCCATCCATAGGTGGGGGTTTTATAGATGTGTGCGCCGGTTTGCCGCGAAAGACGGGGCAAACAAACAAACAGACACACACACACACACACTTTCCCATTTATAATATTAGTATGGATGTTTGCGTCTGTGGTCCACAAATGGTCTCGCCGGAAAACCAGTGACTAACTTCCTGGTTAGCATTGTGCTGAGGCGGGACCATTTCGTGGTAAACTATAATAAAATTTATACTGTGTTTTGACTATTAAATGTGTTTTCAGTACAGATGGTGTTTTTTTACGCACTAGTGCGAGAAGTGGTTCATTATATGCCAGGTCGAACCTTTGGAGGGCCATCTGTACTGAAAAACGTCGTACGATACACGTGCGAAAAGGAAATTCGTAACTCGTGTCGACCTAAAACACTTCCTTCGGTCGTGTAAGTCGTGTTTTAATTTATCGCCACTCGTTTCGAACTTCCTTTTTTACGCACTTGTATTGTTGTGTTTATCACGAATAATATGATTTGTATTTGTTGTATTTCTGTTGTAGAACGCGGCCAAACTAAAATATCACATAGTGGCCATGCACACACGTGAAACTCCGTACCAGTGCGGTCAGTGTGGAGCGGCCTTTGGATGGTACTCGAGTCTGTACCGACACATACGGGAGGTGCATTACAAGGTAACTAGTCCCAGTGTTGGACATGTGTGTACCAGTCATAGACACCTTAGCAGTGTGACTTGGCCTTTGGATGGTACTCGACTCGTGTCTGTACCGACACATACGGTAGGTGCATTACAAGGTAACTAGTCCCAGTGTTGGACATGTATGTACCAGTCATGGACACCTTACCAGTGTGACGTGGCCTTTGGATGGTACTCGAGTCTGTACCGACACATACGGGAGGTGCATTATAAGGTAACTAGTCCCAGTGTTGGACATGTATGTTCCAGTTATGGATACCTTACCAGTGTGGAGCGGGTTTTGACGATACTAACGTTACAATTTTGCTTTCAGATGAAAGTGCAGCCGAAAAAGGCAAAGAAGGGGAAAAAGATAGAAGATATGGATATTATGCCTATGCCCGGGCCCGCTTAAACATACGTACAGACAGACAGACAATTTTATAGGGGGTGCTACTGCAATTTTAGTCGCTATTTAGGGTTCTGTACCTTAAAAAGATAAGATATAGTACATTACGATACAGGTGCGGAAAGAAGGAAGTTTGTAACGAGTGGCGATAAATTTTTCGCACGTGTATCGTACGACGTTTTTCATTACAGATCGCAGTTTCCACCTGACAAGAACTGAACCACTTCTCGCACTAGTGCGTAAAAAACACCATCTGTACTGAAAGATATGTTTGTACTGAAAAACGTCGTACGATACACGTGCGAAAAAGGAAATGCGTAACTCGTGTCGATTTAAAACACTCCCTTCGGTCGTGTTTTTATTTATCGCCAATTCGAACTTCCTCTTTTTCACACTTGTATTGTAATGTAATATTATTTGCAATAATACTTACTTCTAGAACATTTGAACGGCCCCTTTACCATAAGCGACAACTGGTACCTTTTACCACACCTCGGACACTAAGCGATCAAATATATGAAAGAGGCGCGTTCCTAGCACACATTCTAAGCTCGTGTAGGTGAACGCGTACCATGCTTGTATGAGTGACATATGACAGGTCGACTGTTCGCCTTTTTGACAGGCGGTAACTGTGAGGTAACCGAGAGGGGGTGGGCGGCGCTTTTAGCGGGGAGCGGGAGTGGCCATACTGTACGATAGTACTCTTTATTATACTGTGCTTTTACTGGAGCGCGTCACAAACAGGACCTTTTGTAATGGAATACCACATTATTGATATGATCAGACTGAATTATATTTAAGTATCTTTACAATGTAATGAATAATGAAATAAATATTTTGTTTTCTTGTATATAATGAATTAAAGTTTTTTTATAATAACAATGTGCTTTTTATATCATGGACCACAGTCAGTTAACCCTTAAATGCATATTGTTGCATTTGTTGCCATTTGGCTACAATGCATGTATTATTTAATAAACTAGCCAAAATATAAGCTGGACTTTTTTATTTATTTTTCTTAAATCTGTAGGATCATCATCCAGTTTTTTCACACTTTTCCGCCATTTTTTCTTAAAGGGTTGGAAATAATGTTTTTATTTAAGAAAAAATGGCGGAAAAGTGTGAAAAAACTGGATGATGGTGATTTTTAGTACATGATTCAGGCAAATTTTTTCAGAGTTAGTAACTATTTTATGTTTAATCATTTTATCATAGGGGTTTCTCAAATAGTGTACCTTTTTAATAGTAGTAAAAGTTTTCTTATAAATTTTACTAGTAATTATATATTTATATAAGTAAGATTTATCCTATTTTACTTCTAACACTGATTTAGTATTAAAATCGATGTTAAATATTTTTTTATTATTTTTCCTAGAGTCAGAAAACCATTGTCTATCACATTATTAATTTCTAGTTAAAAGAAAAAAATCATGCATTTAAGGGTTAATTATCATAACAGCTCTGACAGCGGACGACCGGTCTGGCCTAGCGTGTATTCACGCTATTTGACGCGTGAACGTCGCTAGATGTCACTATAACTGTGCCTATACAAATAACTCGCGATGTGAGCGTCAGAATGGCGGGTGTACATCAAGCAATCCTGGTGTGGTATACGTCAGGAGTTAGTGCTAGCAATGTGCCAAATGTGCGCCAAAATTCGAGCAATGTGCTCTTTGAACTCCAGAGATATTTAAGAAATCAATGACACCCGCCATTCTGACGTCAGGTTGGCGGGTGCACTTCCAGTTCTAGCTAATGGCTGCCTACTCAAGGGTGAAAGTACTGCCTAAGGTTAGTGCTCGCAATGTGCTTCCACATGTATGAAACACAAACTAATTCAGAGAGCCATTGAAGAGTAATCATCATCCTTGCGCTGTCCCGGCATTCGCCGCGTCTCATGGGAGCCTGGGGTTCGCTTTGACAACTAATCCCAAGATGTGGCAAAGGCACTAGTTTTACGAAAGCGACTGCCATCTGACCTTCCAACCCGAAAGGTGACTAGGCCTGATTGGAATTAGTCCGGTTTCCTCACGATGTTTTCCTTCACCGAAAAGCGACTGGCAAATATCAAATGACATTTCGCACATAAGTTCCGAAAAACTCATTGGTACGAGCCGGGGTTCGAACCCGCGACCTCCGGATTGAAAGTCGCACGCTCTTACCGCTAGGCCACCAGCGCTTCCGTTGAAGAGTAATATGGGATTGAATAAATATATCTGATGTTCTATACTTCAGTTACAACTTTCCCCTTATCATCATTCCTCTATGATGAGAATCGAAATAAAACTGCCTTAATAATCAAAAACCTTAATTTAATAAAAATTAAACTATAGTCAGTCAATGACTTTATATTGTAACTGGTAGACTAATAGACACAAGTGGCCTTACCACCAGTGTGATACAAATACCAAAAATTGATCTTAATGAAAATGAAATAAAACTACGAATACTGATTAAATCGCGCAAATAGTGTGTTAACCTGCCTTAAAATAAGTTTATTAATATGGTCATGGTTCGTTAATATTTCTTGTATGTGGGTAGCTTTTGCACATTGTAATTTTTCCTCAGTCACCCGTTGACCACGAACGCTGTAATGTGTCCGAAACGTCGGGATGAATTGTAATTTTATTATACGCGATTTAATCAGTTTCCATAGTTTGCATGTTGTATTGTATGCCATAGTTTTATTTCATGAGTAACTATCGCGGTAACCGAAAACAATACTACTGAAGATGTCATGGATTTTGAGATATTGACCGTTTAATTAAAAAAATATAAAGAAAAAAGAAAAAAATAGTGCGTGGAGTCGAAGAAGTGAAACTTCGTAATGTGGAAATGAAAATAGGAAGGGTTATTTCAAAATTTGAGTTGGCTGTCAGATGGAAGTCGCATTATAAGTTTCACTTCAAAGGTGCCAATATCTCAAAAAACATGACAGTTTCACTATACTGGTGGTAAAGCTAAAGATGAGGATTGCAAATAGTTATATTATAATTACCGATTGCATTGCATTGCATCAGAGTCACTAGCCGAAACAACAGTTACGGTGACCGCTTCCCATCAGGCGGGCCGTACACCTGTTTGCCACCGACGTGGCATTAAAAAAATCCCAAATATCGAATTTCACCAGATCAATGGTCTATTTCTCAAAACTGAAAGTTACAAGTTACAAGCGGAAGTCTCTTTCTGACTTGTCATACGTACAGATGTGGTGAAATTCGATATTCGTGATTTTAACTATAACCGGGAGACTCGGACATAAGTATTTAAAATATTTTTAAATACTTATTAGGGATTTTTTTTTTAACACCCAAAATCGTTTAAATCTTGCGAAGCGGTGTAGCTTATTGTCTACTTCTTCTTCATGGGCCGGGGTTGCTGGTTGGGCTGCCTCGTGGGAGGCGGCGCGGGGCGGCGCGCGCCGAAGGCCCCGCGGGCGGCGCCGCGCGCGCGCATGTTGCCGCCGCGACCTTTCGACACTTCACGGAGGCCGCGGGACTTCACCTGGGAAATTATATTTACTCATTTAAAATATGCAAAAAGTATGAGTATCCGGCTGAGTATAAAGACTATATCTTAAGTATGAAGACTACTTTGTGTAGCCGTATTTATTTGCTAATATATTCTTTTCTTATAACAAGACATGGGCTTAATAAGGTATGCATTTTGTCCTAGAAACTCGACGTAAAGCCTTTGGTTTATTTTAAAATTTATGGTTATATAAATTCACCACATTTATTCTGCAAGTGCTCAATTGAACAACCATGAAGAGAACTCTTAAAGAACATCTTTTGGCAGAAAATTAACCTCTGTTTGTTTAAATCGTACAAAAAGTCATTGGAATATTCTCAAATTAAGCCAGATAGGGGTTGTCCGAAATTTATTTGCTAGACCTTAATGAAAGCACCATAAACTCTCTAAAATACAAAAAAAAAATATCACATAGTGCTTACCAATGCCTTCAGATCATACTCTCGGAACATAATAATACAAAATTATGCACAATGTCAATATTTAGACCAGGCTTTTTTAAGATAAAATTTATTTCATAGAAAAATGTCTAAAATTAAAACAATCACAATACTCTTAAATAATGCTTAAAAATTATAAATATAGGTCTAAACATGGTTTAGGAAAGCAAACATAAATAATAAATAAATCTGGTATGCAATAATTGTAAGCAAATCAACATAATATTATCTTATATATTTTTATCCTTATACTTAACGATACATTCTTTAGATATTAAGTCTATACTAACAAGTTCTATGGATTTTTAATTGGTCCGAAATAAACAATTTTTATTTTATTTATTTTTTTTAAATCAAAGATCCATACATTTAGCCGAGAATCGATAAAACGTGTAGCTATCTAGACAATACTACATATTCCTTAATGGTTCTGAGTTTGCCCTCAGTCAGAACTTCTGACTGAGGCACGTTTTTCTTTTTCCAGAGGTGGGCAAACTTTTTTTCATTATTTGAAAGAATTTTTAGAGGCAGGCCAGATTTACACCCAAAACGCATTTTTAATACAGTGCTGGCCATATTACACACTAACTGGAAGGGACCTTGCCAGACCGTACTTTGGCCACCACCAAGTGTCTCTTCAACATAATAATCATCCGTTGACCTTCTTTAGCACAACAAATCATAAGCAAAACTATTTTTTAGTAAGTAGAGGCTTTGGCATACTCTAAATCTGATTACCAAGCAGTAAAAAACAGTACAAACTTACTTGAGTTTCTTCCTTAACCATATCAATAACTTCGTCAGGAATACGTAAGTATTTGATCGTGGAGCCTCGAATATAGCACTCTGGCATCCTCCAAAACTTGTCGCCATCTCGTGATGTGCAAATAACTTCTCTCAAGTTGATATTCATCCAGTTATCGCAAGAAACCAGATGACCGTTGTACGTCTCGCCATTTTTAAGTTCTACGAGCATTGGATGGTTTTGAGCGGTCCGCAGTAACGATAATGGGAGCATTTTGATGATTTGAAACACTTAAGTTATCGTAGAATTCCTTAAATAGTGTGAATTTATTCGTAATACACTTTTTACGCGAAGCTAAATTTCGAGTTGAAAACGTAGCGTCGCATAAATAGGTTAGAATTTTAGGTGTTTTATGGGCGCAGCATGGATGTTTAATAAATCATTGGTATTGACGTGATAATTTTTGTTATTGTTCTGTGTTACTCTTCTTCAAGTTCTAATTAATAATAAGGTTTATAAATAGATAAAGCGATAAGTAATTTTGGCTTACTAAAATCAAGTTTTAGTTTTACTTTTATAATTAACAGGATTTTGAGTAAAGTTTGCCTTATAAATTACCAAATGTCAGTTTGACAAGTAATACCTGCTTGAGGCGTTTTTCACAACCACAGTATGAGTATTTTTCACACCAAATGAGAGTTTTAAAATGCAACTCGAACAAATGTTGTGACAAATAAATGATATGACATTGACAGAAAATTCAGAAAATATTATTTGTCTGAAACCACTTTAATTCATGATATAAAACAATGAAATTTATTTAAAATGGCTTTTCCAAAAGTCGAGGGATATGTAGTGACTGAAAAACTTGGCTCTGGAAGCTATTCCACGGTGTACAAAGCTTATACAAAGGTGAAGTACCTGTGCCTTTAATTCCAGCTTTAGTTTATAAGTAAATAGCTTATATTTGTATAAAATTTGCTATTATCTTTGTAATGATCTATTAGTTAGAAGGTTATCTAGTCTTATTGTTGTGTTAAGATTTAACTACATTAAAAAGGTGAAGCTTATTCTTGAGAACAATGAAAGTTAGGCTTATACCCAACATGATTATAAAATTATAAAAAATGCGAATTGGATACGCATGTTCCAGACTTTTACTAATTTTATTATGTTAACAGAACTTAAATAATCCTAAATCAAAAAAGTTTGTCTATTTTTTTTTTTAAGTTGTTCTTCATCTAGGTTAAGTTTTGTTGTACTGTTCCTGAGTCATGGATGTTTTCTATGTATATAAATAAGTATTTGTATATTACATATACTATTGTCTGAGTGCCCACAACACAAGCCTTCTCGAGCTTACCATACAGTCAATCTGTGTAATCCTATAATATTTATTTATCTGTTTGTCAGGTCGGCGGCCGCGCCATAGTTGCAGTAAAATGCGTGGAGAAGTCGCGAGTGCGCGGCGCCGCGGCCGACAACCTCATCACGGAGATAAGGCTGCTGAAGACCTTGGCGCATCCACACATTGTGGCTATGAGGGAGTTCTCATGGGATGATAAGTTAGTGTCTATATAAGGTGCTAACAAATTAGTCACGGATATTTTTACGGCTGATAGTACTCCGCTCCTGGAGTATATTTATGTATGAAACATCATAGGTTTTGTTATGTTTTTTTAGAGAAAACTAGGAAACAAATATGCTATGTTAAAACACCCCGTTAATAAAATTATTAAATTAGACCTCTCTAGACACTGTTAACGTGACATGAGAGACACTGTTAAACATCCTGACAGGCAATTACATTACAGAGGATGGTTATTTAGAAAATAAATTAAAATATTTTTTTTTTGTTAAGGGTGAAAACAAAAAAAAACATTTTTCAGTAATTTCTAGTGAAAGTTCATTGTTTTGATGTTAATTAACGTCCCTTAAAATATGGCCAGACAATCTTTACTATATACCTTATATATAGTAAAGATTGTCTGGCCAAAACCACACCTCGGACACTGGCAATCAAATATATGAAAGAGGCACCTTCCTAGCACACAGTCTAAGCTCGTGTAGGTGAATGCGTACCATGCTTATATGACAAGTCAACTGTTCGTGTTTTTGACAGATGGTAACTATGAGGTAACTGAGAGGGGGTGGGCGGCACTTTCAGCGGGGAGTGGGAGTGGCCATACTGTACGGTAGTACTCTTTATTATGCTGTGCCTTATTTTTTGCATAAATTGAAGGTATACTAACAACAATATTGATCACAATCTTCAGTATTCATGAATTATATAGGTTCCTAGATCGCAAAAATCCTAAGGGACCGTCCTCACTCAAGAGACGCATGTCCTGAGGCGCGGAACGGACGTCCGCGCCACGCCGCCTGAATGTAATTTAAAAAACGTCTCCTCAGTACATTTACAAGGGACGCGCAAGCGCTCCAGGCGGCGCGGCGCGCGCCAAGCGACGCGTCACTTGGGGGCACGTCTTACGTCTTTCCTATACAAAATGTCAGTACATTTTTGTATAGGAAAGACGATTACAATGTCAGGACGTTTTTTAAATTACATTCGCGGACGTCCGTTCCGCGCCTCAGGACATGCGTCTCTTGAGTGGGGACGGTCCCTAAGAATATTGTTAACAAGAAAAACATTGCGTCATTCTTAAGTATCACTATTTTGACGCAAACTAAAGAATCTATACTTATATTTCTGATCAGCCGTCAACATGTAAAATATGTATTTTCTTTGTAGAAACATATACATCATCATGGAATATTGCTGCGGTGGTGACCTGTCTAAGTATATTCGGAGATACGGCCGCGTTCCAGAGAAACAGGTAATAGACAAACCAGTGGAAACCGAACCCTTATCATTAAAGAGACATCATACCTCCTTGCGTTATCCCGGCATTTGCCACGGCTCATGGGAGCCTGGGGTCCGCTTTGACAACTAATCCCAAGATTTGGCGTAGGCACTAGTTTTTACGAAAGCGACTGCCATCTGACCTTCCAACCCGAAGGGTAACTAGACCTTATTGGAATTAGTCCGGTTTCCTCACGATGTTTTCCTTCACCGAAAAGTGACTGGCAAATATCAAATCACATTTCGCACATAAGTTCCGAAAAACTCATTGGTGCGAGCCGGGGTTCGAACCAGCGACCTCCGGAACGAAAGTCGCACGCACTTACCGCTAGGCTACCAGCGCTTCATTAAAGAGACTAATAATTATTATTTGTTTTACAAGGGGGCAAAGTCGTTGTTTAACCGCACATGCTAATATTGATACCCGAGCAAGTGAAAAGTCCAATATTGAACCGTAGCGTAGTGAGTGGTTCAAAAAGTGGAATCTTGAGCGTTGCGAGGGTTTCGAGGCACGATGGTCCTTTTTGATTAATTTCTCTTTTTTTGTGTAGATTCGTTGATTAATTGTTTTTTTAAAATAGTAATAGTAATTTTCTGAATATTGTGTAACTAGCTTTATTAATAATGTGTGAACCTGCCTTAAAAATCTATATTATTTGGTCATGGTTCGTTAATATTTCTTGTATGTTTTGCACATTGTAATTTATCTCAGTCACCCGTTGACCACGAACGCTGTAAAGAGTTCGAAACGTCGGGATGAATTTTAAATTCATTATACGCGATTTAATCCGTTTCCATAGTTTTATTTCTCTAAAATTTTCAGGTCCTGTACTTCTTGCAGCAACTGGCTTCGGCGCTTAAGTTTTTAAGAGAAAAAGGTAAATTTACGTAAAAACTGATTATTACACCACTCACTTATACTGTGCGTGAAGTGAGCCACCCTTTTTTAACCCCCGACGCAAAAACGACGGGGTGTTATAAGTTTGACGTGTATGTCTGTCTGTCTGTGGCATCGTAGCTCTCGAACGGACGAACCGATTTAGATTTAGTTTTTTTTTTGTTTGAAATCTAAGTTAGTCGAGAATGTTCTTAGCCAGGTTTCATGAAAATCGGTCCACTAAGTATGTTAGGGTTTTGAAAAAAATAATTTTAAATATATGGTTATTTCACCAGAAATATGTTAACCCCTCGTATGCTTAGACACGGATCCGTGCGTGGGAATTTCAATCTATTGTTTTAAATGTCAGGGTCACTATTTCAATGATCAAAATTGCCAGGCCGCATACGAGGGGTTAAGTAATCCTAACTATAATATACATGACATGTCTTGTCATGACATGTCATGCATTGTATATTTGATTCTCCAGGTGTCGTCCACATGGATTTGAAGCCGCACAACCTATTGCTACACAAAGGCTCGGATGGCAAATACATACTCAAAGTGGCAGATTTTGGGTGAGTGCATTTTCTAGTGACCTTCAAATCAAGGGACTTTACATACTTTTTATAGTATTTTAGGCAACAGGCGTTTAAAGAAGGTCAAAAAAGACGAGTGGCGTGGGTAACAGTTTGAGGTGAAGCCACAGATTTCGGGAGATAGGTCATGCCGGGCGATTTGTATAGAATACGCCTGTCGCAAGGTCTGCGCAACCCACACAAAGCACCAGTAATTGTAAAGATAATGCACGCACACACCTAATCCACACACACTTGTAGCTGGACGCTCCTATTGCGCAATACACGCGCATCATTTCAATGGTTGTGTACATGCGAACGATAAGCGAGCGCGATCGCGCACGCACACAACGATAAATAGCGGGAACGCCTCGCCTCGTTTCCGAGAAAAATGTCTCACTGAGTGAATCGTTTTGTACACCGTTCATTGCGGCGCAAAACACTACACTGTTTACAATATGTTCCTTGTGTAGCCGCAATGTATAATGAACGTTTTAAAGCACAAGCAAACGTAAGGTTACATGGTACAACTCGGAGTATTACGTTGAATTCGTGTTTTATGTGAAATAAAAGGAAATAAATAGTATTTACCTATGAAATGTTATCCTATCGGCTTGGAAATTATTCAGGTCACTACGATGTTTGCAAGTTATTATTGCACACTTCGGCATTTTTGATAAAACTTGTTTTTCGTCGGTGAACAGCGCGCGTGTACACTCGATGACAGCGGACGGCGAACTGGCGGCGGTGTAGGCCCAATGGGCCTACATCTGCGACAAGGCCGCGCGCGGCTTGTCCTCTCTATAGAATTTTTTCCTCTGAGGGTGAAGCCGAAAATTGTTATTAAAACGCCACGAGTATTTTTTGACTCAGTTAAACACCGTTGCATATAATACTTTTTCTACGACCATGCACTTAGTTTTTAATAGTTTTCTTGAATAACTTTCGTGAAATTCACACTGTTTCATGTATTTTGACGCAAAGGTTTGCACTGTCAGCTCAGCTGCCCAAAGCCTACCCGCGCACGCGCGCAGTATCGTTATAACAATGCGTTGCCATGGTTACAGAGCCAAACAATGCGTTTTCAGTTTTTTCGATACTGCGCGCATGCGCGAAAAATCGGCGGACGCTGGCTTTGGGGAATAGACTTTTATGTAGGGTTTTAAAGATCTGTGCACGACCATGTAAATGACGAATAACAGTTCAAGAGTAGAAAAAATACCTAAAAGTACTATGGATTAAGTATAACCTATGGATTGTTTTCAGATTCGCCCAGTTTCTATCGGACGAGAGTCGTCAAAAGATGGTGCGCGGGTCTCCCCTGTACATGGCACCTGAAATGTTGCATGGCGATTACACCGCTAGCGTCGATCTGTGGAGTGTAGGTCAGTAAAATAAACACAAACACACTCGCGTAAGGATTTACTGGCTGACTGTTTTTTATTATAAATGGGCTTACTCTGGGCAACAGACTAGCCAAAGGCAAAGACGTGGCCTAAGATGGAGTGAGCTCGCCCAGAAGATGCCTGTTCACTCTTGATTTGAAGGTTGCCGGGTTATATGAGCTCGGAAATGTAGCCGCCGGCAAGGAATTCCACTCAAGAAGCAAAGCGCTTACTCACGCTATCACTCACGAACGCAAGCACTTACGCACGCACTAACTTACTAACTCACTCACTCAATCATGGACTCACTGGATCAGTCACTCACACTAGCACAAGTAAGTGTGAGGCCATGATAGCTCTGTCTTACTCAAATACTCACGAACGCACGTATATTAATTACGAGTAACAAAGCGTTCAATAAATGAAAAATCAATGAAACAAAAGAAGATACTTTACAGGTATGTAATACGTTGCTTTTTTCACGCACTAGTGCGTAAAGCAGTACTTCATATGCCTATGTCGAAACTTCAATGCACCTTATATATGTATAAAACGTTGTACGGTGCACTTGACAATTATAACTAACCTAACCACAAAATTAAAATTTTGAAAAAATCCCGACCGCGACATAGTGTGTGGCCCCGACATTGTGGACCGATTTTCATGAAACATGGCTAAGAAACACTCCCGACTAACCCAGCTTTCAAATAAAAAAAACTAAATCTAAATCTGTTCATCCGTTCGGGAGCTACGATGCCACAGACAAACAGACAGACACGTCAAACTTATAACACCCCGTCGTTTTTGCGTCGGGGGTTAAAAATGGCGTACTACGTCAGAAACCGGTCGTAATTTATTACCGCTTGTATGGCGAGAACCCGCCTATCGGGTTCTCCGGATTCTGAGCAAAGTTCACGAGTGCCCGAGCTGCTCGCCAGGCGGGTTCTTGGTTACGAAAGTGTTAATTTACCACCACTCGTTTCGGAATTCCTCTTTTCAGCTGAGATTTGGTTATACTGCTGAAAACTTTATTTATTTAAACTTATGACAACAAAAAAGGCAGTTCACAAATAAATTATTTATGTTTAAAATAAAATTAAACTAAAAAAAATCTAAAATTAAACTAAAATAAATCTAAAAACGGCCCCTGCGGCACCGAAGACGCTGTCATCATTTCCTGGATTGTCAAGCTAATATACGCTGAGCGAGGAAGCTTGCCAGCTCTTCGGTCCCCGGTAGCGTCTCTTGGTCTCTTCGATAGGTCACTGAAGAGGCTCAAGAGCACCAGGGCCCCAGTTATTTGGTTTAGTACAGTTTTTTAACCTCCGACGCAAAAACGACGGGGTGTTATAAGTTTGACGTGTCTGTGTGTGTGTGTCTGTCTGTGGCATCGCAGCTCCCGAACGGATGAACCGATTTGGATTTAGTTTTTTTTTGCCTGAAAGCTGAGTAAGTCGGGAGTGTTCTTAGCCATGTTTCATGAAAATCGGTCTACTATGTCGCAACCGGGGGTTTGAAAATTTTAATTTTGTGGTTAGGTTAATTAAAAGAACATTTTTTTTCCCCTCACTAGCTCGGAAACACGTGTTTTGTCCTTTAATACCAGCGGGCATAGCTGGGCATTAACTCGTTAATCCGTTAATCGTTAATTAACGAAGTTAACATTTCGGTTAACGGATTAACTTTTAAGTTAACTTTAAAAAATGTTAACGGATTCGTTAACTTCCGTTAAATTTCATCGAGTCCGTTAATCGTTAATCCAGCACCCCAAGCGGCTCGCTGCGTCGCGAATACCACGTCCTGACTGCTACTGTAAAAGCCCGTAGTACTCGTACGGCAAAACCTAGTATTTATCGGTAAAAGCAGATCCGTCGGTTATAAACAGTCTAAAGACCAATTGGCGACTTTGGATCACTTATTCGAGATCTTCTAAATCTTATTAGACGTGCTAGATCGATCACTAACCTGGGAATAGAGTGCAATCATCAGGCATGACAGACAAATCGCGCAACCGACGCATCGAGTCCGGCGGGCCTTAGATTACTCTACCAAGTTATCGTGGCCCCCAGCATCGAAATGTCGTCTCAAATCTCAATCTGAAGAACCGACGCACCACGATCGCGACCGCATGAATGACCCAATAATTACCAATCCGAAGTAAAACCTAGGATTTAGCCAACCAATGGCGGTAAAAGCCCGAAGAGACCGTAATTATTACATTTCGGTTTTTACCGATTGGCGTCACAGGTTTTAATGGTTTTTGGTGGATACTAAGTAAATTCAAATACATAATACCTACAGTGAAGTCCTATTTTTATGACGTGTTAACGAATTATCGATTAACTTTAACTTCCGTTAAATCTACCGACATGTATCGCTTTAACGATTAACGAAGTTAACTTTTTAAGTAACGGATTAACGATTAACGAAGTTAACTATTTGATTAACGGTGCCCAGCTATGCCAGCGGGTAAAAACGCATTTTATCCACTAGTGGGTAAGTAATTTGACCTTGAATAAAGTCAAATTAACTGCTTTAAAATTGATAAAAGTAGGTGAATCTAGTAATAAAGATGATTTACCACCTGTGGAACTACTGGAAGCAGTGATAAACGCATTTTTTGCGTTGTAGTTTCCTCGCTATAGTGAGGGGAAAAGTTTTGTATTACACTCGGGTGCAAATGTATTTTACTTCTCGTGTGTTAAAAAACTCGCAAGTTCAGGATTCTATTTTCGAACCACTCGCTTCGCTCGTGGTTCAACTATAGAATCCTTTCACTTGCTCGTTTTTCAATTCCACACTCGGCGTTAAAATACAACTTTGCCCCCTTGTATAACAAATAACTATTACTTATTCCAATAATTAACTTACTTACCGCTAACAATATTTTATATCCCAATAATTAACGTGTTTGTTACAGGTGTGATAATGTACGAATGTTTATTCGGCGCGGCGCCCTACTCGTCAGCTACGCTGCAAGAACTTATCAATAAGATACAGAGCCGGGCACCCATACAGGTTAGTGTGGGTATGGCCGCTAACGGCATTTATTCGTTTAGGGAATAAATCAAATTGTTTTAAGTCTTCTTCTTCTTCTTCCTTCTACCCTTATCCCACGTTATGTGAGGTCGGTACAACACAGTATTAAATATTTATTTGATTTGTTTTTTTAAGTAGTAACACTACTATATATAAATTATAAACGGAAATAGATGCCATACATTAAAGAAAAAGCGATCAAGCCCACTGGTGGCGGTGGTGGGAATCGAACCCGGGTCTCCAGCTAACGCGGCTGACGTGCTAAACCATTACACCACCTCGACCGCCGAGGTAGTCGTCGAAATTTCTCTAGTGTATGTTATCTCTGAAAGTGCCACCAGTGCATTTCAGTTTATAATTTATTTGTGTATTTATATTGACCGGGAGTCTATATTCCGGTCAATATAAGTCTATATGGAAATTTGTATTTGTATTTGTTTATTTGCTAATACACACAGATAACAATACAGGTCATGTTGGTGCGGTACAAATTCATGAGTGCATATTACGCCATAAGGCATGCAAAATATTAATCCTATACTAAAGCTAGTCTTAGCCTAAAGAGCCTAATTAAGCTTCTTAGGGAATACATATGTTTAAACTAAATATATATATTAATATATTAATATTATTAATTTATTTAGGACCAACTTGGATCATTTTTGTTAGTAACATAATATATAGAACAACTTAAGACTAGTGTTAGTTAGTATACGTAACTATTTACATTTAAATCTACTTATTCCTAAGTGCATGGGTCATGCAGCAATTATTTAGGTATAGGCCATCAACCCTGTCCGCAATCATGGTCAGGATGCTGTTGGAGTTGGCCCGTATCCTGCGCACCAGGGATGTGGCTCGCTTACGCATAGTGGTGTAGAAGCAGTCTACCCGCGCCTCTGCGAACATCCCTGACGCGCTACAAAATCTGGACAGCCCCATCAGCATCCTGTACGCGTTGTTATATTGAACGCGCAGAGCGTTGTACCGTTTATATGTATAGTCTGCCCACAGGCTGCTTGTGTAGAAACTAGTACAGTAGGCTCTGAACAAACTAACTTTGACTTCTTTAGAGCAGCAAGCAAACCTGCGGGCTATCATATTTGCCCTGACGGACAACGCTCTGCGCTCACGCTCAATATCCGCTAAATAACCGTGAATCATTCAAAAGTCTCATTTATTTGTGTGATGAGCACAGATACCTGAGTCATGGATGTTTTCTATAATTATGTACCAATGATGTTTTCTATAGTCAACCAATTGGAACCCTAGGCCACCGTAGAACTATGTCATAGTAACGTTATAAATCAGATTGTAAGAAATCTCTTACTGCTTGTCATTTTGACATGGTTGTAGAGTGGCTTAGGGTTCCAATTGGTAGTCAGCCAAACAGCTATAGTAAATAATAGTAGAAATGGAACTATTTTTTTGTCATAGCAACACTTACGGTTTTCATACAAAAGTGACTCAACAGTTGCCAAATTTTTGCATGTGGCAACTGTTTGCATAGACGGTGGCACCCCATTAATTTGTACTCTTTCTTGCCAGGCTGTATTTTTTTTTTTTTTTAATTTTACTATTTATATTTTCAGTTACCCCACGGAGCCGGTATATCATCAGGTTGCAAGGACCTCCTCACCAGGCTTCTAAAACATGACCCTGAGGAACGGATCACGTATGAGGAGTTCTTCCAGCACCCCTATTTGGACCTAGAGCATATGCCGAGCAAGGAAAATTACGATAAGGTTGGCGATGTTTTTTAAAATATTATACGTAATTTGTTATGTTTACATAAATAAAATAAATAAATATTTTTTTTTTTTCAGGCTGTGGCGTTGATAAAGCAGGCAGTGTCCTTAGACGCAGCGGGACGGTTAGAGGAAGCGTTTACCGCGTACTGCTCAAGCTTACGATATTTAGTGCCTGTCGTCCATTGCGAGAGCGATGCTATGCGGCGGCAGGCGTTAAGGGCAAAACTTACAAGGTAGGGTATATATATACAGTGGCTCAATAGGGCACGGGGAATCATAATGTTTTATTTTAAGAAATTTAGTTTAATAGTGATAGCGGGAGTCGCTTCGAGTCGAACTTACTAGAGATATACAGTGGATCATATTACAAACTGTTCGAGCTTACATTATTTAGTGCCTGTCATCCATTATGAGAGCGATGCGATGAGAAGGCAAGCTGTAAGGGCCAAACTTACAAGGTAGTGTACACAGTGGTTCAGTGGTACACAGTGGATCATATCGCATTCTGCTCAATCTTATTATGTCTTTGCTATTATATAATCTTGCTTTATTTATTGTATATTAGTATATTATATTTGTCCCCAGTTACATGGACCGCGCGGAGCAACTCAAAGTTGTACTCCGCGGGGGGGCGCCCCCCGCCCCCGTGAGGGACGCCCCGCGCGCGCACTCCACAGGTTGGATATTTATATTATTTATTCATTACCGCAGATATGCGTTAACACTTTCGCAGCCAAGGACCCACCTGGTGGGTACTCGTGCACTTTGTTTAGATGCCGGAGAACCCACTAGGCGGGTTCGCGCTATACATATACAAGCGCGGTTACAAATTACGACCGGTTTCTGCTACAAGTGTGGAAAAGAGGATATTCGAAACGAGTGGCTATAAATTAAAACACGACCTAAGGGAGTGTTTTAAATCAACACGAGATACAAATTACAAATAATAATAATGTTACATCGTGTCGTTGTCTGAGTACCCACAACACAAGCCTTCTTGAGCTTACCATGAAACTCGGCCAATCTGTGTAAGAATGTCGTATATATTCTTTTTATTTTCTAGTAAATTCGGGTCATATAGAAGAACCTCAAATACCGATTGATGGAGTGTGTACTGAGAGCGAGGAAGCCAACGATAAGGTATCGTAATAATATCATTTAGAAATATGTTATTTTTACCACACTAACTATTACATGTAGAGTATCACTCTGAATCATTGAATAACCTAACCACAAAATTAAAATTGTGAAAAAACCTCCGACATAGCGGACCGATTTCCATGAATCATGACTAAGAACACCCGACTAATTCAGCTTTCAAACAAAAAAAAAATCGAAATAGGTTCATCCGTTCGGGAGCTACGATGCCACAGACAGACACACACACAGCCACGTTAAACTTATAACACCCCGTCGTTTTACGTCGGGGGTTAAAAACTGAGATAAACTGGCGAACATTTTGAGATTTCTTCGTATGTTGGTGACTTTAATAGTTATTTGTTATACAAGGGGGCAAAGTTGTATTTTAACGCCGAGTGTGGAATTGAAAAACGAGCAAGTGAAAGGATTCTATAGTTGAACCACGAGCGAAGCGAGTGGTTCGAGAATAGAATCCTGAACTTGTGTGTTTTTTAACACACGAGAAGTAAAATACATTTGCACCCGAGTGTAACACAAAACTTTTCCCCTCACTATAGCGAGGAAACTACAACGCAAAAAATGCGTTTATCACTGCTTCCAGTAGTTCCACAGGTGGTAAATCATCTTTATTACTAGATTCACCTACTTTTATCAATTTTAAACCAGTTAATTTGACTTTATTCAAGGTCAAATTACTTTACCCACTAGTGGATAAAATGCGTTTTTACCCGCTGGTATTAAAGGACAAAACACGTGTTTCCGAGCTAGTGAGGGGAAAAATTATTATTTTAATTGATGAATATTTTTAAAAACATACAAAAACTTTTGTACTAGGAGACGTCTGATCGCCGGAAGGGTAAGGAGGGCGCGCGCGCGCGCCTGTGGCGGCTGCTCGGGCGCGCGCCCAGCCTGGACACCGAGCCTGTGAGTACTACAATACGATACAACTGCGAAAAAACGAAGTTTCGAAACGAGTGCCGATAAATTAAAATGCTACCGAAGGGAGTGTTTTAAATCGACACGAGTTTCGACTTTCGGCGAGTTTCGGCCCTCCGAAGTTTCGACTTGACAAGAAGTGAACCACTTCTCGCACTAGTGCGCAAAAAAGACACCATCAGTGTGCGTAGCCGAATGCATTGCATAAACGCTAAACGCTCACGATAATATCTCTTTCGTAGCTATCTATCTCTATCGCTCTTGCATATTGGTGCGACAGAGCCAGACTACCTTACTGGCGACAGTCGCAGAAATGCCATTCGGCTACGGAGCCTGTACTGTAAACCATTTGTCTCACTGTCCAAATGTTGACGACCGGTCTGGCCTGGCAGGTATAGGTGAAAAACTTAAGAAGGCCACCTGTTGTATGTGTGAGTGACGTGTTCGAATAGAGAACACATATTTAAAATTAGTAACACAACACAAACAAAACAAACGTCCCCATTTCACCATAGGACCGCTAGACAATCGGCAATGCGGCATCGCTTCATGGTCAGTATTCCAAAAATACGTACTAAGCGTTTCGCTTCAACATTTCTTTTGCGAACCGCCAAGGAGTGGAATGCCCTGCCTGAGTCTGTGTTTCCGCACGAGTACAATCCAGGTCTCTTTAAAGCAAGAGTAAATAGGTATCTCATAGGTAAGCGTGCTCCACCGTAGACTGCATCATCACTTACCATCAGGTGTGATCGTGGTCAAACGTCTGCCTATCCATACTAAAAAAAAAAGCCTATTCGAACACGCCACTCACACATACAACAGGTGACCTTAAGTTTTTCACCTATAAGGTAGTGAAGCTACCTGCTAAACGGTGCCGGGTTCAAATCCCAGTGAGGGCAATTATTTGTGTGATGAGCATCATGGAGGTTTTCTATGTATACATACTATTATGAAAGTAATTATATTACGATTTTTTCGTAGTCTGAGGACGCTGGCCCCTCGGAGAAAGGACGCGACGACCCAGCCGGCGATGTTTGTCGAATCACGTGATTATATTTCTTTCACATTGTTGTCTTATTAGCAATACATCCAAGCCTGACCAGATATATATGACTACTAGCTTCTCCCTGTGTGGTGACGGGTTAAGAATTTCACCACCCCCTTTCTTCCCGTGGGTGTCGTAGAAGGCGATTGTGGGATATGGGTTAAATTGTGGCGTAGGCGAGAGGCTGGCAACCTGTCACTGCAATGTCACATTTTCGATTTCTTTCAACCCCTTTTTGCCAAGAGTGGCACTGAAGCTTTAGTAGTTTCATGTGCTCTGCCTACCCCTTCATGGGATACAGGCGTGATAGTATGTATGTATGTATGTAGCTTCTGCCCGCGGCTTCGCTCGCGTTAAATTCGAAATTTGTGGAATGGTCCATACAAACTTCCACCCCCCATTTTAGGGAAGTGATGGGTTAGAAAGAGACAAAACGTAGCCTATGTCACTCTCCATCCTCTCAACTATCTCCCACTTAAAAAATCACGTCAGTTCGATTTGCCGTGAGACGGGCAAACAAACAGACACACACACTTTCCCATTTATAATATTAGTACTCATAGTGTTGTGTTCCTGCCGGTGAGTAAGGCTGCCAGAGCTCAACGAGGGTGCGGTGTGCTGATGACGGGAGGACTTACGGAACTAACTTGTTCCGTCTATTGTCCTTTGAGTCGTCGGCAACCCGAACCCTCCTTAGAACTTGTGCACTCCTTTTTGCTGTGTACTTAACACAGCAAAAGGGAATGTACAAGTTTCTAATGGGGTGGCAACGCGCATGTGACACTGTTTGAGTCGCAGGCGTCCATAGGTTACGGTGACCGCTTTACATCAGGCGGGCCGTATGCTTGTTTGCCACCGACGTAGTATAAAAAATAAAATTGTATATATGACTATTGTCAAGAGGGCGCTGTTATTCTGATGTATGCGGTGACAGTTCAGTATAGTATGTAGTTCTAATGAAATTCCGCAAGATGGCGCGTAGTCATATTATTTCTGGTCAGGCTTAAATTTAATTAGTAGGGGGCGTTCATTTATAAAAAGAAGACTTGAATCTAAATATACAGATGTACTCACGTTAACACACCAACAATGGCGCACTACGTCAGAAACCGGTCGTTATTTATAAGGCGACTTGTAAGGCGAGAACCCGCCTAGCGGGTTCTCCAGCGTCTGAGCAAAGTTCACGAGTGCCCACCAGGCGGGTTCCTAAGTGTTAATGGACGCTCCCTTACTATGTTTCTATTTAATTTGCAATGTCTGCAATATGTTTGTTTGCGTCAAATCTTTAGTCTAAAACACATATGTAATAATTTTCCATAGCAAGACTGTGATAAATATGAAATACTAATATATAAAATGCAAAACTAAAATTTATAAACTGTAAAAGATATGTAAGTAATTTGTATAAAACAATTGGTCTGAATAAAAGGCTTATATTATTATTATTAAAACATATATCAAAGAGGTAAGTTATGAACAGACATCGTCACTTTTACAGCTATTTCGGTGCAGCATGGTAGAAATAATTAAAGGAATTCTTACATGTGTTTTCTAGGTAAGTAACACATTCAATACTAAAAACGACGCACTACGTCCAAAACCGGTCGTAATTTATAACTGCCCGCTTGTATGGTGAGAACCCGCCTAGCGGGTTCTCTGGCATCTGAGCAAAATTGACGAGTGCCCACCAGGCGGGTTCTTGGTTGCGAAAGTGTTAAGGCTCATTTTACTGTTATTAATCCTAATTAACTATTCCAGCTGGCTTTGGACATATATATTCCTTTAACGCGACAATGTTGTTGTTGATTGTCCTAGGGCACCCCATAGGTGCATAGGGCCTCCATAAGATTCTTCCACGCCTTTCTATCTTGAGCCACCGCCTTGGCATCGTTCCAACTCAGTCCGAACTCACGCAGCTCGTACTCTACGCTCCGCCTCCAGGTGTTAATGCGACAATGCGGTACCAAAGGAAAGGTTACCATGCTGGAAATGTTACGATGTCTGATCATATATTTTTCGAAACCTACTGAACTCAATGTTATATTAAGCTGGGCTTCTAGTCTAAACCTGGATAATTCCTACATAGTTTAATTTCCTTTTTGATTATAGAAATTAATTTTAAATGATTTTAACGTATTTATTTTTAAGTATTTTGCTGAAAAGGCTGTGCCTTATAGACATAGTTTAAGAACTGTTTGAAACTACCAGAGAAAAAATGGCGCACTACGTCAGAAACCCGTCGTAATTTATAACCAACTACTTGTATGGCGAGAACCCGTCCAGCGGGTTCTCCGTCATCCGAGCAAAGTTCTCGAGTGCCCACTAGGCGGGTTCTTGGTTGCGAAAGAGTGGTGTTAGCATTTGTTACTCTGAATGCCGGAACGTGTAAAAGTTGATTTTAATATGTAGACGGTTAACCAAATCTTGGCACTAAAAAAGGCTCTAAATTCAAATTTATGATGGGAACCTTTACCCCTACATTTTCAATCAATTTTATATTGTTATGGTTTGTTGATGATTCCGCCGAGGCTTAGAAAAGCACGCGTTTTATGAAGACAATAGGCGGGACGACTAAAAAAAAAACTAATTAGTCTGTTAGTTAGATTATCAAAGAATTTTAGACACGTATTTTTTCTTTTTTCTCGTAAACGAGAAATGACGACGGTACAGCGCGTTGAAGTTTCGCGTGACGTCACGCCTAGGTACAATTTTAAACGACGCAAAAACGAAGGGGTGTTATAAGTTTGACGTGTCTGTCTGTCTGTCGGTCGGTCGGTCGGTCAGTCTGTCTGTCTGACTGTCTGTTTGTCTGTGTGTGTGTCTGTCTGTGACATCGTAGCTCCCGAACGGATGAACCCATTTAGATTTAGTTTTTTTTTGTTTGAAAGCTGAGTTAGTCAGGAGTGTTCTTAGCCATGTTTCATGAAAATCGGTCCACTATGTCGCGGTCGGGGGTTTTTCAAAATTTTAATTTTGTGGTTAGGTCATTACTTAGAAGTGACGTCACAACTGTCACAAGCCACCACTCTGGAACTTTGATGCTCTATATCTTTGTATTTTTTCATTAATTAGAAAAAGCGAAAAATATGTGTTCAGTATTTTTGGACGATCTAATCTAACTGACGGACTAAACAGAATGCCATTTTTTTATGTAGTCGTCATCCCTATTGGCTGGCGAGCCAGTTTTAGTAACAAGATTTGGTTGACTGTCTATACATATATATTTTTTTTACTGTTAAGACACTATGGAATTTTAATTTGTTTTGAGTGAGTATTATTCTATAAATGTTGTTTTAAGTAGGATGTTTCAATTGTTTGCTATTTTTAAGAACCTATTATTTGGAAGTTAATAGATTTTTATAATACAGTAATACAGTATTTTTTTTTATGTAACCTATTTTCTTCCTATAATATCCATACTAATGTTATAAATGGGAAAGTGTGTGTGTTTGTCCGTCCTTGACGGCAAAACGGCGCTATGAATTGTCATGATTGTTTTAAGTGGAGACAGTTGAAGGGATGGAGAGTGACATAGGCTACTTTTTGTCTTTTTCTAACGCGAGCGAAGCCGCGGGTAAAAGCTAGTCCTTTATACTTTTCTATATAAAATAAGGTATAATTTTGTACCTTTTTGGTAAGGAACCCTAAAAAGCGCGTGTGTGCGTGAGAATTGACAGTCATGTTATTGGCAGTGCATTTAATTTAATTACGAAATAATGTTTAAACCCGTTAAAATAACTCTAATTAGTGTATAAAACTTACGAGAAGATACAAGCGTCATGGTGATGAAGTTTTAGGCGTTATGGTGAGCTCTAATTGTGTATTTAGATCGAAACAAAGCCTAAAATTATAACGGTACTTCCAAAAATAACACTCACACATTCAAACATAAAATAAAAGGATTAGTTAGTTAAAATATCAAGTAAAAACTGCGGTATTTACCGGCTGAGTTTGACGGCTTTTGACGACTGACACTGACAGCTACAAACTGACGTTGAAGTGTCACATGAACGAGGTACGTTCAGAAACAATAAGACATTAAAAGGGCGACGAACGACTTCACACCGTCCTCAACAAAGGCAGTGTTCCAAATCATCACACATTATTATTTTTTTTAGATCAGTTTTTTGTAATTACTTTTGTTGTTCAAATTAATAAAAATGACCACTAGAAGGCAGTATCTACAAGAGAGTCTATCTAAGACCCAAGATGAGCTCAAAAGTCAACAAGCTTTATGTGATAGACTACTAGAAGAGCGAGAGGAAAATGAGGCCGAAATTAAGACCATTGTGTCACGTAACTCGCTATTAAAGCGCCAACTAAACGAGCTGTCTAATCAACTAGCGGAGACTGAAGAACAAAGAAATTCTCTGCAGGTCTTGGTAGACGGCTTTCGAAAATGTCAATCAGTGCACGAGACTGCTCTCGAAAAAATCTCTTGCCTGCAGATACAGCTTGGAGAAGCCCAAGATGAAATTCATATTTTAAAACAAGACAAAGGGCAAGATGATCTAATATACACACTGTCCGAGGAACTGTCATCATTGTCATCCTTGTCGCGACCAACGCGAAACTATAGAGCCCCAAGAATATTCCCCTGCGGCAACACTGGCGGCGCCCTCTGGGTGGAGCCATAGTAAGTATCTCAAAGTTGTCAAACTACGTGCCACGTAGACATTCCACGAGGCGCGAGAAACGCGCCAGTACTTAAAAGTGTAACACACAGTGAAGTGATCCACGTGCTATCCAGATATTGCAGAGACGACTAAAGCTAAGTATTTATTTATACTTGGTGGCTCACAGTGGTGTAATGGTATCTCTTACAATTGTTTCCATATCTAACTAAAGGCTATTACCTCGATTATCTTAGTAACAGACAAGGCGCACTAAAGGTGCCACTAGGTGCCGAGTTGTCTATCTAAATAGTAAGTATGGTACTCAATCCTGGAAGACTAGTTCTCCAGAGGCGCAAGCAGACAAGGCACGCTAAAGGTGCCGGTAAGTGACAGGTAGACACACTTAGAATAAGCATGCATGCTCAATCATGGTGAGACCGCGGCGTGCTCGGCTCAGCCCGGGGGTCGAGGTCGCCGGGGTCGAGGGGCACGTCGGCGGCGTACCTGGCTCAGCCCGGGGGTCGAGGTCGCCGGGGGTCGAGAGGTACGTCGACGGCTCACTGTTCTCAATCCTGGTAAGACTAGATCGCCAGAGGGTGAGGTGCAAGTCCACGGCGTGCTCGGCTCAGCCCGGGGGTCGAGGTCGCCGGGGGTCGAGGGCACGTCGGCGGCGTACCTGGCTCAGCCCGGAAAGACGAGGTCGCCGGGGGTCGAGAGGTACGCCGACGGCCCTCACTGTTATCAATCCTGGAAGACGAGTTCTCCAGAAGAGTCGGTATGATAGGTACGAGGGTGTTGACAGTTCAGCACGTCCTCACACCCGCCGAGCTCCAGACAGACGTGCCGTAGTGTGGCGGTACGTCTCGACTATCCACTTGGGCGTGTAGGCGTCCGAGGAAGATGTATTTGGTGTACCCTGTCTGGTTGAATAAGATCAATCCTTAGTATGAGTAGTATGACGATGATGTATGTTCTAAGGGACGGTTGTTAGGAGAATACCATATTCATGAGTACTTAAAACCCACAGATCACGGAGTGACAATCAGCCGCCGTAACATAAAAGCAAGCGAAGCAGATCAGAGGCTCACCTGGCCCCGAGAAGGTTGGGACAGCGTGAGCGTGGATGAGGAATCATCTATAGAAATGTCAGGTATGTATACCATGCATTCTGTTTGGTGGTCAGTATATATATTGACCACACACACACAAATAAGTTGCCATCCTTCTCCTTTACGGACTCGTAAATGTACCGTAGGCGGCTAGGAGAGGGGTGGCGACAATGGTGGTTAGTGCTGGGATTGAACAGATATAGAATCAAGGCATAACCTAAAATGAATGCAAGGTATACTATCCTAACATTAAACGTATTATTCTAAGAAAAATAACATGTGTGTGTCAATAGTAACAAAAATTGCAAGATTTGTACTTTAAGTACACGTGCGGAATCATATAATTACAGGGTCTGGTTCAACATCAATTTTGGCTCATTTAGTTATGAAAGTTACTTCAAGAGCTCAATAAGTGAAGACTTTTAAGAATAAAGTAATTTTATTGACTGTGTAATACGGCAGGATATGAGAAAATACATCATGGAGTACTCTCTCGGCTAAAGGATGGTTTACTTACTTATAAGATACATTTTATTCCCCGTATAAGAAAAAAGGCTCAATTGTTATAAATAATGTTTAAAAAATAAAAGTATGAAGATTTCAGTATTCGTCCGAATTTATGAAATTAAAAATTCATTATTCAAAAATAAAAGGTCATGTTATTGAACAAAGTTGCTTCAGTTGCTTCCGGGATACGTCACGAATACGTCTCTGATTGGCCAAAAGCGAAACATGGCGGCCATCGCGCCATCGCGGCGGCCATAGCACGAAGTAGTGTTGCTACAGTTACAGTAAGAAGATTACCCGAAATGTCGGGAGAAAATTACGACTCGAAAGGATTAACCGGATAACTTCAGTGAAGAGAAGAAATTATTTTACAAACGGATTCGACTTGGAAGGCAGTAATGAGAATTTTCTTATAAGATGAATGTGTAATTAAGTCAAACGGTCATACTGAACTGTGTATAGATATAAGTCGGTAAGAATTTTGTCTTTGTGTTCGTAATTATATTGGATTGATTAGTATATAAGCTAGAAGATCTTTTCAGGGATAAGAAGAGAAGCACTAGCCTATGGTATACTGCAGGTATATCTTATAAGTCTTATAAGACAAGCGTAAAATAAGAAGGGGCAGAGGAATTTTCCGCTTTGAATTTTACTTGATACATGTGTGTTAAACTTAATTAGAATTAAGATTTTAGTATTAAGTATTTGTATAAAAGTAATAACGATGCATCTAAAAGGACCGAAGAAGAAACAAGTTACGGTTAGTTTATTCGTTAAATATGTCAGAAATCAGGGAGTTCTGACTAAGGCTGGCAACACTAATTCCCGTAGAGAATACGCTTTACTTTGAAACTTTGTTTACGGAGAAGCTGCAACAGCGCTGGTTTCCAAGAAGTTTGCATCCAGTTTATAGGTAAGATGCAGTTGTTTTGTACAATTTCAAGTGCTTTATAGAAGAATTAAATTGGTGAATGAGTACGATTATTGAAAATATGTGTATTTTACGTCATAGGAAGACAAAAACACGAACCGGCCTCCGTGAACCATCACGGACTCGACACATACCACCGGATTAGACGAGAAAAGAGAAAAGAAATTCCTCGGTAAGTTTTTAAATAACTACTTCGTCATCACATGAAGTTTGTTCAAAGAAAAACCAATCGTCAGCTAATTTGCCGTAAAGTTAGCGAAAACGACCTCGTGGTTTTTGCAAAGAAACATGGCGTGTTTAAAGTTCTAAAGTAGAAATAAAGTTAGTTAAGTAAGAATATTACAGTCAATATTCAAGTTTTAACATCCGTATTACGTTTTATTAGAGATATCTTGAATATTTTGACATTGTACTTGTTATTGGCGAAGATTAACTTGGATGAAGAAATGTATTTGCAGCGGAGTCAAAATGGCGAATTCTAGTATTCTTTAAAAGTTTAGAGAAGCTTTTAACATCGTGAGATATTATGTTATGCATATCTCGCATATTTTTCCTGAACTCACAATGTTGTTTACTTATTCCTTAAAGAACTTTGAGAAAGTTTTTTTTTATGTTGATTGTGTGTATATGTGAATTAACATCTTCTTTACAGGTTTAGTATAAGAAGTGAATTTGTGTCAATAGTGTTCGTTAAAATACGTCATACAAATTAAATACAAAAATAAAACAAATGAGTAAGCTGAATGAGTGAAAGTGACAATGCAAAGTTATATTATAGTTACCTGCGTGTAAACGTCAACGTTACTGACAAGCACTGATAAGAAGTGATAAGTCTTAACATAAATTTGAGTTCAATAACATGTCTGTGTGTATGTTATGTTTACAGATATTCCAATTTTCTTTAGTGATATTCAATTTAAAGTGAAATAATTTAAATTTGGAAATAAAAGAACTCATTAATTAAATTAATTTTAAAGTGAAAGTATTAAAGTTTCAAATAAGAGTCCTCATAAATTAAATTAAATTTTAATCTTTTGTTACTTTTAACTATTGAGTGTTGTTTTCCATAATAAGAATAGATTAATAAAAAATAAACAATTCCTCATTTCTAGTAGCATTCTAAAATAATTAAAGAAAATGTCAGAAACCTATCCTTGTGAAGGATAATTAAATAGACTTTTCCCAATAAGAGTTTTAATAAAAGATACTAGTTTATAGTATATATTTCTGTACCTTCCAGGACAAGATGGACGAGATTCTCTTAATCAGACTTCGAATCACCAGTGAAAAAATTGGTGCTGAATTGGAAACAATACCCAGTACGGTTCGGTCAGAAAACATAGGACAGGCTCAGGTCGTCTATAACAGACTGCAAGCTGCAGTGAATAGGCTCAACGCTAATTTATCAGAATACTTTCGTTTAGCTACAACTCCTGCATCAGATGAAATTTTCTTGATTAGTGGCCAGCAGCTTTTAGCAGAAGAGACTTTAGCAGAACTCAAGGCGAAGATCGACCAAGTCACCGTATCCCGTGAGACCCAGGAAAAGCCGCCCGAAGTGAATTCCTCTTGTCGACTACCGAAACTACAACTACAGGTTTATAACGGGGATGTGCTTTCCTGGTGCGAATTTTGGGATAGTTTTAGCAGCAATATCGACTCAAGAAACTTACCTGATGTAGACAAGCTGTCTTATCTTAAAACTTCAGTGACGGGTGATGCTAAGAAAGCTATTGATGGCCTGCCTACCACTAACGGAAACTATAAGATAGCGGTCACTCTACTAAAGGAACGTTTTGGCGAGAAAGCTCATCTGATTGATGCCCACTATGCTACATTATACAAAATCGAAGCGGCAAAAAGCAGCGCAGAAGATTGTAGAAGAACTTTCAACGAGGTGGAGCGCAATCTTAAAATCCTAGAGTCTCTTGGCGAAAACACCAACCACAACCATCTTCGTTTCATGATTTTGGAGAAATTTCCTTCGGATTTAATATACGAAATAAAGTTGAAAATTCAGAATGAGTCCACACAAGAACTCCGGGAACAATTGAATAAAATTATCACTGCAAAGGAAGATGCAGAGAGAATTGCTGGAAGGAAACGATCACATGAGGTAGATGACAGCACTGTCGGTACCCTGCATGTGAACGCAAAGCGTGCGAAGAGAATGCATCATTTCCAACAGGGAAATAATACCTCAAATACTCAACATTATCAAGGAAGTACTAATAGAAAAGGACTAAATAGAAAAGGAAAATTTCAAAGGGCCAATGAACCCAAAAAAGGAAGCAAACCGAGCGTATCTAATGTTGCAACATCTGCTAACAGATCTGCAACTGTTAACCCAAAGGAAAAAGGGAAAATCTTAGGTTGTATATTCTGCAACGGCAAACACCGCAATTATACGTGCCAGGACGCTTCTACTTTAGAGGAAAGAAAGAAGCGGTTGACCGGAAGATGCTTTATATGCTTTAGGAAGAATCATCTTGTAAAGGACTGTAAGGAAAACTGGACTTGCAGACTTTGCCCAGGAAAGGAAAGGCACAACATGGCCTTATGCCCTTCAAATTTTCCAAAGGATCCCAAAACAAAGAAACAGTCTTGACTATTTCAGAAAGAGGAATCACCACTCTACAGACAGCTGTTGTTTATGCTAACCCCTTAGGTGATAAGAATAATGTATTGTGTAAATACCGTTTAATTTTAGACCCAGGGTCTCAACGTTCTTATGTCACATTTCAAGCGGCCAAGGAGTTGAAGCTTCCAGTCGAAGAAGAAAGTCTCTTGACAATTTTCACCTTCGGTGAAGATCCTCCGAAGGAAATACATAGTCCTATAGTGATTCTACAGTTAGTAACTAGAACAAATAAGAAGATAGTTATACAAGCTAACTGTGTCCAACGCATTTCAAGAGGATTCATCCCAAATGTCAAGTTACGGGGCGTACCCGAGTCTTATGTACTGGCGGATGATGGTTCTGTAAGCGGACAGGTGCAGATTCTAATCGGAAACGACTACTACTTTAACATTATTTATGAAACTAAGATACAACTAGATAGTAACTTGTTTCTAGTGGATTCTGCCCTTGGATGGATAGTCAGTGGCAAGACGGAACCACAGCTTGAAGAGGAATCATATGTAGTGACTTATGCTCAAACTTGTATTGAAACGAAGCTTCATCAACCAGATTCACCTCTTTGTGATGGAGACATTAAAAACCTTTGGGAATTGGAATGTATAGGAATTTGTGATTCACCTAAAGCAACAAGAGAAGAAGAAGCTATTAAAAATTTTAATGAAACTACAGTAAAAATTAACAATAGATACACGGTAAGCTGGCCATGGATAACTTATCCGCCTGACTTACCTAATAACTTTGGAATCGCCTTTGGGCGTCTGTCAAGTTTACTGAAGCGCATGGACCAAGAAACCTTAATGTCATACGACGATACATTTAAACAACAATTAGCTAAGGGTATAATAGAAGTCGTACCCACATCAGGAACGTCAACTGGTAACGCTATTCACTACCTACCCTTCCATGGAGTACGTCATCGAGGAAAACCTATGCGAATCGTGTATGATGCTAGTTCCAAGAGTAACAAGAACACCAAGAGTCTGAACGAGTGCTTATACAGAGGACCACTCATGCTTGAAGACCTTACAGGGTTACTCATCAAATTCAGGACACATCACATAGGATTGACGTCCGACATAGAAAAGGCGTTTTTACAGATGGCATTACACGAGAAGGATCGTGACGTTACCAGATTCTTATGGCTTAAAGATACCTCTAAACCAGTATCTCAGGATAACCTACTTTACCTAAGATTCTGCAGAGTTCCATTCGGCGTGATATCTTCACCGTTTCTACTGAATGCGACTATTAAAGAACATTTAAATAATGCAGAAGATCAGCATGTCAGGCAGAAAGCGAATGACATATACGTAGACAACTTTGTTTCAGGCTGTAGTACTACAGCTGAAGCAATAGAGCTTTGCAAAAGTTTAAAAGGATCTTTTCAAGATATTTCAATGTCACTCAGGGATTGGAGTTCTAACTCCGAAGAATTCATGAAGATGGTCCCTGATACATGTAAAGAAAACAAGATAAAAGTACTTGGCTTAGAGTGGGACATAAAAAAGGACACCCTCCAGCTGAAGCCCAACCTCCAAGAGGAAGCAGTCACAAAAAGAGGAATACTGAAGACTATCGCATCAATTTATGACCCGTGCGGTTACGCGGCACCTCATACATTATCAGCTAAACTTTTTCTGCAAGGACTTTGGAAGGCCGGAGTATCTTGGGACTCACCATTATCAAGCGAGCTAACAGAAGAGTGGAACATCATCCGACAGAACCTAGAAGTCATAGGAAAGGTATCGGTGGATAGATGTTACATGAAGACACCAACGGAAGCGAATTACCAACTGCACTGCTTCACAGATGCTTCACTACAAGCCTACGCAGCATCGGTGTTTCTAGTCTGTGGCTCGAAGAAAAGCTTTATCATGG
Source organism: Leguminivora glycinivorella (assembly GCF_023078275.1). Taxonomy (NCBI): domain Eukaryota; kingdom Metazoa; phylum Arthropoda; class Insecta; order Lepidoptera; family Tortricidae; genus Leguminivora; species Leguminivora glycinivorella. Next base: position 1,110,192 of record NC_062995.1, on the reverse strand, counting down.
GTAAATCCCGTCTGATACCAACCAAGGATCAAGATAACCTCAAGATACCCCGTCTAGAACTTCTGGGAGTACTGATAGGCTGTAGACTGATGAAGTTCGTCCTTAAGTTTCTGCAACAGAAAATAGTAAGACAAGTCTTATGGACCGATAGTCAGATTGTCATCGAATGGTGTAAGTCTAACAAACTACTTCCTCCCTTCGTTGCCAGACGAGTAGAAGAAATCAAGACAAACAAAGACCTGGAGATAAGATATCTACCATCAAGCTTGAACCCAGCAGATGTAGGCACAAGACCCCTTCGTGCAGAGGAGGATAAGGAGAAATGGCTGAATGGTCCGCAGTTTATAACAGAAGATCCACAGAAATGGCCAACCACATCCGGCAGTGAGCCAACCAGTTCTCTTCTGACAGGGGAGGGTCTTGGGTTCCAAGAAGACATAGAGATGGTCGATAAAGAAGATCCAGTTGTTAATGTCAACCCGATGAAAACGGAGGAAATTATAACACCAAATGAAGTGATAGGAAATAATCAGTCAACAGACGACAAGCTTCATAAATTAAAAGAAATTCAAGCTAAATATTTTCCTCTAGAGGTAGAAGGAAAAGAAACCAATCTAAGTCGAAACTTAGGAGTATTCAAGGACATTGATGACCTATTGAGATGCAAAGGTCGTATGAAAAACGCAAACTGGTCGTTCGACAAACGATACCCTATACTCATACCAAAAGAGTCAGATTTCACGAAGGAAATTATAATGAAAACTCATCAAGAGAACAAACATGTAGGTGTCAGCCACACGCTTGATAAAATAAGAGAAATGTATTGGATTCCTCAAGGAAGAAGTAAAGTCCAACGGATATTAAAGGGATGCCCTGAATGTATGAAACATGATGGAGGACCTTATAGACTACCAGAAACCCCTGCTCTTCCTAAAGAGAGAGTCAATTACAGCTCTCCTTTTACGTACGTTGGAACAGACTACCTGGGACCACTTCTAGTTAACAACGGGAATGGCAGTTGTAAAAGATGGATTAGCCTTTATACATGTTTAGCGGTAAGAGCCATTCACCTGGAAGTGGTAAAGGATCTAACAGCGGAAGAAGGTCTTCTGGCCTTAAAAAGGATGATATCAGCGAGAGGCGTGCCTACCTTAATTACATCTGACAACGCAGCTCATTACAAGTTACTTTCTGAAATTCTTCAAGACCCATATTGCATAGAAAAGGAGATTAAATGGAAATTCATACCGCAATTAGCCCCATGGCATGGAGGATTTTACGAAAGGTTGATTGGCTTAACCAAGAATTGTATGAAGAAAACCTTACAAAAACACTTATTGAATGACAGCCAGCTGGCAACAACAGTTAAGGAAATAGAAGCAGTACTTAACACAAGACCTTTAACCTACGTGGATTCAGAACCTGACCACGTATTAAAACCCTCAGACTTTCTTACCATGGGAAAATGTATCGTAATGGAAACGTCGAGCATGGATCCTATTACGTCACATGGGACAGTAACCAAAGACAATCTAATTAAAGGTTGGAAGAAAGCGCTCATCATTCTACGAGAATTCAAAGAGATGTTTGAGAACAGGTATCTCCTAAATTTGAGAGAAAGATACTCCCATCATCCTAAGGAGCCTAGAGTGACTTCAAAATTAACGCCAAAAATAGGTCAGATAGTGCAAATAAAAGGCGACACGAAGAATAGGATCAATTGGAAAGTTGGGAAAATAGTATCTTTAAAGGAAGGCGCCGATGGTTTATGTAGAGTAGCCACGGTCCAAGTAGGAGATACAATATATACAAGATCTATCGCGCATCTCTACCCGTTAGAGATCGAAGATGGAGAGGAACAGTGTAAACAAACGTCACATGAAGAAAGCGTAGAAGAATCTGTACAGGTTCCTGACGTCCCACATCCAACAAGAAGGGACGACGTGATGAAAGAATCCACTAACGACATTCTTAAGACTTCTGAGCAGAAATCTTATCAATTAACAGAATTAAACGAGTCAGAAGAAATACCGTCTGATTCAGTCTTATTAGAGCCTGCATCTAGTCAGTTACACGAGCCTGAGCCTAAGTCCATACCCGAACCAGACCCACTCGCAGTCAAAGACATGACGTTCTGCGAGAACACTGATCCTGAAACGCACCACCTAGAGAACATCGCGTCGACTGAACATCACGACGAGTCCAGACCTAAGAGAGCAGCGGCGCTTCGTGCTCTTGAGAAGATTAAGGAGTGGACCAGCAACTTAGTCGCAGTTTTGCTGCCTGTAGTGGGGAGTGTCGCGACCAACGCGAAACTATAGAGCCCCAAGAATATTCCCCTGCGGCAACACTGGCGGCGCCCTCTGGGTGGAGCCATAGTAAGTATCTCAAAGTTGTCAAACTACGTGCCACGTAGACATTCCACGAGGCGCGAGAAACGCGCCAGTACTTAAAAGTGTAACACACAGTGAAGTGATCCACGTGCTATCCAGATATTGCAGAGACGACTAAAGCTAAGTATTTATTTATACTTGGTGGCTCACAGTGGTGTAATGGTATCTCTTACAATTGTTTCCATATCTAACTAAAGGCTATTACCTCGATTATCTTAGTAACAGACAAGGCGCACTAAAGGTGCCACTAGGTGCCGAGTTGTCTATCTAAATAGTAAGTATGGTACTCAATCCTGGAAGACTAGTTCTCCAGAGGCGCAAGCAGACAAGGCACGCTAAAGGTGCCGGTAAGTGACAGGTAGACACACTTAGAATAAGCATGCATGCTCAATCATGGTGAGACCGCGGCGTGCTCGGCTCAGCCCGGGGGTCGAGGTCGCCGGGGGTCGAGGGGCACGTCGGCGGCGTACCTGGCTCAGCCCGGGGGTCGAGGTCGCCGGGGGTCGAGAGGTACGTCGACGGCTCACTGTTCTCAATCCTGGTAAGACTAGATCGCCAGAGGGTGAGGTGCAAGTCCACGGCGTGCTCGGCTCAGCCCGGGGGTCGAGGTCGCCGGGGGTCGAGGGGCACGTCGGCGGCGTACCTGGCTCAGCCCGGAAAGACGAGGTCGCCGGGGGTCGAGAGGTACGCCGACGGCCCTCACTGTTATCAATCCTGGAAGACGAGTTCTCCAGAAGAGTCGGTATGATAGGTACGAGGGTGTTGACAGTTCAGCACGTCCTCACACCCGCCGAGCTCCAGACAGACGTGCCGTAGTGTGGCGGTACGTCTCGACTATCCACTTGGGCGTGTAGGCGTCCGAGGAAGATGTATTTGGTGTACCCTGTCTGGTTGAATAAGATCAATCCTTAGTATGAGTAGTATGACGATGATGTATGTTCTAAGGGACGGTTGTTAGGAGAATACCATATTCATGAGTACTTAAAACCCACAGATCACGGAGTGACAATCAGCCGCCGTAACATAAAAGCAAGCGAAGCAGATCAGAGGCTCACCTGGCCCCGAGAAGGTTGGGACAGCGTGAGCGTGGATGAGGAATCATCTATAGAAATGTCAGGTATGTATACCATGCATTCTGTTTGGTGGTCAGTATATATATTGACCACACACACACAAATAAGTTGCCATCCTTCTCCTTTACGGACTCGTAAATGTACCGTAGGCGGCTAGGAGAGGGGTGGCGACAATCCTCTTCCGACTCTTGTAATAGTTTCCACTACGATATTAAAAAACTAGTGAAGAGACATTCGAAGACAACAAACAAAATTAAGCAAAGATCTCAAATTAAGCACTGTATGAGGATTTGTAGAAAATATATCAGATCAAAGAAAGAGTCTTTGAAGATGACTGATAAACTATTAAATCAGAGAGCTGAGCTCGAAACTCTAAGTTCAAAATTAAGCTCTGCTAACAAAGAGATACAGGAGCTCTCCACTGCTACGTTAGAACTTACTTTGCTAAGCAAACATAACCGAGAATTGACAGAGTCGCTTATAGATAGTTTTTTAACTGCGGCTGAGCCCTCGCCGCTCTCGACTGATCCCTCGCCGCTCTCGGCTGAGCCCTCGCCGCTCTCGGCTGAGCCCTCGCCGCTCTCGGCTGAGCCCTCGCCGCTCTCGGCTGAGCCCTCGCCGCTCTCGGCTGAGCCCTCGCCGCTCTCGACTGAGCCCTCGCTGCCCTCGGCTGAGCCCTCGCCGCCCTCGGCTGAGCCCTCGCCGCTCTCGGCTGAGCCCTCGCCGCTCTCGGCTGACCCCTCGCCGCTCTCGACTGAGCCCTCGCCGCCCTCGGCTGAGCCCTCGCCGCTCTCGGCTGAGCCCTCGCCGCCTTCGGCTGAGCCCTCGCCGCTCTCGACTGAGCCCTCGCCGCTCTCGGCTGAGCCCTCGCCGCCTTCGGCTGAGCCCTCGCCGCTCTCGACTGATCCCTCGCCGCTCTCGGCTGAGCCCTCGCCGCTCTCGGCTGAGCCCTCGCCGCTCTCGGCTGAGCCCTCGCCGCTCTCGGCTGAGCCCTCGCCGCTCTCGGCTGAGCCCTCGCCGCTCTCGGCTGAGCCCTCGCCGCTCTCGACTGAGCCCTCGCTGCCCTCGGCTGAGCCCTCGCTGCCCTCGGCTGAGCCCTCGCCGCCCTCGGCTGAGCCCTCGCCGCTCTCGGCTGAGCCCTCGCCGCTCTCGGCTGACCCCTCGCCGCTCTCGACTGAGCCCTCGCCGCCCTCGGCTGAGCCCTCGCCGCTCTCGGCTGAGCCCTCGCCGCCTTCGGCTGAGCCCTCGCCGCTCTCGACTGATCCCTCGCCGCTCTCGGATGAGCCCTCGCCGCCCTCGGCTGAGCCCTCACCGAGCGCGCTGACACCAAATATAGTCATGTATTGTGATGAGATCGGTAAAAACATTGGCACACTTCTTCATAGATATTGTGGGGAGCAAAGAATTATTAGCACCTGCATGCCACGTAATAACTTTGAGAATATTTTAAATCAAATGACGAGAGACAATAACATCCATTCTAATACGACATTGATTATATTTATAGGAAACGTAGATAAAATTAATAAAAATGACATAATTAGATATCATGACATTCTAAATGGCCTCATAATAAAACAAATTGTATTGTTCTCTTTCCCTTACTGCCAGCAGTTGTCACGAGCGGAAAATGAACTTAGACATAAGTTAAACTTACAAATGTACAATCTCTGTGCGTATAATAAAAACATCCATATTATTGACACTAACAGATACGTTAGACATTTTTACACTTTGAACAGAGGTAAATGTTACCTCAAATATTACTGTAGAAAACAGATAGCTAAGTCGCTATCATACTTTTTTGATGTATCAACAAAAAACTTGGCTTGTAAGCATACTAATCTCCAACAGACAAGCACAAACCTTGTGAGGGTACAAACTAATTTAAATTAAACCATGTGACAACAGTAGACTTTAGTGCTGGCAACTTGCCTAATATAGGGAACTCTCACAACAAAAAGAATTGTAATCTTGTAAGTAGCTTAAACTTGGTCCATCAAAACATTCAAAGCATAAGAAGTAAGGATTTGCAGATTGATCTATTCTTAAACTGTAAAAATATTGATATATTATGTATTAGCGAACACTGGCTAAGATCTAACGAAGCAATGTTTAATTTTAAGAACCATCAGCTTGGTAGTATATTTAGTAGAATTAAATCCGTACATGGTGGGACTATGATAATCATAAACAACCAGTTAAAGTTCAAAGAACGTAAAGATATTGTGTCCTTATCTGTCGAAAGAGTTGTTGAACTAGCCGCTGTGGAATTCGAACAATTCATTGTTATATGTGTTTATAGGCCACCTTTGGCCAGTTATGAAATATTTCAAAAGCAAATGGAAATAGCATTAGAAAAAATATCACACGTTAATAAACAAATAATCGTTTGTGGAGACTTCAATGTCAATGTTCTGGAAACCTCCACCTTGAGTGTCAGCTTAATAAGTCTTTTTAGATCTTTCGGATTGAATTATATATTTAAGGAGCCTACAAGAGTCACAGCTACCAGCGCAACCTGTATTGATAACATTTTTACTAATATTGTTCCTATTGGTAAGAATGTGATCAATGCTCTGGAATCTGATCACCTGGGTCAATTGATGACTTTTGCGTGCGCAAGGGATGTAAGTCCTCCAATGAAGAAAATTACGTTTGTACCAGTAACTTCCGAACGTTTGGAAAAAATGAGGAATAGCCTCCCCCTTCAGCTGCCTTTTTTGCCTGTTGAATTAGGTCCAACTAATATGTACGATACATTTTTCAAATTTTTCATGAAAGAGTACAATAAAATATTCACAAGTAAGTCGGTGGTAATTAGCTGTACAAATAATTTTAGTGAATGGGCTACTGTAGAATTACACAATCAAAGAAAAAAATTGTATGAACTTTACGAGGAACGGCGCTATAGAACGGATGATGCATTTAAAGAATACGTAAAACAGTTTTCTAAAAGTTTTAAACAAGAATGCCATATGGCTAAAAGCAATTATCTAAGCAGTAGGATAAAAGATAGTTCCAACGTAATTAAGACCACATGGAAAATAATAAATGAAGAGACAGGTCGGAAAAAAAGTACAAGTAACACATACCAGTTAAACGTAGATGGGAAATTGTTAGAATCTAGCATAGATGTCGCCACTGAATTTGAAACTTTCTTTACAAACATACCAGTTACCACGACTAAGAATCTTAACTCATCAAGTTCTTCTGCGGCCACAATGTTAGAAAATAACTTGCCGAAATGTTTAATTGAATTTAGGTTCAAACATGTTACTGAGCTAGATGTACTTAAGGCATTTCAGGCCATCAATGTTAAAAAAACTGTTGATCTTTGGGGGGTTTCTATTCATCTCATTAAATCACTAATCGAATTACTGGTACCTCACCTAGTACTCATATTCAACAATTGCGTCGCCTCTGGCGAGTTTCCAGACCTCATGAAACAGAGTAAAATTATTCCTATATTTAAGACAGGTATTACAACTGACCCCACCAACTACAGGCCCATTTCAGTTCTGCCTACACTAAGTAAAATTTTTGAAAAATTAATATTGTCACAATTATTAAATCACTTTCACAGCAACAATCTGATGCACAATAAACAGTTTGGGTTCACGCGGGGCAGATCGACCACTGACGCAGGGGTGGAATTAGTTAAAAATATCTTCGATGCCTGGGAGGAGTCACAGGATGCCATAGGCATTTTTTGTGACTTATCCAAGGCGTTCGACTGCGTGAGTCACGAAACACTCGTCAGGAAACTTTATTTTTATGGAGTTAGAGGGAAAGCGCTGGATCTGTTAAAATCTTATTTGTATGGGAGAATCCAAAGAGTAGATGTCAATGGAGAACGGTCTTCTGGGTCACTAGTTACCATGGGAGTACCCCAGGGTTCTATATTGGGACCCTTCCTGTTCCTCATTTATATAAATGACTTACCTCACTTAGTTAAGGATCACCATGACATAATACTGTTTGCTGACGATACCTCTCTCATCTTTAAAGTCAAACGTCACGTAGATGCCAATGATCATGTAAACAGCGCTTTGTCTAATATAGTGAAATGGTTCAACGTCAATAACCTATTGTTAAATGAAAGGAAAACTAAATATGTAAGGTTCGTGACTACTAATGTCAAAACTACACCAACAACTGTCACCATCAATGATGAGGAACTGGAGTTAACCAGCAGTACAGTATTCCTAGGCCTAACTTTGGATGCCAAGCTGCAATGGGGTTTGCACATAAATATTCTTGCAAACAAACTCAGTTCTGCAGCGTTTGCAGTATCTAAAATTCGCCACCTAACAGATGAAAAGACAGCAAGATTGGTATACTTTGCCTACTTTCACAGTATCATGTCATATGGCATCTTGCTCTGGGGTAGCGCTGCTGACGTCAATACTGTCTTTGTACTCCAGAAGCGCGCCATACGTTCTATTTATAAAATGAGTGCTAGAGCTTCGCTAAGAAATAAATTCAAGGAAATTAATATACTGACTGTGTACTCCCAATACATTTATGAAAATATTATTTACGTCCATAAACATAAAGATAACTTCAAAAGAAATTGCGACATTCATAACATCAATACCAGAAACAAGGACAAACTAGCAATGCCAACCACACGGTTACAAAAAATCAGGAACTCTTTCGTGGGTAACTGCGTACGGTTCTATAATAAACTGCCTAGTACTATAACTGAACTTCCATTACATAGACTGAAGAAATACGTAAAGAATAGATTAATGTGTAAGGCTTACTATAGCACTAAGGATTATATTAATGACAAAACCGCCTGGGACTGAGTTGACTTGCGCACTCTAAATACTAGCTAATACCGTTTATATAATATTTAATTGCCATATTATACTGTTGTATTGTATTATTTACTAATATAATTTCGTATAACTGTAATATAATTATTATTGTAATACTTATCTGTAATTCTTAAGCTGTAATTGTTAATATTTTGTATGACATGTCAAAAGTGCTTATTTAATTAAGCCTACTTGAATAAATATTTGAAATTGAAAATTGAAGCCGGGACGGTTAGCTAAATATAAAATTCTTAAATTTATTGGTTATGTACAAGATACAATACATACTTGTCCTGTTTTGTATTCTATATAGGCAAGTTTGCTCCTCTAAAAGACTAAATTAATAGAACACGTAAAACATTCTTAACAAATATTACCACTTTTCAGCTAAAAAAGAACAAAATACTATGTAAACCTTACGTAGAAAAGTTCTTCAGAAATTTCGGTTAGTTATTTGCTCATAACATGGTTCGACTTACATATGTATGTAATTTTTTTATGGAATAAATTAATTCTAAGGAAAAAACACTAGTACTATCCACGAATTATCATATAATTTTAATAAAATTAAATAATCTACAAACAAAACAAGACAAACTCAACAATTTTTTTTTTTTTTTTTTTTTTTTAATTTATGGCCTGGATGCGAGTCCTTTAAGCCAAGTCTTTGTTTTATTATGTTTAAAGCACTTCATTTAAACAGTTTTATGGCATATTATGCACTAATAATTTGTTTTAAAACACTTCACTTGTTTAAATCTTCAGCGAGGTATTTTTAATATACTTGTACAACGGAACGTAACTGTCAACGTTTTTGAGAATGTCGGCAAGGCGGCGGGGGACATTATTATTAAACACTTCACTTAATTCACTTGCGAGGATAAGTCTTTCAAATGCAAACACTTGACATTTAAATATAAGGTGCTCCACATCTGCAATACTACCATTCTGGCAGTGAGGACATGTACCATCGGCTATTATTGAAAATCTGGCTAAGTGCGCTGGTGCACGATTGTGACCAAACCTTAATCTGTTTATGGTGGTTATAAAACTTCGACTTCCCATCTTCATCTTCTCATACCAAGGTTTTCCAGGTAATTCAGATTGAATACTAGCATACCATCTTCCTTTTGTTTCCCTGTCTCTGGTCCATAATTCCATCCATATATCAACAACATCAGTTTTAACAGAGGCCTGACAATCCGTCAGGGGAACTCTTGTGGCACATCTAACATCCAATTTATAACCGTTTTACATAACAATAAAACGATTATTATGTGCCGAGAGAAAGCACAGCGTCGCTTTATGAAGATGCAATGTATTTTCTCACCTATTGTCAGATATTTTTATTCGATTTCTGAACGTTTTTAGCGTTTCTGAACGAATTATCTGTCACCAGAGGGCGCGCGCGCTTTAGACTTGTCATGGCGTACTTCACCAGGAAGAAACTTCCTGCGACGCTGTGCTTTCTCTCGGCACATAATAATCGTTTTATTGTTATGTAAAACGGTTATATTATGTGCCTTAGGAAAGCACAGCGTCGCTTTATGAAGACGTGTTTGTTATCTGCTGGTGACAATTTTACACGCAATTTGATGATAATGTTAATCACTTCATTAGTAAGAATGAACATAAACTGATTAGATGGGAGGCATATCCCTAATTTTTTTATTAATATTTTAAGGTACAAAATTAACAGACTTAAAGCAAGGGTCTGTTCTCATACGGACTAAAGTATATTTACAGACTGTTCTAATAGCAATAGCTTATCAGCAGTCCTGTCTCTCATAGCATTTGATCTGAGATATCATGTCTTACCTTAAACACACAATTGATCATGATAGTCAGTAACAATCAAACTAAATGTTACAATGTTTAAGATAGCTTTAAATTATATGTCGCGTACCTGTGCAATCAATCTCTCGGCATTAGTACTTATTTAAATATTGTAGCTCTGCCAACTACCTGTTTGTAGGCAAGCTTCTATAGTAAGTTCCTACAGTCTGCCCAAGGCAGGAGACGGTAGAGCGGTAGTTGCTCAGTGGGCAGCTATGCCCGTACCCTGTACTAAGTACCTACTACTGTAGGTACTACAACTCAAGGTGTCCAGTCTGCACCAAGCTGCAGGACAGTGTAGGAACTTGACTGTAAATAAATAAAATACAGATTTATTACCTTTCTTGCTTTCTGGCACTACTGGCCCAAGGGGGCTTTCCTCAATGGTTATAAGCCCTCACAAATGTGGCAACTTACTTATGGTTGTTGATTGCCCTGGTTACCTACCAGTCTGAGTACCAACTGAAGGTAATTGAAACATGATGGGTACAGTGTTCAAGAACCTGGAATTTCAAGCTTTTCAGAGATTCTTTATTAGATCTCCAATCTTTAGGGATGTGTCATCTTGACTGTCTAAACTATATAATTTAATTTAATTTATTTAATTTTAAGTATATATCTATGTATATAGCCTTAAATATTTTGTATGTATTAGCTAACACAAAGCTAAAGGTACAATACCAGACATACTCTTTATTGTGCACCTCAATACAGAAACAATACAGTAACTTACACTGCAACTTCAGAAGTTGTACACCAACAGGCAGTTGGTCACTAAAGGGCAATTCGTACCAGCCAACCTTTGTGCACTAGGTTATCTTCTCCGTGTGACACCTTGCGTGTCATATACTAGCTTCCGCAGCCTGGGAGGACAAGAGTGAGTTCAGCTGGAGTGATCTGGACCACTGTGAGCAGCATTGCAGATGAGGGCATCTGCAATTCTAACGTCCTAGTTGAGGGACCTTGAAAGCAGTTTCTAACTTTATAACTATTATAACTAGAGGAGGTTTTAGTCCAGAACAGCTGATCTATGTACCTCTGCTTTGGTGTTCTACTGTCTATATTATTTAAAACACTTACATAGAAATAGTCTCATTTTCAATAACACTTTTGTCTTCCTTAGTCTCTTAATATCCTTTGTCCCCCCCTTTTCAGCAGTTGTAGCGTCTCTATCGCTGGGGGAGGTAGGTCTGGCGTCAACTCTATCCACCTCATGAAATCTTTATAACCTGAAATGGTCCACTGTTGTTCTTGACAGCAAGTCTGCCTGACTCAGTGTGTACAACCCGCTAGTGCCCTGAGCACTAAGTGGATTCATCTGGTATTCTAACTCACAAGGGAGAAGGCTAGATTATCGCCTCATCAAGGTTGTTTCACAATTTGTTAACTGTCTCTGAAATTCAATCTGAAGTCTTTTAACACAATGGTTTGATATGGCAGGGTGACCACCTCCGAGGTGGCTGCCAGAGTTAGGTTAGGTGCCTTTCACAACAGGCTATTGTGTAGCAGCTGACAATTGTAGAAAGCAGTCAGTTTGCAATTGTGATGTATGTCTAACAGTAGTAACAGTTGTATGACATCTTATGCTTCAGTGATCTGCCATAGCCAAATTGAGAAGCTGTACGAGACTTTGTATAAAAAACTGGCATATAAGCTATGCATATAGTTTTATTTAGCCTTCATAAATGCATTTTAATCTGCTTGCTTTTTCATCTTCAATTAAATTAGTCTTTATGCCATCTTAAACATCACAGTTTAAGCAATTCAGTAGAGTGAATTATTACTGCTGCCTGATGGATAACTCTGACCCACCGTTCTATTATCTAACGTTTCTATCCTCTCTAGAATTCCTTACTTGCAAGTGAGAGTAATGAGTAAACTTTAAGTATCTGGCGCTACTCTTATTGTTGTACATCAGCTCTTTAATCTTTGTTTACACTGTGTATGAATAAAATATATTTATCTGTTCAGGAGTCACAGCCGGTGTTGCAATTCATGTGGTTATTCTCCAGACTTTTCTGGACTGAGAAATAATCTTCTCTTTTCATGCAGGATACTCTATTGATTTATTAGGCATCACCATCAGCTCTGACATAAGCATGAGTTCCATGACACTCAACAAGTTGACACCAGTCCAGATTATCTTCCTAATAATGTCCAACCACACTGTTGTCCGGCCCTACTCAGGACTGCAAAATGCTCAGATGGGACAAGGAATCATGTAGGTTTACTAGCCCAAGGCAACCTCACTCACATGTGGTCTCCGAGACCCAGCATGTTAATCCCTCACAAGGAAAGGTGGTAACGGCAATCAGAACTTTGTTTCGCTAAAATATTGCAAGGTATCTCTTTTGCAGCGTCATCACTACCCAGCTCGTTCTTTCCACATAGAGGTGCTGTGACAAGGAAAGGGCCAAGACAGATGCTGGCAAGGCAGTGTGTCTTTCATAAAGGTCTCCGCGACCCAGAAAGTTAATCCTGCACAAGGGCAGGGTGCCAATAAAAGGCCAAAAGGGAGAAGTACTTATGAGTATCTCTCATATATATTATAGGTGGCACATAAGAGAAATTATTTTCTCTAGTTCTTGCCTTGTCCTATGTTATTCAAACATGGATAAACCATCTCTCTTTCATTCATTATTTACTTAAATCTTCAAGCATAATATACATTTATTTGGTATACTAAACCATACTCAGATCACTCGCTTAATACACTCAAACTCTTCTTCTCTTCTCTCTTAGAATGGGTTAGTTGTTAATTGCTTTACTACAGGTGTTGTGAAAAATAACTGGCTACTCTTGAGTAAAAGATATGCTAGATTTGTCACTGGTGACAACTTTACTGGTTCTGAGCCTGAGCTCATCATATTATCAACTTCATCACAAAACTCTGCCTGTAGTGCAGTGACTGTGTGGTTTTCCATCTAACTTAGTTCTCTTTCTTTTCATCTTTTTCTTAACTCTCCTAGTAAATTATTTAATGAAACCAAGAAGCAACTGAAACATAGGCACAAGCGGGTTATGATATAATTGTCCCGTAGAAATATTAAATTTCTTCCCTTTTGCCATGTTCTGCCTAAAGTTTTACAAACAATTCTAGTGTATTGCTCTCATGGTTGGTTTGAATTCTTCTTAGTAAGGTTCTACTTTTAAATCTTCTTATCTATCTATTATCCTGTAGCATTATTGTTCTTCCAATATCAACATGAATATTCTGTTTTCTACAACTTGCTGTCTTCCACACTTTCTCTTCTGAAATACATGCTGTTCACCTTCCGGGTAGCCTTGTAAATACAATAGTGTAAGTGTAGACCTGTGCGAACCAGTTCATTTTGTCTCAGTATTGCACTAGACAAACTTGCATAACTCTATGTTTTGAGACGTTCATTCCCCTTCTTTAGAGGAAAGTTCTTGTTTACTGCAAAGTCTCTTAATACTGGTTCATCATACAATTATGTAGCCCCTCTACGTTAGTAGCAGGTCCTTTCTGGAAGGCTTCATAAAGATTACAGAATAATCTTTAGTTTCACTTTGACTTTTTCATCTTGTTTCATCTCTGTCACTCTTTAATTCTCCGGAAGGTTCTGCTTAGTGCCTGGATGCTTGTAGTGGCATGGTCGCCAGGAAATCTTGATTTAGAAGCAACAACAGCATTGATTGATAACGGCTTGATGGTTGGCTTCGAGCCAACACTATATCGCCTTACGACCACGACGAGCAGCCTGAAAACGCTGGCTCATGAGAACATGGCGTAGATCGCCGATGCTCTTTCTCACCCGCGAGTCACTAATGTGCTGAAAATGTTGAGTCATGTCTTCTGAGAACATGGCGAGGACCGCCGATGTTCTTCTTCACCCACGAGCAGTTAAAGTGCTGAAAACGCTGGATCATGGCTCATGAGAACATGGCGAAGATGGCCGATGCTCTCTTTCACCCGCGAGCCGCTAATGAGCTGAAAACGCTGGGTCATGGTTCATGATAACATGGCGAGGATCGCCGATGCTCAAAAACACTGGCTCATGAGAGCAAGGCGTGGCAGGCCGACGCGCTTTATACCCTCGAGCCGCCAAATAGCTGTAAATGATGGGCCATCAGCATCATACCTCACGAGAGCAAGGCGTGGGCCGTTACTCTCGTTAGTTTACCCGTAAGGGTAGGTATTCAGGTTCCAACTCCGAGTCGGAAAACGAAACATAAACAGCCCTGAAGCTAGTTTCCGTCTCTGTGGCCTTTTTGTGCTCTTCCGCACTCATATTTCTTATTTTTTCTTCACAATCTCATTTTTCAATACCGATATGGCGGCGAGAAATACACGCAATGACAAGTCTAAAGCGCGCGCGCCCTCTGGTGACAGATAATTCGTTCAGAAACGCTAAAAACGTTCAGAAATCGAATAAAAATATCTGACAATAGGTGAGAAAATACATTGCATCTTCATAAAGCGACGCTGTGCTTTCCTAAGGCACATAATAAGCACCCCAAGATATACCTGCAAGACATCTCATAACATTTAAACCTTTAACGGAATTAGACATTATATGTTTAGCATGTAAACTAAAATTTAAATGATTATCTATGACTACACCTAAAAATTTATGGGATGGAACTTCTCTAATTATCTCATTATTATATACAATATTTACATTTGATGTATCTTTGCTCAATATTAATAACTTGCTTTTGTCTGGATTTATTTTTAAATGTAAGTAATTGTTGTAATAAACATAAAGTTGATTTAACGCATCATTAATATGAGCTTTAGCTACATCTAAAATTGAATTAATAGAATATATTACAAGATCATCTGCAAATTGCAGTATATTAACATTAGAAGTATTTACAAATGAGTTAATCTCACTAGTGTATAAATTATACAATAGAGGAGACAGCGTTGCTCCTTGCATAGTGCCTTTGAAGACTTGTCGTGGTCCGTGTAATATGTTATTAAATTTAACATACAGCTCTCTATTATCTAAGAAATTAAAAATCCATTCGCAAAGTTTTCCTGGGATATTAAAATTGGACAGAACTTTTACTAAAATTGTAGGGTCAACATTATCAAATGCCCCTTGTACATCTAAAAATATGCAAACAGCATGTGACTTGTTGTAATTTGCTAGTTTTAAATCGGAGATAAGAGATATGAAGCTGTCAGAACAGCTTCTACCTCGTCGAAATCCATTTTGAAATGAAGGCAATATGTTGTTGGCCTCCACATACCAATCAAGTCTAGTTTTAATCATATTCTCAAAAACTTTACCTACACATGAAGATAAGGAGATTGGTCTATACGAATTTGCCTCACTAGGTGGTTTGTCTGGTTTTAAAATAGGTATTACACACTGTGTTTTCCAGGATTGAGGTATTTTCCCTTGTAACCAAAGTAAATTCATGACTCTTAATAAAACTTTTTGACCGTTAATATGTAGTTTTTTTATAAGAAAATATGGTATATCATCTAAGCCTGGGGTAGTATTTTTCCTAGATTTCAAACTTCTAACAAATTCTTCCCAAGTAAAAGGTTGAATAAGATACCTAGACTGATCATTATCGTTGTTCATTTCGAAAAAACTTTCTAAAGACCTACAATCGTTATTATTACCTTGACTAAGTTTATTTAAAAATGGTTCTATAAATTCATCGTTTTTATTTACCTGCTTAGATTTTAGTCCTTTAAAACGTTTAATATTATTCCAAATTAACCCAATTGGTGTACATCTATTTAAAGTTCCACAAAAACTACGCCAACTATTAGTCTTTTCCTCAGATATTGTTCGTTTTTTAAGAGCAACGAGTTTTTTGTAAGTTATATAGTTTTCTAAGGATGGATTAGACCTGTAATATTTTAATGCCTCATAGGCTTTAATGACACTGTCCTGACATTTTTATTCCACCAGGGAACCGGTGGTCTGCTAATGAAATTATTAGTTCTAACAAATTTTGGAATACACTGTATTTTTAATAGGTTGAGTTCAGAAATAAATTTCTCATATGACTCTATAGGATCATTGTCATTTAAAGGAAAATTAGAGAAAACCTCTTCTGAAAGCTCTTTATACTTATCCCAATCAGCTTTAGCATATATAAATTTATCTGTCGGTTCACTTACTTGATACTTTTCAAGAGAGGTCTGCATACTAATTATAGTAGGATAGTGATAGCTACCCATAGGGTCATCATGGACTTTCCACTCACAATGAGGTGCTAGACTTGCACTGCAGAAGCTAACATCGATCGCTGAAGGATTTCGATTGGGGTAAGTTACAGTTGTTGGATTTCCATTGTTTAAAATACACAAGTCTAAGTCACTAATAATGTCAAACAAAGTGTTACCCCTCGGTTGATTAGAAACGCAGCCAAACGCTGCATGATGTGCATTAAAATCTCCTGAAACTATTATGGGTGTTGGTAATTTCTCAATTATGTGTTGAAGTCTATTTAGCCTTATGCGTGGACGGTTTGGAGGACAGTACACGCATAAAACTGATAAAGGTCCTCGGTTAGTCATGATTGAGATCGCTATATTTTGAATACTCTCATAAAAATCGGTCTGTATAAAAGTATGTTTATATATATTTTTAACCAGTATAGCGACTCCGCCGCGACCATTATCAGCATATTTGCAGAAAATATTATATCCAGGTATCCTAAAAGCAGTAGTTGGTTTTAACCATGTTTCATTAAGAAGACAAACATCTATATTATTATCTTTTAAGAAATTGATTAGCAAGGGTTTTTTATTTATAGCTGATTGAATATTAAATTGTGCAATTTTAAAAAGTGAAAGATCCATTATTGAATATTCTTAATAAACATTTCTTCAATTGAATGTTTAGTGATTGGGAGGGAATCGGTCTTATTTGCTAACTCTATGAGAGTGGTCACAACTGCATTCATTAAGACGTCGTTTTGTAGCAATTCCTTTTTTATATCAAACGTTGGTGTTTCTGCTGGTGAAGCTGTAGAAGGAACATTAGTTTGGGATTGTGGTTTAGCAGGTTTCGATTTATTTGTCTTGTCAGTCAGTTTTTTGTCTATTATCGCCGGGAATTCTACTTTACGAGTTTCAGCTTTAGAAGCATAAGAGATGTTTGCCTTCTTATCCATTATTTTTTAAGCTTTATTGGACAAGCTTTTGAAATTGCCAAGTGAGGGCCGCTACAATTGGCACAGCATAACTCGGTTGGTTTATCGCACTCCTTATAGAAGTGGTCGCCTGAGCAAATGGAGCAACGCTGCTTTCCGTTACAAACTTTTGCCGCGTGATTGAATTTAAAACATTTAAAGCATTGCAGTAACGGAGGGACATATTCAAATACACGGTACGAGAACAAGTCGTACTGTACGTCATCTGGTAAAACATTTGATAGGAATGTTATGCTCACAGTCTGTAGGGGAATACGGTCCTGTCCAACTTTTTTTGTGAATCGCCGTATTGCGATTATTTCATATATTGAGCTTAACTTTGTGTACAAGTCCTTGTTTGAAATGTTGGTCGGTACAAATCTTATTATGCCAGTTTTTTCAATTTGGGTTGCCGGAATGTACGCCTTCATATTATATTTAGCCAAAAAGGCGTTGTTGTTTAAGAAATTATTAGCAGTGTTATATTGTTTAAAAACAACTGCGATTTTGTTTGCATTTACACGCTGTATTGCCGTGACACCTTTGATATCCGTCGTGAAGATGTGATTTAAGAAAATTGGGCTTTTATTTCCCAATTTTTCTTTCGGGTCCTGTTGTTCAACGAACACTTTAAACTCTACTTTTCCCGAGTTTTCAGGGTACAGTCTTTTATAGTCCGGTTTAAAATATGGTAAGTACGCATTGTTCAATTGCTCACCCCCGCCGCCATCGTCCGCGCCGCTGCCGCCCGAGCCGGCGATTTTGGAGCGTTTTAGGGTGGGCGGGTTTGTCCCGCCCCCCTCCTCGCCTTTCATTCTTAACACAATACCTATATATTTATTTACAACTTTACATACAGTATATACAAATTAAGCTATTAAAACTCAATAAATTATAATTTTAAAGATTGGAGCGAAAATTTTCCGACTACTTTTTTCAAATTCCCGCCAAAGAAAAAAAAACACAAACTCAACAAATTGAAGTTACGCTATCTGTCATGTCAACTGTCAATGTCAAAAACAGCTGTCCCGTCCACAGAGAAACTTTTGAATATAATATCAAACTCTTCGTTTTAAACACTGTCTCAAACTTACTTGCTTCAGAGGCGCCATCTTGGATTCACATTTGACAGCTTTAGTTTTAGTTGTCAGAGAGCCAACAATGTAGATTCTACTTGATTATTTATCATCAAATATTATTGTAATTATTTAAATAGCAAACAATGGCATCAAAAAAGGTATGCCACGGCTGTCTCTCTGTCGGTAGAAAGCTAGCTATAATAGAAGACCACGCAAAACTGTACAATCGACTGCTGTTGAAGAAATCAGAGCATTCAGTAAGTATTATCGACTTACTAGTGAAAATTACGTAAAAAGTCAGTTATTTATCGCAAATCGCATTTACAGCAAATGCGTTTATCATTCGTTAGATATAATTTAGTCGTGTACGACTGAACCATTTAGACAGGGATCCAAATTATGAATTTGATAAGTCATTGTCTACATTTTCAGACCAAACAGTTAATGATGTGCTGGGAGTGCCACCAGACCTTAAAGAACATCCAAATGTTCCGTATGAAGATAACACAAGCCCAGAGACTTTTAAGCAATAAATCTTTGGTAAGTGCAACCATAGTAGCAAAATTACTTCCACCTTGGGTGTTAACATTTGCATCCCTCATAGAGATGGGCCGAATATGGACTTTGCCGAATACGAATATTCGGCCGAACATTCGGTTCAGCTCTTACCGAACCGAACATTCGGTCGAATATTCGGTTACGCTATATTTTTAAATCGGATATTGAGATTGAAACTATTAAATGACTGATAATGGTTACATATGTTACTACAACTATGTTCTTATAATTTAATGGATAACTAAAACTTAGTTAAAACAACTGAACTCTTCTCAACTCTTAAACTACGGTTTTTGAACTTTAAAAAAAAAACAATAAAATTGTACCTATTTATATTTTGACGCATAATTATCTCTTTTTAGTAGTTCCTTAGAAAGCTACTAAAATAGGAGCTTATTATCAGATGGAATACGTAAGATCTTCATTAGTTATATACTTTGTTTATTCGGTAAATATTCGGCAATGGAACCGAATTATTCGGCCGAATACGAACATTGAAAAACTTGCCGAATATGCCGAATACCGAATATTTACCGAATATTCGGCCCATCTCTAATCCCTCACTAAGCTCAGGGTTCAATTTTAACCTCCTAAAGCCCAATGTAATGTACTTATAATGTACATAGTGTTGCAATCTAATTTGAACCTTCTATGAACTGAATAAAGTAGAATTTCCATGGTAACATTGATTTTTAAAACAAACAAAAATCTTACCAATTTATTTATAGAATAAGGTTCAAATTTAAAATGGGAAAACTAACTATGGTGGGCCTTAGAGGTTAAAATCCCTCGCTAAGCTCAGGATTCAATTTAAGAATCCCTCGCTACGCACACAATTCAATTTACAGCCTCGCTGTAAATATGTAATTTTGCTCCCTTGTAACACAATCTACTATTTCTCCCTTGAGTCTGCTTGTGTGTAAATATCATCTGCCAAATCCCACACCGGGGCAAACGACGCAACGGAGCCACGCTGTGACGTCATCGCCCAAATCCATTGTTTAATTTTATTTTTATTATTGTTCTCTTTTTTTTCTCTCTTTTTTGTTATCTAAGTTTCGTAACGCATTGGTTTTACTGTAATGTCATGTAAACATGTTTGTTTATGAACGGACAAAAGGGGGCAAAATAGAAATACCAAAATCTGTCAGGTGGTCAAAGACATGCACTAACCTTCTCTCCGGGAGTCAGGAACTGCAGGCAGGATTGGCTGGGGTCCACAATTCACCAAGGGAGCATAACCGTTTTCGCACATGTCTTATAACAGTCTGTCATAGGTGTCAACAACTAATTAGAGGGCCGCGCGGGCGGAGCGAGGCGCGAGGGGAGGGGAAACCTATCTTTTAAATATATATGGTTAGGTAGGTAGAATTATAGGTAGAATTTTGAACAATGTTTTTACTAATAAATAAATAAATAAATCATACAGATTGATCAAATCTTTTCATATTTACAGCCACAAAACTCCTTGTCAAACCTAGCAACATCAAAGAAAATTGACAATTATCAAGTAATAATATATGAAGACGAGAAAAACGTCACCACGGATATAGAAGTACCTCTAAAGCAGGAACCTGATTTATACACTGAGATTGAAATAAAAAATGTTTATGATAATTATGATATAAAACTAGTTGCAGTTAAAGAAGAGGTGAAAAATGAAAGTGATGGACTTGAAGGAATTGAAGACAATCAAGAAATAGAACTAGACGAAGTGTTAGATCCTATTTTGCCGAAGAATTCGGAAGTTAAGGAGGAAAGACCCAGGAAAAGAGCTGAATTGAAGCAGAAATATAGAACTATTATATTTGACGATATTCAGGATAAGAGGAACTATTATGATGTGGTAAGTAAGAAAACAAAACTTAAAAAAAATTGGTTGTCTGTAAAGTCGGTTTACGGACGGTAGTTTAACGTGATAACGTCAAATATTACAGTAGTATAGACAGGGGCGGTCAGAGTATAGCAAAAGGGGCCCGATTCTGGGACTTTTTTCACGTTTTTTGTTCTTATTTGAAAGAATGCATTAAAATAAGCATCTTTTATAAATTAAAGTTTTTTTTTAAACCTACTAATTTAGGAGTTAGAGTGGTGCAAAGTTGCAAAATTTTCCCGTAGCATTACTAAGGCGCCAGAGACAGTAAGCGATATCGACGGAGCCCCGCTTACGCGGGGCTCCTATTCTGTGCAGTTTGGCCTTCGGCCGTTTGAAGATACCTAACGAACCTAACCTATACCTATATAAAAGTCGTCATTTTGTAACGGTCTAGGCGTTTGCGAGACGCACGCGTTAATTTTATTAAAGTGCTAGTGCCATTTACTAATCTTAGAACCCTAATATCTCAGTAAATATTAATGGAAAAGAAAAAGTTTATATAACAAAACATCCTTATTTAAACGTGTTCTATATGATTTATCACTATTAACATAGGTTATATTGGTAAAAAAAAAATCATCGTAAATTTTCTAAGTCTCTGGCGCCTTAGTAAATAGAGAGTAAGTTAAATAATAGTAATATTCATACTCCCCGAGTTACACACAATGTTTTTTATCACACTCGCAATGTAAAAAATATGTAAATAGATGTTCACAAGTTAAGTACGGTATTAGAAATTTCATTATTCCCTTGGTAGAACGATTTGCAATGGCACATTTAAAGTGCGGGTGTGATGAAATTTTTTCAAAATTTTTTACCTACCCAATTGTTATAATATTCAGGTTAAGATAGGCCAAGAGGCCGCGCTGAGTTGGCTCGAGAAGCGGAAAGAACGCGCAAGCGGCAAGCAGTTCCAGTGTCAGCTCTGCTACGCCGGGTTCAAACAGAAGAAGTTCTACGACCGCCATCTTACCCTGCTGCACGCACAGGTAATTTGTAAAGTAAAACACACGGCCGCACCGCACCTGTAAGTGGGAGTGAGTAGGGAATACCTCTTTCTCGCTCCTACTTACTGAATAGTAACGGGACGACCTTGGTGCAGTACGGTGCTGGTACGGTCGTGAGTTAGCACAGTAAGAGAACGCGCCGCAACTGTTGCCATCGACTTTTTTGTCGCGACCATGGCCTAGTATGAAGGTGCGCACACGAGGCGACGCAACTTTTCATACAAATACGAATTAAAGTCGCCGAGAAACTGTGTCCCCCGTTGGCGCGCACCCTAAGAGCGCTTTCGCACTTCGTCCGATCCGAATTCGTGAAAATAAGATTCGTCATAGCCGTAGAACTATTTGTGTGGTACTTTATGCACTACATCCCATCTCCGTCTTCCGATTTCATTCCCTTATTCTTCCGGATGTATACTCTGTCAAACAAGTCTGTCAGTAAATAAGAACAAAGAAAACTATAGATATAGACATAGACATTTTATTAATAATATTATAAATATTACACGTTCATCAATAAAATTATTTAACAGCAATTAAATTAAGATTAATACAATTTCAGTCTAATTATAATTTCGAATATTTAATTGAAAGATGCATTCATTGATTATATTACATATGATAATTATGTCATTTAGATTTGTTAATTTGATTTTATACATCATTATTATTTTATTCTAATATAAGTTACTTGGTAGGTCAAAGAAATCTTTTATGTCATAGAAGGTATATGCGTCCTTTTCTTTAGGGTGCTAGAGAAAAGGATACCTATAGTGTTTTGTTCTTATTTACTGACAGACTTGTTTGACAGAGTATAGTTGACATCACCTTTAAGACCCCTTACTCCTTAGAGCGCTCATCAATTTCACGAAACGTCCATCGATAGATGGCGTTGGCGCTCGGTACGCGAGCACCGGCAACTCAACGCGCGTTTCAACGCAGACACGAATAATCTTGATAGTTTTGAATTAAATTGCTAATAACATAATTTTCAATTTTATATGGGCTCTTTATTTAATTTCATATTCATGGTATGGTAGTAGTAAATAAGGTATATGAATGTAGTAAAAGTATAGTATTAGTCTACATGTACATATTATATAAATTCAGGTTTCCTAATTGATTGATTCAACAACCAACACCGCTGAGCCGAAACTACGAAAGCTAGAAAGTCGAAATTTATATAGATTGCATTAACAAAATTTCGAAGAGATAAGAATCGATTATGAAAATTTACACCCCTAGTAGAGGGAAAAAGGGGGTGAAAGTTTGTAGCGGGATCAATTTGTTTTTTTTTTATTAGGAAAATTTTAGTTAGGAACTTGAAATTAGAGAATAGTTTAATAGTGATTTCTGTTTTTTAGGGTTCCGTAGTCAACTAGGAACTCTTATAGTTTCGCCATGTCTGTCTGTCCATCCGTCCATCCGTCCGTCCGTCCGTCCGTCCGTCCGTCCGTCCGCGGATAATCTCAGTAACCGTAAGCACTAGAAAGCTGAAATTTAGTAACAATATGTATATCAATCACGTCAATAAAGTGCAAAAATAAAAAATAGAAAAAAATGTTTTATTAGGGTACCCCCCTACATGTAAAGTGGAGCTGATTTTTTTTTTCATTCCAACCCCAACGTGTGATATATTTTTGGATAGGTATTTAAAAATGAATAAGGGTTTACTAAGATCGTTTTTTGATAATATTAATATTTTCGGAAATTATCACAGTTATAGTGACTTTCATATTTTTATAAGAACAGCATGCACTTACGTCCAGAACAGTGACATTTGGTGCATTGGAACTGCTCATGATGTGTCACTTTTTAACCGTCGCCTCAAATCTGAGAGATTTGAGGCGAGGTTCTCAATTCGTCTGTATGTTTATTTATTTTTTTCATTTTATGTTTGTTCCTCGATGTCTCCGTTGTTACTGGACCGATTAAAAAAAAATATTGAATGTATATGAATACAGATAAAAAAAAAGTAGTAGATAAAAAAAATATCTGCCCCCTCTTTACATGTAGGGATACCCTAATAAAACATTTATTATTATTAACGACCTTCCACATATTTATAATGAGCCCAAACATGATGGGGTTATGATGAGGAGAATAGCAGTTCTGTTGACCACCTCCTGACTCCATCATGAGAACTTGGACCTCGTCTAGTTCGATGGTGCTCGTCAGCCCAAATCTAATGAGCCCGAACATGATGGGGTTATGATGAGGAGAATAGCAGTTCTGTTGGCCACCTCCTGACTCCATCATGAGACCCTGGACCTCATCTAGTTCGATGGTGCTCGTCAGCCCAAATCTAATGAGCCCAAACATGATGGGGTTATGATGAGGAGAATAGCAGTTCTGTTGACCACCTCCTGACTCCATCATGAGACCTTGGACCTCATCTAGTTCGATGGTGCTCGTCAGCCCAAATCTAATGAGCCCGAACATGATGGGGTTATGATGAGGAGAATAGCAGTTCTGTTGGCCACCTCCTGACCCCGTCATGAGACCTTGGACCTCATCTAGTTCGATGGTGCTCGTCAGCCCAAATCTAATGAGCCCAAACATGATGGGGTTATGATGAGGAGAATAGCAGCAGTTCTGTTGACCACCTCCTGACTCCATCATGAGACCCTGGACCTCATCTAGTTCGATAGTGCTCGTCAGCCCAAATCTAATGAGCCCAAACATGATGGGGTTATGATGAGGAGAATAGCAGTCTGTTGACCACCTCCTGACTCCATCATGAGACCTTGGACCTCATCTAGTTCGATGGTGCTCGTCAGCCCAAATCTAATGAGCCCAAACATGATGGGGTTATGATGAGGAGAATAGCAGTTCTGTTGACCACCTCCTGACTCCATCATGAGACCTTGGACCTCATCTAGATCGATGGTGCTCATCAGCCCAAATCTAATGAGCCCAAACATGGTGGAGTTATGATAAGTAGAATAGCAGTTCTGTTGAACATCTTCTGCCTGACTCCATCATCATGAGAACCAGAACCTCATCCTGGTCCCAAAATATAATAATAATTCAAACTCTCAACAAACTTCACGTATAACTTAAAATCCAAAATCATATGAAAAGCATGTCGAATGCTAAAATTGCATAAGGTGTAAAAAGGATCAAGATTTGTTTAGTCGCAGTTTACGGCACTTCTCGGAACTATCACGCTGCTTACGAAAGCCAGGTGCGCCGGACGATCAAACGCAGGTCCGTTGTCTTCGAGCGCTCGGCGCAGACTGAGCGGGCTCGCGTTAGCACAGTGTCTTTTATTCGAATTTTAGGTGTTTTAAAAACATATCTATCGACAGAAAGGTATGTCTTATATGTATGATTTTTTTCTTATAGGTCAATAAGAAGTTCTAGTTTAGGATAATATTATTTAAGAGTTACAAAAAATGCAGGAATCGCAGGAAAAATACATAATGTAAACCTCTTTTTATCGAAAAAATGGGGAGGATACGGAAGGTTATTTATCCACCATTTCAAGTAAATCTTAAAATGTCAAAGTATTAGCTACCTCGTACAGGATATAACAAATAGGATTGTGATCATTTATTACCCCAAATAACATTTTTAACAGCACAATCACGATTCTAAACGAGCTATTCCACTACGAAATTTGAAAACGTCTTCCGAAAAAACTGATTTTTCGGAAGTATAAAAAGACATATTTTAAAGTAGTACCAATTGACTTTCTAGCTTAAGATATGTACTTTTAGGAACATTATCATTTTTTTAATAATCATTTAAAGTTTCTTTATAATTTTGAATGAAAAAGGTTCTATTTTGCAAAAAACGCTCGTCTTTAGGAATAAGGCCTCTTAAGAAAGGAGCCTTTTCTACCCTGCCAGGAGGTAACAAACTGGCACTTTTTCTCCGTGCTATGAGGGAGCAAAGTGACCGTTTTCTGTTCAGAGATACATTTTTATTACTACGCTGCTGTATAATACCTCTAGTATTTTTTTTAGTTTCAATAATATATTGTAAACATATATTTCCTCATAGTTTTGACAGCCGGTCTGGCCTAGTCGGTAATAACCCTGTCTACTAAGCTGCGGTCCCGGGTTCGAAAGGGCATTTATTTGTTTGATGAGCACAGATATTTGTTCCTGAGTCATGGATGTTTTCTATGTATTTAAGTATTTGTATATTATATATATCGTTGTCTGAGTACCTGCAACACAAGCCTTCTTGGGCTTACCGTGGGACTCAGTCAATTTGGGTAAGAATGTTCTATAATATTTATTTATTATTTATTTATATATTTCTTCAAATTCCAGTCACTCAAATTCGAATGCGATCTCTGCGCGTGTCGCTTCAAGGACCGCAGTCTCCTCAAACGTCACATCGACCAGCATTTCGTGCAGTTTTCGTGTAAGCTGTGCGGCTTGACGTTTCCCTCGCGCAGTCGGCTGTACGTGCACTTCGCGCACGGCCCGCACGGCCGGCAGATGGAGTGTAAGAAGTGCGGAGCGAGGTTCGAGTGAGTACTCCATATAGTCTGCACATACATACATAATTATTACATATAAGTCACAGGAGTTACAAGTAACAAATAGTAGTGTTTTACATCACCATTTTGGGAAAAGGCTATTTATTCCCAGCTAGAAGGGAGCAAAGTGGCACTTTTCTTCTCTAGAAGGAATCAAAGTGTATTTTTAAATTTTTATTTAACTAGCTTTTACCCGCGGCTTTGCTCGTGTTAAATTCGAAAATTGCGGAATGCTCCATACTAACTCCCCCCCCCCCCCATTATAGGGAAGTGGGGTGTTAGAAAGAGACAAAAAGCAGCGTATGGCACTCTCCATCCCTTCAACTATCTGGATAAACAAACAGACACACACTGACCTGACTGTCCCTACACATCGACCAGCATTTCGTGCAGTTTTCGTGCAAGCTGTGCGGTTTGACGTTTCCCTCGCGCAGTCGGTTGTACGTGCACTTCGCGCACGGCCCGCACGGCCGGCAGATGGAGTGTAAAAAGTGCGGAGCGAGGTTCGAGTAAGTATCTATATTACTACTATAGACTATCAAGCAAATCTTGCCACTGAAAATACAGCAAATTTGAAAAATGGTCGACTCACCCGCCAATAGGCCAGTTTCCTATACTTGAAATAAAATATTTTATGCAGTGCACGACATAAAGCACCACATAATTAGAAGAAATATATGGACAGTAGTTATGTTTAAACATAATTTATATTTAACAAGTCAAAGAGAAAGATATAAAGTAAATTAATTGACCGTGACGTCACTCCTCAGTATTTCATAGTAATTTCATATTAGCAAATCCTTTTGACAGTTCTTAAACAGAAGCTGATTTGACTAGTAGGAAACTAGCCTATTGTGTTCATAATACGCGCGCCTTCCTAAAACGTTGGCGGAATCATAGACGAAACAACACTTAAAAATTGATTGAAAATGTGGAGGCAAAGTGAAATTCCCATTGAAAATTTGAATTGATTTGGTTGACCGTCTATAGGTGCTGTCCTCATTTCGTGCAAGCTGTGCGGTTTGACGTTTCCCTCGCGCAGTCGGTTATACGTGCACTTCGCGCACGGGCCGCACGGAACACTAAAAAGCTGAAATTTGGTACCAATATGTATATCAATCACGCTGACAAAGTGCAAAAATAAAAAGTGGAAAAAATGTTTTATTAGGGTACCCCCTTACACGTAGTGGGGAGTGTTTTTTTTTTTTCATTTCAAACTTAACGTGTGATATATTGTTGGATAGGCATTTAAAAATGAATAAGGGTTTACTAAAATATTTTTTTGATATAATTAATATTTTAGGAAATGATTAAACGTGCCTAAAGTAAGAAAAAGTGCCCCCCCCCCCCCCCCTCTAACTTTTGAACCATATTCTTAAAAAGTGTGAAACAAATCACAAAAGTAGAACTTTATAAAGGCTTTCTAGGAAAATTGTTTTGAACTTGATAGGTCGAACCGTTTTTGAAAAAACTACGGTAAACTGCGGAACCCTATACTGAGCGTGGCCTGACACGCTCTTGGCCGGTTTTTTTAGTGCCAAGATTTGGCTGACCGTCTATATTTCCTACTCTATTTGTCTTTATGCAGCTGCACGAAGCCACGCGATTTCTACACACACTACCGGGAGACGCACGGGCTCCCGCAGTGCGACCACTGCGGGCTGCGCACCGCCACCAAGACCAAACTCGCCCGCCACATACTGTGAGTGCTCATACATACATACATACATACATACATACAGGTCAGAGATGGACCGAACATTGAAATTGAAATTTCCGCTTGTTCCTTGTAGATAACCAAGTTTGATAACTGGTTTTGTATGGAAAAATAATTATTCTTAGCTAACTGGGTTATGAAATAAGATTTTTTTTTCTTCGTAGAACACCATTATTTTTTGCAGTTTTCTACGAAGAATACTTTTTCTTCTTTGCTTACCCGGTTATGAAATGGGATTTTTTTTCCTTGTAGAAAACCATAATTTTAATGCGTACAATAATTCATATACGATATCAAATGACATTTCGCATATAAGTTAAGCCGGGGTTCGAACCCGCGACCTCCGGAACGAAAGTCGCACATACTTATCTACAGCTAGGGTACTAGCTCTTTTTATAAAAAAAAACAGATTATAGAATGTTCAACTAATTTCAGAGTCCGCCACACTGACTTCCGTTGCAAACCGTGTGACATGGGCTTTAGTTCCTTCCACGCGTTGACTACGCACAACCGCCGCAAACACGTCGTTGATACCAGCGAGCGTAATTACTGCGTCGAGTGCGACTTACAGTTCACGAACAGGTGCGTACTGTTCCATACAATAGTTTCACACGCAGCACAACCGTCGACGCCAGCGAGCGTAACTACTGCGTTGAGTGCGATTTACAGTTCACGAACAGGTGCGTACAGTTCCATACAATAGTTTCACACGCACTACAACCGTCGACGCCAGCGAGCGTAACTACTGCGTTGAGTGCGATTTACAGTTCACGAACAGGTGCGTACAGTTTCATACAATAGTTTTACACGCACTACAACCGTCGACGCCAGCGAGCGTAATTACTGCGTCGAGTGCGACTTACAGTTCACGAACAGGTGCGTACAGTTCCATACTATAGGTTCACACGCAGCACAACCGTCGACGCCGGTGAGCGTAACTACTGCGTCGAGTGCGATTTACAGTTCACGAACAGGTGCGTACAGTTTCATACAATAGGTTCACACGCACTACAACCGTCGACGCCAGCGAGCGTAACTACTGCGTTGAGTGCGATTTACAGTTCACGAACAGGTGCGTACAGTTTCATACAATAGGTTCACACGCAGCACAACCGTTGACGGCAGCGAGCGTAATTACTGCGTTGAGTGCGACTTACAGTTCACGATCAGGTGCGTACTGTTTGTCTGTCTGTCTGTGTCTGTATGTGGCATCGTAGCTCCCGAACGGATGAACCGATCTAGATTTAGTTTTTGTTTTGTCTGAAAGCTGAGTTGGGTCGGGAGTGTTCTTAGCCATGTTTCTTGAAAATCGGTCTACTATGTCGCGGTCGGGGGTCTTTTCAAAATTTTAATTTTGTGGTTAGGTTATTTAGTTAAATACCTGTGCACATGATAACAAATAATTTCCCTGTTTTAGTTTCTACGTTATATTTCTGCCTGCTATTTTTTGGTAAATGAATACCTAAATGATTTTTTTTTATTGTTACAGTGTGCTGTATAACGAACACGTGACACGAAGTACGAAACATAGCACGAAACCCAGGTAAGCAGCACTCTACATGGATCTTAATAATTATGTAGTACTAGCTTTTGCCTGCGTTAGAAAGAGACAAAAAGTAGCCTATGTCACTCTCCATCCCTTCAACTATCTTCACTTAAAAAATCATGTCATTTGGTCGCTCCATTTTGCCATGAAAGACGGACAAACAAACAGACATACACATTTTTCCATTTATAATATTAAGTATTAAGTATAGGCTAGTTTCCTACTAGTCAAATCAGCTAGTTTTGACAGTTCTTAAAAAGATTTAAGAACTGTCAAAACGATTTGCTAATATGGAATTACTATGAAATACTGAGGAGTGACGTCACGGTCAATTCATTTACTTTATATTTTTCTCTTTAACTTATTAAATAGAAATTATGTTTAAACATAACTACTGTTCATATTTTTCTTCTAATTATGTGGTGCTTTATTTCGTGCACTGCATAACACATTTTATTTTAAGTATAGGAAACTAGCCATTGGATATGTTTGGCGCTCACGCGCTGAGAGGAAAAACAACCAATTTTCATGTTCGTTCAACAAGTATTTTGGTTAAAATAGCGCCTACGTGCTCTTTGGTTTAAACAACAAGTTAGATTTTGTTAAGTGTAACTAGAACATTATACAAGTTTCATTTTAAGTATTTGAATCAATATTTTATGTGAATCAACAAGTCGATTTTATAAAAGCAACATGACTCATATTGTTTTAAACATATGTTTGGCTGATTCAATCAAATATCTTTTAACAAGTTTGACCTTGTTGTTCGAACAAATTCGACTTGTATCATCAACATTGTGATTTATTCCGTTTACTAAAATACTTTTGTTTCATATGGACGACCGGTCTGGCGCAGTCGGTAGTGACCCTGCCTGCTACGCCGCGGTCCCGGGTTCGAATCCCGGTAAGGGCATTTATTTGTGTGATGAGCACAGATATTTGTTCCTGAGTCATGGATGTTTTCTATGTATATAAGTATTTGTATATTATGTATATCGTTGTCTGAGTACCCACAACACAAGCCTTCTTAAGCTTACCGTGGGCCTCAGTCAATCTGTGTAAGAATGTCCTATAATATAAACCCGCAACAAGTTGAACTTGTTAAATTCACAATGCAAATTTGTCTCAGTGCGGGAGTTTTATGTAACCTAATTTATGAAATGTTTAGAGTGGCGTGTCCCATGTGCGACAAGACTTACAGCAAGCGCTGCTACATGACGAACCATTACAACCTGGAGCACCTCAAGGAGAGCAAGTACATCTGCCCGCGCTGCGACAGGGTAAGAGTAAATAATAAAGACATACTTATATATAACCTGTGTGGTGACGGGTTAAGAATTTCACGACCCCCTTTCTTCCCGTGGGTGTCGTAGAAGGCGACTGTGGGATATGGGTTAAATTGTGGCGTAGGCGAGAGGCTGGCAACCTGTCACTGCAATGTCACAGTTTCGTTTTCTTTCAACCCCTTATTTGCCAAGAGTGGCACTGAAGCTTTAGTAGTTTCATGTGTTCTGCCTACCCCTTTATGGGATACAGGCGTGATTGTATGTATGTATGTATGTTATATATAACTCCGTATAGACAGATAAAGTCTAAGAAAAAACGTACCTCGAAACCATCAAGAGTAGCCAACCAAATCATCATCATCCTCCTTGCTTTATCCCGGCATTTGCCACGGCTCACGGGAGCCTGGGGTCCGCTTTGACAACTGATCCCAAGATAGGCACTAGTTTTACGAAAGCGACTGCCATCTGACCTTCCAACCCGAAGGGTAACTAGACCTTATTGGAATTAGTCCGGTTTCCTCAATGTCCTATAATAATATTTATTGAAAAAAAAAAGCATATTATTCTATTCGAGAATACATGGAAGAGACTCACTCACAATAATTATATGTATTAAAAACATATATTTTATTATACACCGTGTTTCACTTAACACTAAAAACCTGAAAACAGTTTGTTCAGAATCGAGAGTAGAATCGATTGAGCTATATCTTGATGGGGGTAATATTTTTATTTAAATTTGTATTATTAGTTATTTTTTAAGTGCCTATTCTATTGTACTCGTAAGACAACATTGTGTATATCGAATTGCTAGAGGTTGTTTACCTTTTTCAGTATTTAGGGGTATTAATACTGGCTGGTTACTTGAACGATTATTTTTTCCGCTACGAGTTTGACGTTGTTTGTCAGTTTAAACTTAATGTTTATCATAAGTCATAACAAATTGAACTTGTACCTAATTACAACCTTGTCATTTTGAATATTGGGTTTAAATTTGCTTACTGCGATTACCTGTCCAATTTGAAGTTTACTGTGACAAAGCTTTAAAGTGTTTTACAATGACATCTTAGCTGTCTATTGGTAAACCTTATGTCGTTGCAGTAACGTACACAAATAAATAGTTTTATGGTTTATAGTGGAAGTTAGCAATTATTTTATTGAGTGTAGAGCTAAAAGTCAAGTAGAGCTGTACAGAAAATTAAAAATTCAATTAAAAAAAAAGTAACTATCAGATTAAAAGATGAATACTCTAGATGAGTTTAAAAAAATAAAAATCAGTTGGGGTGTCTGAGGTTTTGAGTGTTACCGGAAACACGGTGTATATTTCATTTAGACTAAGCCTAAAAATATGTTTGTTTAAATAGTATAAGAAAAATTGCCATACCCTACCAGGGTGCCATGTGATCCCGTGTACCTATACCTATGTAAACAACTTTGTATACCATGGTTTGCAATAAATGATTATGTTATCTTATCTTATCTTATTAATTTATCCCTTCCAGAGGTTCCTGAACGGGTTCCGGCTGCGCTACCACGTGAAGTACTACCACGAGAAAGCGCCCAAACCCAAGAACCACATCTGCACTTACTGCGGGAGGGGATTCAATGTACGTATGTCAGCTAGAACCCGCGTGACGGGCACTTGTGAACTTTGCTCAGATGCCGGAGAACCCGCTGGGCGGGTTTTCGTCATACGAGCGGGCGGTTAGAAACTACGACCGGTTTCTGACGTAGTGCGCCATTTTTTGTCTGGTAGTGAATGTATTGAGGGTAGAGATGGGCCAAATAGCTATTCGGCGATGTGCGTTTGTCAGATTAACACATTCACTAAAAAAAATTGAAAAAAAACCTCGAACGAAACATGACTAAGAACACTCCCGACTAATAGGCCAGTTTCCTATACTTAAAATAAAATATTTGAAGCAGTGCACGGAATAAAGCGCCACCTAATTAGAAGAAAAATATGGACAATAGTTATGTTTGAACATAATTTCTATTTAATAAGTCAAGGAAAAAGATATAAAGTAAATGAGTTGACCGTGACGTCACTCCTCAGTCTTTCATAGTAATTTCAAATCGTTTTGAAAGTTCATAAAAAGAAGCTGATTTGACTAGTAGGAAACTAGCCTATTCAGCTTTAAAAAAAAACTAAATCTAAATCGAAATTTGTTTTTTATCATGCAGAAACGTCTGCGAGCGATATAGTCATAGGGCTTACGGAAAAAAACTGCATTTTATGCAGAAAGCAAGCCACTTTGCACAGTGATACTAGGGACCAATACAAATGATTTCATCCGAGGAAACACGATTTTCATTCACTAGAATTCAAGATGGCGGACATTTTCCAAAATGGCGGCCGCATATTTTTAAAAATTTGTAGAATCGTAACGGCTGCACCGATTTTAATGGTTGGGATGTCTATCGCATCGTATTGAAGAGTTCATTAATATAAAAAAATAAAATTATAAAAAAAATTAAGATGGCGGCCGAATAATAAGAAAAATATGAAAATTTCAAATTATTTTTTTCATTCTCGTGCAATTTACCAATAAATTTTCTATGATATGGCCACATTTTTATGTATTTAAATTAAACCTGATAATATTATCTACATAATAAAATAAAAATCATGAAAATCCGTTGAGTAGTTTTTGAACTATACTGATTTGAAATGGAGCGCGCGGATTTGAAAGACGTTTTCGCACGTGATGTAAACAATTTTGGAATCATAACGGCTGCACCGATTTTAATGGGTGGGGTAACTATCAGTTTGTATTAAAACATTTATTTATATAAATATTAAAATCATTTAAAAAATAAAGATGGCGGCCGAATAATATAAAAAAAAATGAAATTTTCATTTTTTTTTATTCTCACTAAATTTACAAATAGTTTTTCTACCATATAGTCACATTTTTATTTTTTTTAATAAAATCTGATATTAACATCTGCAAAATAAAACAAAAAACATAATATATAAAATCCGTTCAGTAGTTTTTGAACTATGTATACGCATTGAAAATGAAGCGCGCGGGTTTGAAAGACGTCTTTGCACTTGATATGTGATGCATCGTATCGTTTGGTACCGCTATAGACGCAAGACTGATTATTTATTTTAGTCACAACTTACTATATTACTATTCAGAATCAATGTTTTTAGTATTCATATACATTATTAGTTTTTTATTCCGAGTTTAGGTATATTTAGATAACCCCTGTAAACTTGACCATCACATAATTTGTATTTTAATACGTAAAAGAACTTAAATGCACATAACATAACATTTGTATTAATAGCAATTGTCCTTTCCGAGGACTCCAGAGATAATTTTCGACAACTTCTGTAGGGGGCTTCAGAAATATCTATGTATAAAATAACTTGTTTTCTGTGACAAGGAGCGTATGTTTTTGTAGTGCTGGCGATGTTGGTGGGATGCTGGTTATTAATTTTGGTTGGAAACAGTTCCTTGCGCACCAAGTTAACCTATAAATGTTGAGTCTGCGGATCAAGTTTTCAAGCTTGGCCATTATTCCTCCAGGAATACACTGTTCAGCATGACAACCAACAAGACTTTTTCGAGAAACTATAGCCTGTTGATGTTATAAATGTGGTGATTTTTTTTTTCTAAACAATTTACTTCCTCAGAGAACATTTGCTCTGCTATTTCAGGGTAAACCATAGGAACGTAACCGGAAGAAGCTGATAGCCTCATTGTACCTCGCGCAAAAGATATGGCGGAACAGGGACTCACGCGTATCCTCACATCTTCCGATACAGATGTCTTGGTATTTAAATAAAAACCACTGGAGTCTTCGGGTGAAGGATAGACGTAAAGTCAGGCCAGATTCGGGTTTGGACCTAGCTTAGAGCCTCGAAAGGTCTTTGCCTCATGTGAGACCTCGAGTGAGTTCAGGGTGGTAACGGATGCTACAGTGTCCAATGCCCTTCGTTGAGTTTATCTCGCAGTTTGTAGCCGTGGAGGCTTTCAGGGCGTTACGTGCGAGATCGGACGTGATGTAAATGGAGGCAGGAATGACGGCAAAATGACACTTTACGAGTGCCTCAGCCGCCAAACCATACCGGTAAACAGGCCTGAGTCCATGCTTGCTCACTAAAATATGTGTTAAGAACGGTCCCAATTTGGCATTTAAGAATGTGATCTGTGGAGCTAATTATATTGGGAAATTTCCAATTCTTATCTAGTATATTTTCTTCAAATGAGAATAACCTACCGGAGTATAAGGTACTACTGCTATTCGTGGTTTTTACGCTTTTACGTCTGATACCACTTCTTTTTTCAATACAAAAGGAAAAAATCATGTTCTAAAACATTGTTTGCACACACACTGAAGTTATACCAGCTTTGATAGAAACATCGCAGTAACTACAAAGTCTTCCGGGAGGAATAATCGCCATGCTTGAAAAGTTCACTCCAGTTCAACTTGGTGAGCATGAAACTGTTTACCACCGAAAATAAATTAGTACCTAACCAACATCGGCAGCACTCCGTGTCGTATAACAACGCCCCATATTCTGGATATTACTTCCATCATCCTGGGGTTGGAAGACGTACAACGATAGTTGGGTACTGCAGTGGTCTGAAAACAGGGAGATATGGTATGAATATGTATACTTGGACAATTGCGGTTGTGAAAAAGGCTGCGAAACAATACGCTGTACGTGTTGTGAGTCTACCCTGCGCGGCGCAATGCAAATAATGCAATGTATTAATAATGTTTTATTTGCAAAGGGATCTGCCAAAATAAAAAGTATTTTGCAAAAATGATATTATAAAAAAAATGAAAAAATGAAAATGAAATATTTTTTTTTCAAGTAGGCATATTACAATGCGCATATGAATGTCAAATACGCCTCAGCCTCGAGAAGATTTCAGTCCCCCCTCAGTTGGGAGGGGGGTATCCACTATGCTATTACTATAAATTATTATGTTATCATTATTTCCTTGTTTGATATTATTTTGTATCTCTTTTATCTTTCAGTATAACCTAGACGAGAAGTAAAAAATATGTTTTGTATTAATATATGTTTCCGTAGCCCCCTACAGAAGTTGTCGAAAATTATCTCTGGAGTCCTCGGAAAGGACAATTGCTATTAATACAAATGTTATGTTTTGTGCATTTAAGTTCTTTTACGTATTAAAATAAAAATTATGTGATGGTCAAGTTTACGGGGGTTGTCTAAATATACCTGAACTCGGAATAAAAAACTAATAATATATATAAATACTAAAACCATTGATTCTGAATAGTAATATAGTAAGTTGAGACCAAAATAAATAATCAGTCTTGCGTGTATAGCGGTACCAAACGATACGATGCATCACATATCAAGTGCAAAGACGTCTTTCAAACCCGCGCGCTTTATTTTCAATGCGTATAGTTCAAAAACTACTGAACGGATTTTAATGTTTCTTGTTTCATTTTGTAGACGTTAATATCGGATTTTATTTAAATAAATAAAAATGTGACCATATGGTGGAAAAACTATTTGTAAATTTCGTGAGAATAAAAGAAAAATTTAAAATTTCATATTTTTTTTATTATTCGGCCGCCATCTTTATTTTTTTAAATGATTTTAATTTTAATATAAATAAATTTTTTAATACAAACTGATAGCTACCCCAATCATTAAAATCGGTGCAGCCGTTATGATTCCAAAATTGTTTACATCACGTGCGAAAACGTCTTTCAAATCCGCGCGCTCCATTTCAAATGAGTATAGTTCAAAAACTACTCAACAGATTTTCATGATTTTTATTTTATTATATAGATAATATTATCAGGTTTAATTTAAATACATAAAAATGTGACCATATCATAGAAAATTTATTGGTAAATTGCACGAGAATGAAAAAAAAAGTTTGAAATTTTCATATTTTTCTTATTATTCGGCCGCCATCTTACCTTTTTTATGACTTTATTTTTTTATATTAATGAACTCTTCAATACGATGCGATAAACACCCCAACCATCAAAATCGGTGCAGCCGTTACGATTCTATAAATTTTTAAAAATATGCGGCCGCCATTTTGGAAAATGTCCGCCATCTTGAATTCTAGTGGATGAAAATCGTGTTTCCTCGGATGAAAACGTTTGTATTGGTCCCTAGTATCACTGTGCAAAGTGGCTTGCTTTCTGCATAAAGTGCAGCTTTTGACCATAATTTCGCCGTAAGCCCTATGACTAATATTACATATTTTTAAATTAAAGCTTACCTTGCCGGGGCCACCAAGGCCAAAGGTCGCAGGTTCGAGTTCTGCCGGAGGTGTGAATATTTCCATTTTTCCTTTAATTTAAAAATATGTAAATCTAAATCGGTTCACCCGTTCCGTCCACAATGTCGCGGTCGGGGGTTTTTTCTTCAAAATTTTGTTGACATAGAAATGTCCTTTTGAAAAGACACTCCTCTATTATTATTAACCTTCTTATTTGGTCGTATAATAATTTCATTTACCCTAAACTGACAGAAGTCTTTTGAGAGTAGATTCTGTTCACATTTATTTGAATACCTTAAGATACTGATTATAATTACCTTTTAATTCCAGACTCGTCGCATCCTGGACAACCACGTACGCACACACACGGGCGAGCGGCCGTTCGCGTGTCCGCACTGCACCGCTGCGTTCGCGCAGCTGACCGCACTGAAAACGCACGTGCGATCTGCGCACAAGTGAATACTCGACATATGTCACATTGGCAACGGGTTGGTCAACCGCACTGAAAACGCGTGAGATATGCGCATAAGTGATTACTCGACATATGTCACACTGACAGCGGCTTGCGTCAGTCAACCGCACTGAAAACGCACGTGCGATCTGCGCATAAGTGATTACTTGCCATATGTCACACTGCTGCTAAAGCCTGACCAGAAACATAAGACTACTGTCAAGAGGGCGCTGTTATTCTGATGTATGCAGTGACAGTTCAGTATAGTATGAAGATAATAGTTCTAATGAAACTCGGCGCGTATGAAGGCTTTACCACAGTATAATAAAGAGTACTATCGTACAGTATGGCCACTCTCACTCCCCGCTGAAAGTGCCGCCCACCCGCTCTCGGTTACCTCACAGTTGCCGCCTGTCAAAAACGCGAACGGTCGACCTGTCATATCTCACTCATACAAGCATGGTACGCGTTCACCTACACGAGCTTAGACTGTGTGCTAGGAACGCGCCTCTTTCATATATTTGAACGTCAGTGTCCGAGGTGTGGTTTTACTGCGCACAAATCCATACTCCATGTCACATTGGCAGCGATTTGCGTCACGCTGTCAACCGCACTAAAAACGCACGTACGATTTGTAAATAATAAATTAATAAAATACTCCGCGACCGTCACACCGGCAGCGGTACCTATTTGTACATTTTGTTAACAAGCCTCTTGTGCAATATAGTTGAGTAAGAGTATTGTTATTAAAGTTTCATGAATAAAGTTATTTAATACTAAACATATACTGTGTTTGAATAAAGAATCTTGTTGAATTAATCAAGGTACAGCTTGGCAAAAAAAAAAAAATAATAGGGGCGCCACCATCTATGTAAACCATGTGGCAACTATTGACTCACTTTTTTATGAGAACAGTAGGTAAGTGTTGCTATATTAAAAAAGTTTGTTCAATTTCTACTCTTTTTTGCCAATTTGTAGTCACATTGTTCGCAGTTGAAAGGTTTTTCACCTGTGTGTCCTCTAGTGATACTTAAACCAAAGACATAATGTAACTCAGTATAGACAGATAAAGTCTAAGAATAAAACGTACCTCAAAACCATACAGAAAAGGTACGGTGACCTAGATGGCGATACACCTTTGGGGGACGGTCGGCTAGATGGCGCTAATATTAATATTTGACATTTTAAGACATATCAAGCTAAGAATATGGGCCAAATTGACAAAACTGAGGTTCAAAAGTTTTAAGCTTGTGTCGAGAGATGGCAGTCTATGCACTTCGATTACACATTTTACTTTGACAGTAACTCTCTATACTAGTAATACTCGATCTTCTAAGTTTACTTGATCCTTGCCTAGAATAGGGAATATTAATAAGTGTGAGAGAACTCTAAGAACCATAACAATTATTGTCAAGTATCTGGGGGCCGATTTTTGAATCTCACGGCGTTCGAATTCAGAAAATTGTCACTGAAAATATAGTAGGCAATTTCGGTGACAATTTTCTGAATTCGATTGATTCAAAAATCGGCCCCCTGATGGCAGATTTCTAAATAAATACTATTAGGAAGTAACAAAAGGTTGTGGTACAC
Organism: Leguminivora glycinivorella; assembly: GCF_023078275.1. Lineage (NCBI taxonomy): Eukaryota > Metazoa > Arthropoda > Insecta > Lepidoptera > Tortricidae > Leguminivora > Leguminivora glycinivorella. Next base: position 1,071,101 of record NC_062995.1, on the reverse strand, counting down.
TTGTAGAAACATTTTTATTTTATTAATAAAACGATAACAGTAAGAGAGACACTAGTTAGATATTCTAAATTGAAATAGATACCATACATTAACGAAAAAGCGATCAAGCCCACTGGTGGCGAAGCCCGACCGCGGCCGGGGTGGTGTAGCGGTCCAACACGTCAGCCCCGATTGCTGGAGACCCGGGTTTGATTCCCGGCTTCGCTACCAGCGAGTTTGATTGCCTTTTGTTTAGTAGTATAATCTAATCTAAATATATAAAAGAAGAAACTGACTGACTGACTGACATAAACGCACAGTCGAAACCGCTGGTCCTAGAGATTTCAAATTTGGCACGCAGGTTCCTTATAAGGTGTAGAGGAGCACTAAGAAAGGATTTTTCAAAATTCACCTCCTAAGGGGGTGAAATGGGGGTCCAAAGTTTGTATGGGAAAACACGATTAGTACAGTCAACCTAAAAAGTGGATTACCACTTTTCGACCTTATGTGTTTGAAATAGAGTAGAAAAGTGGTAAACCACTTTCTTGGCTGACTGTACGCGGACGAAGCCGCGGAAAAAAGCTAGTTTATATATAGTTGTGTCACAACACACATGCCTACACCCTGAAAGGGGTTCATAACTAACGAAATGAAACAAGAAGGAAATTAAAAAAAAAAGGTTATGAATAAAAGGGCTTTAATATATAGTTGTGTTACTATACTTAAATAAACAAATCAAAACTTCACTAGTTTCATAAGTAGTCAGCAACCGTCGGCTTTTGCAACTATACTCTGTCAAACAAGTCTGTCAGTAAATAAGAACTAAGAAAACTATAGGTATCCTTTTCTCTAGCACCCTAAAGAAAAGGATGCATATAGTTTTTTTTGTTCTTATTTACTGACAGACTTGTTTGACAGAGTATAGTTTCGTTGCCTTTTTATGCTGGGGCGTGGAGATGTGTTCATTTGCAGCTTTCCTGCTCTTAAACCCAATATTACAAACAACGCAGTGACTATACGAAAACTCAACCTGCAAATAATGAAAATAAGCATTAATTTAAAATGCATGTATGTAACGTTAGTGTACTACATATGTGAGTGTGCACGGGAAAACGTCCCACTTTGTCGATTGTCATAAAGCCGCTTTGTCAGTTTCTTCATATAAAGATAGAAGTAAATCTTTATCGGCGGGTCGCCTTAATGGTAACCGACCAAGTGGGACGTTTTACTAAACACACTCACATATCAATTCACAGGCACAAGCTATACTTGACAAATTCCTAGTTATGGTCATAAATATATACAGCTTGGCAAAAAATGAGTATAAATGGAACAAAACTCTCAATGAATGTATAAAATTTCAAAACATATAGTCTAGGAGGATATAGAATAGAATAATGTTTTCATCACATCTGCTGTTTAAAGGTCTCATTGCGTCTACGTGTACTGAAGAATAATGTACTATTTTATTCCCAAGGGAGTAATGGATTTAGTTTTAAAAATTAATACAATCCGTACAATACTTCAAAGGATTTTTTTTGCACAGCTAAAATTTGACTATTAAGCTATAAAAGAATATTATATGGTATGAAAAATGCATTTTATTTATGTTTTTCAATTATTTCAGTGTGTTTTACATTTATTTTGTAAATTGCACGTAGATAAATCGTTATAATTTGCAATCTGGCAGGAAATTGTGACGGCCATCTCGATTTGCGCTTGACCGTGTGGCCATAACAACGGGCAGTAAAACACCGCCATTCATTGAAGGTTTTGCCTTAAGATTTTTTTTCTGTGTTTTCCTCTCAAATGTGATGAAAAATATTGTGTGTAACTCAGGAGGTAACGATTTTGTAAACTCGTGTCTATAACTCTCTCCAGCCTGCGGCTGTCGCGAATTATTAACACTCGTTGACAAAATCCCCCTTACCTCCCTTGTTGCACAATATACTATACAATCCATCCCGACGTATCACTTTACAGCATTGGTCACTGGGTGACTGAGGAAAAATTACAATGTGCAAAAGCTACCCACATACAAGAAATATTAATGAACCACAGTTTTATTTCATGAATAACTATCGCGGTAACCGAAGACAATATAATTTAATTTAATCGAATATTAATATAACTATAATTTAATATTATATAATGTAATGTGATGTAAATTGTAAATTTTATTTAATGTAATATGATATGGATTTTAATTGTCCGAAATAAATGATTTTTTTTTTAATATTTTTTTTTTTTTTTATACCACGTCGGTGGCAAACAGGTATACGGCCCGCCTGATGGAAAGCGGATTATTATAGGACATTCTCAGTTCTTTTCTCACACAGATTGACTGAGTCTCAAGAAGGCAAAGAAAAAGGATATTAGTATAATTGCTTACCTTTCTCAAACCGCTACAATCTACAGTCTTTATCAGATTATTCATATGACGCACTTCATATTTGTGCATATCTATATTAGGGTGGAGCGAAAAAACACTTTTCTGGAATTAGCAAACCTAATAGTTATCAATCAATGCCCCTTAGTCTAAGAAGCCTTTGTGCAAATTTTCAGATTTTTAAATCAACATCTACTGCCTCCGCATTAGGTTTGAAATTTTGAAAATTTCATACAAACCTGAAAATTCAACTTTTAGATAAAAAATGTTTTTCTGCAGTATTATGTTCAGTATACATTATTGATACATATTATTACAAGAAACTACCAAAAATTGCGAAAATAGCGTTAAAAATTGCCAATTTTCAGTATTTTAGCGGCTATTTTGGCGATTGTACTGAAACTAGACAAACTTTGGCGATTCTTGACGCTATTTTCGCAACATTTTGTAGTTTCTCATAATGATATGTATCAATAACATATACTAAACATAATATTGGCGAATTTTTTTTTTATCTGAAAGTTGAATTTTTAGGTTTGTATGAGATTTTCAAAATTTCAACCCTAATGCGGAGGCAGAAGATGTTGATTTAAAAAGCTGAAAATTTGCACAAAGGCTTCATAGACTAAGGGGCATTGATTGATAACTATTAGGTTTGCTAATTCCAGAAAAGTGTTTTTTCGCTCCACCCTAATCTATATCGCTTTTAGGAATAGAGATATGGCACACAATGCACCGGACGTCATTTTCATTATGCAAATAACTATGAAAGTGATCAATTGGTATGTTAAGTATCTTATTCGTCACTTTCACTTGTATAGCACCATCAATCTCTTTCACTTGAAGAGAACTCTCAATCTTGCATAGTAATTCTACATATGTCTCTTTAGTATGGTTTTTAAATTGTTCAGCAATATTAGACACAGGTCTGTTCATTCTATCTGTCTGTGGCTCTAATATTTCTTGGACTTTATTGAAAATGTTACGGCATCGGCTAGATGTTGGCACTACTGGTGGTATAAATGGTTTTTTTACCCGAGTTTTGGGATTTTTGTTCGTAGAAACAGTATCTGTATTCTGAGCACATGTTTGAATGTTCTCATCAGTCTTCTGTATAGAAGTAGACTCTGCAAGCTCTATATTGTTAATTGCTTGAATAATCCCAGCGTTTTTTGTATCATCATGATTTGTATTTGAATTTTTGACATCAGACTCCACATATTGAGTAGACACAGAGTCTATAATGAGGTATGTCGCCTCACACACTTCCATTTCAGGCAGGTTTTTCTCAGAGTCCTTGATTTGATTAAAATTGCTTCTACATTGAGCCATGATTCCTGAAATACAATAAATGTTGCAAATTTTATTTCATAATCACTCAAAAAACTGGTTTAGAGAGTGCCCTGATTGTACAATATACAATGTGAGAATAGAATAGAATAGAGAATTTATTTGCATTACATACATGAACCCTGATAAGGGTGTAGCAAAGTACAAATGTGTCATTTAGGTACTAACTAATACTAATAATAATAATGTCACAGTTTCGTTTTCTTTCAACCCTTTGTTTGCCAAGAGTGGCACTGAAGCTTTAGTAGTTTCATGTGCTCTGCCTACCCCTTTATGGGATACAGGCGTGATTGTATGTAGGTATGTATGTAATACTAATAATTATACATTTTGCTTATTTATAATATTTATGATCAGAATGTTATGTTTGAAGTACTATAAAACTACATTGTATCACCATCTAAAATATCTGCTATTTTATAGTATCATTTATCCACCAGTATAGATTTAAGTTGGCTTATAAAGATTGAGTCTAGTTTTTCAGTTTTTTGAGTGTGTGGGGATTTTATTATAGACATTGATGGCTCTGTAATATGGTCCGTTTTTAAATATTTCTAATTTAGGTTCTGGAAGTTCTAGATACTGATGGCGGCGAGGATTTTGACAAAATTTAAATAAATGCAGGTTTTTTTCTCACAAATGATGCAACTTCCAGAATATACAGGGAAGGGAGAGTCAACAGGTTTAAGTTTTTGAAATGTGTAATTGTGTATGTATAAATCTCTTAATTTTGGTTAGTATAGGACATAAACAATGTAATTTGACAAATAAAAAACAAGGATTTACCAATAAAACCAAGGTTTTACTGATGCCTCTTGGTAATATTATAGAAAGAAAGAAAATATTTATTTGGCATAGAGATACATGATAAAAGTCACCTGAGAGCTCACGACTGTTGCTCTCAATAATCAGCCAAAACCCAGAGACGAGATGATAAAACCAAGTAATTAATAACTAGTGCACCAAATAGGATGCCACTCAGCGTACACCGTGTCTTATAGACGCGGCACTGGTTTTCAGGTTACCCAGAAAATTAATAACTAAATTTCAAAGTAAAGTCTAACAATTAGACTTAACTATTGAGGGTTAATATAACGTATTTATTTTTTAATTATAATAATGTTAATATCAATCAAGTCAATAACTAGACCCTTGAGGCATTGTACCAAGAATACTGGCAACATTTCCTCACTGTATCGCAATCCTGATACTTTGTGCGAGGAAGTTGCCAGCTCTTCTGTCACCAGTTACCTCAACCAGACGCTTTGCGATTTCTGTAAAAAACTTGTCCTTGTGACCTAGAGTTTCTACGCCAAAAAGTACTAAGAGGTATACTTTGCCAAGACTTTTGTATTCCTCGCACAAAGTATCAGCATTGCGATACAGCGAGGAAATGTCGCCAGTATCCTTGGTAAAATGCCTCAAGAGCCTATTTTAGACATTAGCTAGCTTTTAAGTTTAGTCTTAGTTTCCTAAATTTATATAATTATGTAAATTATGTTCATGTAAATAAAGAGTTTTAGTCAACTACAAAGTAACTTGTAAACTATGTGAAGTGTGAAATTGTAATCAAACCAAATATTAACATGACTTAAATCAAAACATAATTCCTACCGTGTTTATCCACTTTTCACTGCACAGAAACTAAATGTTACTCTTCTCTACAAATTTATTTGATTGAGCTGAGTGACGTTTTCATAGATTTGAAAAAATACCCGTCGTCATGACATTTGACATATTAAATTTATGGCGAAGGTTAGGCCATTGGGGTAATGTAGAGAAACTCCAGGTTGTATGTACAGAAGGGAATGAATTTTATTTTCAGAAACGCTTGTTTATATACAATTTTGAATCAAGAGAGAAAGAGATAATATTTACATGTAAGAAAGAGATAGAAAAAGGTATCCCGCGCATGCGCGCGGAGAACGGTGCGCCGGCGCGGCAGTGGCGCCACTGCCGCGCATGCGCGACAGATCGCGGGTCGCGAATAAAACTGATTGACCTCCGGCCGCGGGTCCTTTTCGCCGCCGGCCGCCGTGGAGTGAACATCGTGTCGTCGCGCGCCGTGCCTCGCTCCGCTGCGTGTTTCTCCGCTGAAGATGAAGACACGACGACTTCGACGAGGATGCTGCAGGCTCCGATGATTGTCTTGTCCTTGTCAGGACGATGATAAAACTGTCCTTTTCGGGACAATATAAACTGCTCTTCTCAGAGCAAGCTTCAATGTTTCACAATCAATACTAACATCACTGTTCTTGTCAGAACAGTACTGTTTCAAGGACTGCACTACACATGTCAATCTGTGTATATGTATATTGTGTGTATCCCCACAGGATTCCTCCTCAAGCGAAGCGTACCGGCAGGCGGATCGTGCGGCCTCGGCGAGTTGTGTTGTTCGTCCTTGAGGGTGTGGTCGTTGAGTCGGGTCCATTTCTTTTCAGGATTCCATTTTTCTGTTGTTTGTTGTTGTTGTCCTGTTGTGATGTCGGTAGACTCGATGGTGTTGTAAGTTGTGTAGCTTTTTTCGTTGTTGTGGCAGTAGGCATTCTCGTACTTGTGTTCGTTGCGCTCGAAGTTGTAGGTATAGGTATGTTGATTGTGCTCGAAGTTGTACTCGTAGTTGTAGGTGTGCTCGGAGTTGTAGGTATATTCGCTGTTGAACTTGTAGTAGGTATTTGCGTTGCGATCGTTGTAGGTATATCTTCTTGCTCGGTGTCGGCGATGATGAATGCGGGTTTTAGGCGGTCGATCGAAATATTCACTTGCCGGTTAGGTAGTTGCAGAGTGAATACTTTGTCGGTGCGCTTGAGTACTCGGTAGGGTCCGTCGTAGGGTGCTTGTAGCGGCTTCCTTACAGCGTCGACTCGTACGAATACTTGTTCGCATGTGTGTAGATCGCGATGAATGAAGATAGGTCTCTTGGTGCTATGCGGGATCGTCGGCGTCGGCGTTAGGCTTCGTATTGTTGCTCGTAGATTTTCCACGAAGTCTGGGTCCATAGTGACGTCACGCGTAGGTGTGAGTAGCTCTCCGGGTAGTCGTACACTGCAGCCGTAGGTTAGTAGGGCTGGGCTAACTCCGGTGTCGGTGCGAAGTGCGGCACGTAGTCCAAGTAGCACGCTAGGTATGACGTCGATCCATGACTTCTCCGTTTGTAGTCTAGCTTTTAGTGCGGCTTTCAGACTTCTATGAAAACGCTCGATCATAGCATTCGACTCAGGATGGTAGGGTGTCGATCGCGTTCTTTCGATGCCGAGTAATCGCGTGAGTGATGCGAATACTCGACTTTCGAACTGACGTCCTTGGTCGGTCGTTATGGTAGCGGGGCAGCCGAAGCGGGAAATCCAGCCTTCGTATAGTGCTTTCGCGACGTCTTCGGCTGTGATTTCGATTAGCGGGATCGCTTCGGGCCATCTTGTTGCACGGTCGATCATGGTGAGTAGGTATCGATGTCCACTGGCGGCGGTCGGTAGAGGTCCCACAAGGTCGATGTGTATATGTTCGAACCTTGTAGTTGGCGGGAAACTTCCGAGAGGGCTTGAGGTATGTCGCTGTATCTTCGCGCGCTGGCAGTGTACACATACTTTTGCCCATTTGCCTACATCGGCGTTTAGACCGGGCCAAAAGTATCGCTGTTTGACTAGTTTTCGTGACGTTCTCACTCCGGGATGACTTATGTTGTGTACAGCGTTGAAGGCGGCGCGGCGATGCTCCTCGGGTACATAAGGTCGTAAATGCGGCGTCGATGTTTCGCAGAATAGCTTGACGGTGGTTCCGGGAATTTCAACTTGCTTGAAAGTTAGGTTTTGTTGCTGGGCGAGTGTTTGAATGTTGTTGCTATCTCGCTCTTGCGCTTCTGCTAGTAGTTTGTAGTCGATCGGAGATGGACAGGCGATGGCTTCGATGCGAGATAGGGCGTCAGCGGCTGCGTTTTGAGTTCCGGGAATGTGTCGTATATCGGTTGTGAATTCACTGATGTACAACAGCTGACGGGTGCGGCGCGGTGACTCGTTGTTTGTAGTTATCTTCGTAAATGCGTAGGTGAGAGGTTTGTGATCGGTGAATATTATTAATTCACGTCCCTCGAACATCTTGTTAGAATATATAATCTCCATATACCATCTGTATTGGCTACTTAAACTTGCTCTGATTGTCTATGAAAGTAATATGTAAGTTTATGGTCTTTGACGTTTCCTTCCTTCTCTTCCGTCATGGCCTCCAATGGAATAGGCACGTAATTGCTCTCCTCTGTCCTTATTTTAATTTAATTAACAATATGTAGCGCTCCATACGTAAGTTAATTTAATGTTTAGTGTCAGCTGTGATGTCCTGAAAATGTAATCCTTTTTTTCTCCGGTTCTTTATAATAAAGAATGTGAAGAATCTCCGAGGTTTGATTGTGGTAAGCGACCCACGCGCCCTGTAGCAACTCACCTGCAAAGCCAACTGTAAGTTGCTAGATCTGCCGACCCATCTGGCGTGCAGGTCTATCAGGTTCCGGTCCCAGCGTTAATCGTCGAGAACAGGAAGACGACGACGATCGGCCACAGCGCATGGTAACCTAACCTCACTTAACCTACACTCAACATGGCAACTACAAGCGAGAATGAGCGAACGCCTCACGCTACGTTCTCGTTCGACAAACTGGACGGAGTGAATGATTATCTAAACTGGAAATTCTGTATGCGGCACGCATTAATCATGGAAGGTTTGTGGTCGGCGGTGGAAGGCTTCGAGACAGACACAACTAAGATTCAACGTGCTCTGGCAAGAATATGTCTTTCGGTAAAACCGCATTGCATACAACATTTACGGACAGCTGACACAGCTAAGAAAGCATGGAGCAATTTACAACAGATTTTTGAAGATAAAGGTCTCTACAGGCGGGTCGTGCTGCTGAGGCAACTACACCGGGCAAGTTATACAGATTATAGTTCTATGCAACAATACATTGAGGCGGTCACAACGCTTGTTCAAAAGCTAGATGATATTGGCCGCACAACAGAAGATGCAGAGGTTGCTGAGCTACTACTGTCGGGGCTGCCACAGGAGTATGACGTCCTGGTTTCGAGCTTGGAGGCTGCTAGTCTTACTAAAACTTTAACAAGCGAGATGGTACGAGCCCGACTACTTCAAGAGGAGTTTCGACGCACCACTAATGACAGCGATAAGGCTAATGCAGCATTATTTACCAAAACTACTTCGAAGAAAATAATCTGCAGTTACTGTAAGAAGCCTAATCACCATAAGTCGAAATGTTTTAAGTTCAAGAGAGACAAGAAAAATAGTGACAGTGTTCAACATGGTTTAACAGTGTCTGCTCTTGCTGCGTATAGCTCCGAAGACTGGATTGTGGACTCTGGGTGTACCAACTCCATGTGTAAGCATGAACATTATTTTAAAACTCTTGATAAAAGTTTTACCAGTGTTGTAACTGTAGCCAATAAAGAAACTGTGCAATGCCTTGGTTTAGGAACTGTAGAAGTAATTTTAGAAAACAATGTTGTTAGAACTATTGAAAATGTAATGTATGTCCCCCAAATAGCAACTAATTTGTTGTCTGTACGTAAGTTAACCAAGAAGGGCCACATAGTTCTATTTTCAAATGACAAGTGTTATATTTTTAACAAATTGCAGCAATGTTTAGCCACTGCTTCTGGTAGTAAAGGTATTTATGTGTTAGATTGTGTAAGTAACTTCAATCCACAGAACAAGAATACCCCAGCATGTGTGCAGAGCCACCACACCCCTACAAGCAAGGAGTACACTTCTTGTGCTGCCGTGGATGCTACGAGGGAGCATGATTGTGCTCTTACAACCTCGGATGTGCCTGCGCACATCTGGCATAGACGGCTGTCACATTTAAGCAAAGCAGGTATGTGTGAACTTCTTAATATGTCCTATGGCTTAAATGCTTCTGTTAAAGATTGTGAGCTAAAGGATTGTGAGACTTGTATTAAGGGGAAGCAAAAGGTTAAAAGTTTTCCTAAAGGTAAAGCTAGGAGGGCACAAAAATTGCTTGCATTAGTTCATTCTGACGTCTGTGGTCCTATGGAGGAGTCAACTTGGGGGGTTCACGTTACTTAGTGACTTTTACAGATGATTTCAGTCGAAAAACATATGGCTATTTATTAAAATATAAAAGTGAAGTTATGAGCAAATTTATTGAATTTAAAAATTTAGTAGAACGACAGACAGGCCATAAGATCTTATGTTTGAGATCTGACGGAGGAGCTGAATATTGTAATAGTAGGTTTGACAAGTATTTAGCTGATTGTGGGATTGTTCATCAAACAACTATACCTTACAGCCCTAGCCAAAATGGCGTCTCGGAGCGTCTGAATTTGACCTTGGTCACCAAGGCACGGTGCATGCTGATAGATTCTGGCTTAGGCATGCGGTATTGGGGTGAGGCTGTCATGACAGCGATATATATTAAAAATAGGTCACCCACTGCCGCTGTGCCTGGTGCCACTCCAGAGGAACTATGGTCAGGATCCAAAGTGGACCTGAGCCACCTAAAGGTATTTGGATGCAAAGCCTTCTGCCATATACCTGATTGTAAACGTTCCAAGTTCAGTGAAAAGTCCAAAGAATGTATCTTTGTGGGCTATTGTGAGGAATCTAAAGGGTATAGATTAATTGATCCCAAAAATCCTACTAAAGTCATTAAGGCGAGATCTGTACATTTTATTGAAACTGTGATGAATGATTCTAATATGAATAATAATATTCTAAATAATGATGTTTCAATGAATAATAATATTTTAAATAATCATATTATTTTAATTAATGACAATGTTTTAAATAATGAGATCTCCCAGAATGATAACAATTTTAATAAAGAAATAGTGCACAATAACAATGATATTGTACCCTATGACTCATCCAAACATTATAATGTTTCAGAAACTTCAGTGTCGGAGCCCTGCACTGGTGATGAGGCCACCAGTATGCGGGTCGAGCCCCTGAATGCAGAGCCAGCTTCATCTAGCGATGGTGGGGAGCAGCGTGTGGCGCAGTCGCCAACAGAAGGCGGTGCTGAGAGTTCAGAGTGGACCATGAGCCCACCTGACCACCAATTCCTGTCGTGCAGTGATGGTGAGGAATCTGAGGAGCAGTCGCCAGCATCTGAGCATGATGTCATCGCTCAGCCAAGCACGGGACGCCCCATCAGAAGTACACGGGGTATCATGCCCAACAGGTATGGTGATTATGATTTATCCCTTATGGCTCATATTGAATCTGAGCCCCTTTTCTATCATGAAGCAATGGCATCTGATAACTGTGATAATTGGAAAGCTGCAATGCAAAAAGAATATAATGCTCTTGTTAACAACAATGTTTGGCGGCTAGTAGACCGACCAAAACACACAAACATTGTAAAGTGTAAATGGGTATATAAAGTCAAAAGTGAAGCTTCCGAAAAGACAAATATAAAGCTCGGTTAGTTGCTCGTGGTTTTTCTCAAAGAAAAGGCGAAGACTACAATGATGTTTTTGCTCCCGTCGTGAGACATTCTACAATGAGAATTTTATTCTCATTGGCGAATGACCTTGATATGGACATAAAGCACATTGACGTGGCTAATGCATTTCTTAATAGTGAACTCGATGAGACAATTTATATGGAGCAACCCGAAGGTTTCATTTCTGACCCAAATAAAGTTTGTTTATTGAACAAAAGCCTGTATGGCTTAAAGCAAGCCAGTAGAATGTGGAATTTGTGTGTTAATAAATTATTAGCTGATAATGGCTACGTGCAAAGCAAATGTGAGCCTTGTGTGTATGTAAAAAGGTCCAATAATAAATTATCGATAATAGCGTTGTATGTAGATGATTTTTATGTGTTTACACAGGACCGTGAATGTGCAACTTCATTGCTAAATCTATTGGAAAAAGAATATAATATTAAAGATCTCGGAGATCTCAACAATTGTTTAGGTATAAGTGTTGTTCGTGACAGAGCGAGAGGTATCTTAAAATTGAATCAAACAGAATACATTAAACGGTTATTAATACGCTTTGGCATGGAAAAATGTAAGCCTGTTAGTACACCCATGATGTTGAATTGTAAATTAGATAAAAGTGAATCAACTACTGCAACTCTGCTTGATAATGAAATGTTTCGTTATAGAGAGTTGCTAGGCAGTTTAATGTATCTCTCAGTATGTACTCGGCCTGACATAGCATTTGCTTGCAGTCAGTTATGTCAATTTAACCATGCTTTTGATAAGAGTCACTGGTTGGCAGCCAAGCGCGTCCTTAGGTATTTAGCAGGCACTTTAAATCATTCACTATATTTTTATAGGAGTAATGACTTAAAAATTACTGCATTTGCAGACGCAGATTATGGGAACAATCTGCTGGACCGTAAGTCCTATAGTGGTTTTATTGTAAAACTGGGTTCTTCTACTATAGGTTGGGAATCTAGAAAACAAAAATGTGTGACCCTTTCATCTACTGAGGCTGAGTACCTATCGATTGGGGATGTATGTAAAGACTTGTGTTTTATTAAAAATTTCATTTTTGAGCTTACAAATAAAAATGTCAATATTGTAATTTATAATGATAATCAGAGTGCACATAAGCTCCTAGAATGTAAAGAATACTGTCATAAGAGAAGTAAGCACATCGATATTAGATATCATTTTGTAAAAGATTTAATACGAGACGGGTTTGCTGATGTCAAATACTTACCAACTGAGAACATGATTGCAGATGTGCTTACTAAACCACTAGGTAGAGTTAAGCATGTAGAGTTTACAAAGCTAATGAATGTAAAGCCCTGAATGTGAGCTTCTGTTATGTTTAGTAAATGGTCTACGGAGCTTAAGGGGAAGTGTTAGAATATATAATCTCCATATACCATCTGTATTGGCTACTTAAACTTGCTCTGATTGTCTATGAAAGTAATATGTAAGTTTATGGTCTTTGACGTTTCCTTCCTTCTCTTCCGTCATGGCCTCCAATGGAATAGGCACGTAATTGCTCTCCTCTGTCCTTATTTTAATTTAATTAACAATATGTAGCGCTCCATACGTAAGTTAATTTAATGTTTAGTGTCAGCTGTGATGTCCTGAAAATGTAATCCTTTTTTCTCCGGTTCTTTATAATAAAGAATGTGAAGAATCTCCGAGGTTTGATTGTGGTAAGCGACCCACGCGCCCTGTAGCAACTCACCTGCAAAGCCAACTGTAAGTTGCTAGATCTGCCGACCCATCTGGCGTGCAGGTCTATCACATCTTGCGGAAGTGTTTGGTACTCATGTAGATAGCCAGTAGTTCTCGATCGAATGTAGAGTAGCGAGTCTGGGCGTCGGAGAATTTCTTCGAGAAATAGCCGAGTGGTTGCCAAGTGTTGTTGACGTATTGATTGAGTGAGGCGCCTGCGGCTCTGTCACTGGCGTCGCTAAAGATGGCTAGCGGGGCGTCGTGAGATGGGTGCGCGAGCAAAGCGGCGTTTTGTATGCTAACTTTGCAAGCGGCAAATGCGGCGTCGGCCTCGTCGTTCCACTTGATCTCGGTCTTGTCTTTCTTCTTAGCGCCGTGCAGGTGTGCACACAGCGGCGCTTGTAGTATGGCGGCGTTCTTGATATTCTCGCGGTAGAAGTTGAGCATTCCGAGAAATCGTCGCAACTCATCGATATTCCTTGGTTTCGGGTAGTCGATGATAGCTTGTACTTTCTCGGTAGGTGGGCGTATGCCGTCTTTGCTGACTTCGTAGCCGAGGAACTTCACTGATGACTGGCCGAATACGCACTTCGACGGGTTGATTGTGATACCGTAGTCTTCGAGTCGGCGTAGTATGGTGCGTAGATGTTGTTCGTGCGTAGATTCGTCAGTAGATGCGACAAGTAGATCGTCGACGAATGGGAATACGAAATCGAGATCTCGTAGTACTTCGTGTATGAATCGCTGGAATGTCTGTCCGCAGTTCTTGAGTCCGGGACACATTCGTGGGAATTCGAACAGGCCAAATGGAGTTATGATGGCGCTCTTCTCGACGTCTTTCTCGGCGATAGGTAGTTGTTGATAGGCGCGATTGAGGTCCAATGTTGAGAATATTTTCTTGCCGGCGAGTTGGTAGGTAAAATCACGTATGCGTGGGATAGGGTAGCGATCGGGCTTGGTGATAGCGTTAAGCCGTCGGTAGTCGCCACACACACGTAATTCGCCGTTCTTCTTCGGTACGACGTGAAGAGGTGATGCCCATGGACTTTTGCTTGGTCTGCATAGACCCTGTTCCATCATGTTTGCGAATTCTTTCTTCACGAGTTCGTAGCGGTGCGGTGCGATCGGACGTGGTCTGCAGTGTAGCGGTGGCCCAGTTGTTTCGATGAAATGTTCGACGTTGTGTTTCGGGCTGAGCTTCATCGATGTTAGGCGTGTCGTTCCTGGGTAGTCGGCTAAGATGTTGTGATACGACTGTTGCACGTCTATACTGCGCACGGTAGGTATAGTAGCGTCAGTACAGAGTTGTGCGTCAGTGTATAGTAGCGTCTTGCCGTCGATGAGTCTTCTTTTTGTGATATCCACGACGATGTGATGATGATCGAGGAAGTCTGCACCGATGATGGGTTTCGAAACAGCTGCGATGATGAATTTCCATCGAAACGGACGACGAAGTTTCAAGTCGAGTTCGAGTGTCTTCTCGCCGTAGGTAGGTATGACTGTGTTGTTAGCGGCGTAAAGTTGAAATGGCAGTTCTTGCGCCTTCGTGCCGGGTGTTCTTGGCAGGACGGAGATGTTCGCTCCTGTGTCTACCAAGAAGACGAGTTTGCTGTTGCGGTCTCGTACGAAGAGGCGGTGAGATTTCATAGTAACGCCGGTTTCCGCCGCAGCCAGCGTTACGTCTAGTTTTCCGACGCTGACTTTGCTGGCGGTATGGGCTTGAAACTGCAGGGCTGAGAACATTTCTGCGCATCCATGCCGAATCTTCGATGGTAATTGCAGTACGGCAGAGGTGAGTGTCTTCGGTTTCTCGACGAGCTTCGGTCTTGAGATTGCGAGTTATGGCGCGAACGCGACGGGAATCGGCGATGCGAGCGACTGTAGCGTTGATTGTTGTAGTCACGTGGTCTTGAGCGTAGTTCGGCAACTTCTAGTGACAATCTACGTATCTCGCCGATAAGAAATTGAGTATCGACAGATGACGTAGACTGCGGAGATGGTGGCGGTGGTGCTGGCAGCGAAGGTGGTACGACGGGGTGTGAAGAGACTGCGGCGATTGCGTTCGACGATGATGGCGTGTGCTCCATCATTTTGTCGGCGAGCAGTGCGAGATCTTCTAGCGTCGTCTTGATTTTGAAGGCTTCGCTGACGGTGAGCACGGAGCGAATGTGTGGCGGGAGATGGTCTAGCCACATCATCTGTATTGCTGACTCGGGGAACTTTTCTTTGTTCAGCGTCTGCATTCGTCGCAGGAGTTGGCTGGGTTTCTGTTCGCCGAGTTCTACTTGCGACAGTAGCTTCTTCGTCTGCGCGCTGTTGCTTTCTTCGTACACGGAAATCAGTCTGTTTTTGATCGCCGTGTAGTAGTTGTCTTCGGGCGGCGAGTAGATGAGATCGCTGATGTTCTGAATGTCTTGTTTGTCGAGCTGTGCGATAACCATCTGCGCTAGCTGTGCCTGGCTCCTCTTCAATTCTGCGGTGGCGGCTTCGAAACTGCAGAACCATAGGACGGGCTGGTCTCTCCAGAATGGCGGAACGCGCAGGGAGAGAGATATGGCAGCGACGTCGTGGGATAAGGTAGTTGCTGCAGCGGTCGCCGTAGTAGGGTTTTCTTCCTCTTGCGGGGTAGCACCGTCGATTTTGGGAGGCATCTTGAATTTCTTCTGGCTTGATTTCTTCCTTTTTCTTCAGAATGTTCTTCTTGTAGCTGGTTCAGAGTCGGTGGTCACCACTATGGCGAAGGTTAGGCCATTGGGGTAATGTAGAGAAACTCCAGGTTGTATGTACAGAAGGGAATGAATTTTATTTTCAGAAACGCTTGTTTATATACAATTTTGAATCAAGAGAGAAAGAGATAATATTTACATGTAAGAAAGAGATAGAAAAAGGTATCCCGCGCATGCGCGCGGAGAACGGTGCGCCGGCGCGGCAGTGGCGCCACTGCCGCGCATGCGCGACAGATCGCGGGTCGCGAATAAAACTGATTGACCTCCGGCCGCGGGTCCTTTTCGCCGCCGGCCGCCGTGGAGTGAACATCGTGTCGTCGCGCGCCGTGCCTCGCTCCGCTGCGTGTTTCTCCGCTGAAGATGAAGACACGACGACTTCGACGAGGATGCTGCAGGCTCCGATGATTGTCTTGTCCTTGTCAGGACGATGATAAAACTGTCCTTTTCGGGACAATATAAACTGCTCTTCTCAGAGCAAGCTTCAATGTTTCACAATCAATACTAACATCACTGTTCTTGTCAGAACAGTACTGTTTCAAGGACTGCACTACACATGTCAATCTGTGTATATGTATATTGTGTGTATCCCCACAAATTCATAGATTTAGAATTATTAAACTAGATTGTTTAGTTAGGTCAAAAAGTGTGTCCACATGAGAGGTAATTGTTTGGGCTGGTGTCCCTCTCGCACTTGCTGACAATGTCAACATTATTCAGTGACGTCATCACTGTCGTAAATTGGGGATACCAGTCAATTTTCAAAGTTACTACTAAATCTACTAACACCCAATTGAAATTATTTTTTAATTATACAAATCTTTGATTTACTGGCATCAAAATAATTACATTATAATTATTTTCAAATTTTTTGAAATATATCGAAACCCTAGTTTGAATATAACATTAAAATAAAATAAGAAGTTATAAAGTCAGGTAATATACAGATAAAAATACTACTAATATGGGAACCTCATTAACATTGGCAACACGTGCGAGAGGGACACCAGCCCAAACAATGCCCTCTCATGTGGACCGTTTTCGCTAGTCTGATACGATCGACTTTCTGTTTCAGTAATAAGGTTTAATTTCGTATGGCAAAAAATGTGATTGAGCTGTCCCGTGTAAAGGTCTTTGATTAAATTAAAGCTAAGAACCATAGAACTACAGTTAAACCAGAATGAGTAGTTAGGTCAAAAAGTGTGTCCACATGAGAAGTCATTGTTTGGGCTGGTGTCCCTCTCGCACTTACTGACAATGTCAACATTATTCAGTGACGTCATCACTGTCCAAAGATCTTTACAGGGGACAGCTCAATCACATTTTTTGCCATACTAAATTGAACCTTATCACCGAGAGAGAAAGTTGATCGTATCAGACTAGCGACAGGGGCGGCTCACTCCGCGATTCTATCGCCGCGCTATAAGTACATGCCGGCGGCCGCGAGTTCGCGGCCTAATCAGGGGTGGCGCGCGTTCTCACGGAATGCACGCTCGCACCTTCTAATGTTACATTACATCGCGAGTTTTTTTTAAGGTTCATATGCGATGCCCGCGTGTGGAATGGCTAATAATGCATAGTTAAATAGATATCATGAATAAAATAAATACTATAGGACATTTTTAAACAGATCTACTACTGATTAACTCCCCCAAAAAGATTCAATGAACAAAAATATATAAATTATAAATACTATATATATACCTAGAAAGTACCCAAGACTTGAATATAATAGTATAACATTTTATCTGAGTATTAATTCGTTTTAGTCCAAAGGCAACCCTATCGCCGGGCGCCGCGCACGTGCGGCTCGTTTCTTTGTTAGAATTTTGTAGGCATTTAAAAAGGCGGCATGTCGTGAACATCAAAGCAGTGGGCCTTCTGTACTTGTACTATTATATATTCTGTGCTAGCGAAAACGGTCCACATGAGAGGGCATTGTTTGGGCTGGTGTCCCTCTCGCACGTGTGACCAGTGTTAATGAGGTTACCATAGTAGTAGTATTTTTATCTGTATATTAACTGACTTCAAAACTTCTTATTTTATTTTAGTGTTATATTCAAAGTAGGGTTTCGATATATTTTAAAGAATTAGAAAATAATTATAATGTAATTATTTTAATGCCCATAAATCAAAGATTTGTATAATTAAAAATACCTTTAATTGGGTATTAGTAGATTTAGTAGTGACTTTGAAAATTAACTGGTATCCCCAATGTATGACAGTGATGACGTCACTGAATAATGTTGACATTGTCAGTAAGTGCGAGAGGGACACCAGCCCAAACAATGACCTCATGTGGACACACTTTTTGACCTAACTACACAATCTAGTTTAATAATTCTAAATCTATGTCACTGTCATACATAGGGGATACCAGTCAATTTTCAAAGTTACTACCAAATCTACTAATACCCATTTGAACATATTTTTTAATTATACAAATATTTGATTTATTGGCATCAAAATAATTACATTATAATTATTTTCCAATTCTTTGAAATATATCGAAACCCTAGTTTGAATATAACCCTAAAATAATATAAGAAGTTATAAAGTCAGGTAATATACAGATAAAAATACTACTACTATGGTAACCTCATTATCACTGGCAATACGTGCGAGAGGGACACCAGCCCAAACAATGCCCTCTCATGTGGACCGTTTTCGCTAGTCTGATACGATCACCTTTCTGTCTCAGTGATAAGGTTCAATTTAGTATGGCAAAAAATGTGATTCCACAATCTAGTTTAATAATTCTAAATCTATGCTAAGAACACAAAGCGCACGCGTCCACGGACGCGGCTGGTGACCTCGACTGATAAAGCTAGGAACATACTACCGCGACCGCGACCGCGACCGATCAGTGTGCTCGATCTTCGGGACGTGGCTTCGGCTGACCAAAACATCCAGCGACGTCCGTACGCTCAAGGCCACGTCCACGACCGACGACCGATAGTTTACACGGTTAAGGGTATATTCATTTTCTAGATCCGCGTCCGCGGTCGCGCGACGGTGGACGTTCGCGTAATATGTTCCTAGCTTAAGTGTGTACAGTCACAAAACATCCAGCTCGCCAGGTGACGTCCGGACGTCTGTGCGCTCAAGGCCAATAGCCACGTCCACGTCCGGCTTACGACCGATACTTTGCACAATTCAGTGTATATTCATTATCTAGATCGCGGCAGTGGACGCGTATCGTTTTGTTCCTAGCTTTATAAATTCAGACCACTCGTGTGTACGATAGCTAACGACCGCACCACACCCACGGCTTTGGATTTTTTTCCACGTATGAGCGAGAAAAAAAAACTGTTTGTCGCTACTACTTACAGGTTATAAACTGAAATAAATGTCATATACAAAGAAAAAGTGACCAAGGCCTCCAAGCTCAGATGAAGAATACTATAGATTTGACATAAGCGTACACCCGTAAGGGACAGATATAGAATAATGGTGCGAAATTAAGAAGTACTTTAAAAATGGCTGACAGTTTACCATAAACAACCTACGTAATCTGGGCGGATAATAAGCTTGACGTCACGTACATATCCCTTACCGCATGTGGCGTATACAATATTTGTTCAAATTTGAACTATAACAGTTGTCAGTAGAGTAGAATTTATAACGGCCAAATGTGGAACAATATGCGGTAAAGGGTTATTGTTTGCCACAAACTCGTTTGTGGCAGCGGCGGAAAAGTGAAACTATGACAAAGACAAACAATAACATTTTGCTCTCTGTCACTCTTATTATAATTTGTATGTGACCATCTCGTTCGGTAGTGGTATTATTATTTGGCTGTCTAGTCTATAGTATCCTTTGTTTAAGCCTCCAAGTGTTCAAAGCTGGATTCGAACCAGCGTCCTCCGTTATCGCGACGGATGCCTAAACCACTCGGCCATTCGGACACGGTGGCAAGGGTCGAAATTTTCAAGTATAGGTATGACACAATTACCGAAGGCTTATGGCGCCCCCCGCCATCTCTGAGGTAGAACCGGAACCAGTTCGACCTAACTGAATCAACTCATGTGATTACGAGTTAGCGAAGAGAGATGGCGCTGTCGCGCTAATTAATTACTTACAGGTTATTTTCTAATTTATACAGCAGAGTTGTTTTCAAATGTTAAGTAATTCTGTTTAATTATATCATCGAAATTAAAAACTGTTTTTCTTAAATTTATGTTTATTTAACACAAATTATATACATTTATACATCTCATTACAATACTTGATCACTCATAATAGCATTACATTTTAAACATATAAATAAACACATTATACAAAACTTAATCTTAGCAGTCTTTGTGTTTGTTAACAAAAGCAGAACATGTTTTTTGGACGTCCGCGACCGATAGGTGTGCACTGTTTTAAAATATCCAGCGCGCCAGATGACATCCGGACGTCCGTGCGCTCAAGGCCACGTCCAAGACCTACGTCCGGTAGTTTGCACGGTTCAGTGTATATTCATTGTCTAGATCGCCGACGGCGGACGCGCGACCGCGGACGTGCGCGTAATATGTCCCTAGCTTTAATGCCATCGCTGACTTTTTTGTAGACATCGACAGTAACTGTTGCTATGATAAAAAAAATACAGGTGTATTAGGGTAATTCCGAAAGTCGTCTACATATTTAAAGTCACACACAGGTCGAACGCGATTAATTAACATTATTTTTACCTTTTTTCCCAACGTTTCGGCCAGGTTGCACTGGCCGTGGTCGCGGAAGACTGACGTTCCAGCAAAGTGTCACCGGAGATGTAAACAACACAAAACTACCCGATATTAATTTATATAAATGTTCGGGGTAGACAAATAAATATAATCTACCCGCTTTTAGTTATTGTTTATTTCCCACCGCACGACACACAGCACTCACAACATCCGCGCACTGGTCCGAAGATAGATCTTTTGGTTTGTGTGTGAGTGCTGTGTGTCGTGCGGTGGGAAATATGTTTTATTTTTTATTTTTCAAGCTTCAAACTACATCATAATTTATTAGCGACACCAAAACCACAGTACATATAAAAAGTTTTACAATATAACATGAGTTCTTATCAAATTGTACAGCTATTTTACATATCTACACACTGTCAGTTCATAGAAACCCTCGCTCGTGCTCGAAGTGCAACACAGCAACAGGCCGGAAGTCCTCCAGCGCGGGGGCGGGGGGCTTGTGCTCTTCCGGTTTAGTCTTCTTGCAGAGGGGGTAGCGTTTAGACTTTATGTTCAGGTGGACCTGGAATAATTTATAAGTTACTAGCTCTTACCCGCGACTTCGCTCGCGTTAGAAAGAGATAAAAAGTAGCCTATGGGAAAGTGTGTTTGTCTGTTTGTCCGTCTTTCACAGCAAAATGAAGCGACGAATTGACGTGATTTTTTAAGTGGAGATACGTGAAGCGTGAAGGGAATGAGTGACATAGGCTACTTTTTGTCTCTTTCTATCGCGAGCGAAGCCGCAGGCAAAAGCTAGTTTTTTATAATATGGAGACGAAAAACGTTTTTTTTTCGAATTTAACAAAATGCGATGCTTTGTTCGGTTCTCGTTTGTTTCCTTTCTTTTAGTGAATATTTTAAATATATGATTTTGACTCTTGGAGATCATACAGAGTGTAACAAAAATGGTGGTGATCCGTTTAAGGGCGTACTCAGTATCGTATTCTTATCAGGAAAAAGTAGAAGAAAATTTTTTTTTCGCTAAAAAAATTTTCACTTTTGTATGAGCCGGGCCGCGCGAATCGGTCGAATCTCCATACAAAGATAAAAAAAAATTATCCTACTTTTTCCTGATGAGAATACGATACTGAATACGCCCTTAAACGGATCACCACCATTTTTGTTACACCCTGTATACATCTCTAAGGAGAATTACATTAAGTATACATTTTATCATTTAGAGTCATTTGCACCTCTAAAGTAATTTTAGACTTTTTTGTATTTGTACTTTTTATATTTAGTGTAGTTCTTAGTTGTAATTCGACATGTAGAGACCTTCTACATCTCTAATTAATTGTAGTAGAGTTATACTTTAGTTAGAACTTACAATTAGTAGTACTTATCAATTGTAACTTCAATTCAATTTTAAATATTTTATAAATATGTACATGTGACGTGTAAAAGTGCCCCTGTGGCCTACTTGCTGAATAAATTATTTTGATTTATACAGGGTGATTCCTGATGATGTACCTAACTACGTGTCGAATTTAACGGAAAACAAAAAAACACTGTGTATAAAATACCTGTCGGTTGTGTTTGTAAAGGTTGGACTGCTGCGAGAAGGTGGTGGGGCAGAATTCGCATATAAACGGTCTTTCGCCCGTATGCGTTCTAATGTGGGACTCCAGTTGGACCTTAGTCTGAAAAAAAAAATAACAAAAAAATTAAAAGTACTTCGTACCATAATCTTGAAAACATTCTGTGTGTGCGTGTTTTGACGACCGGTCCCGGGTTCGAATCCCGGTAAGGGCATTTATTTGTGTGATGAGCACAGATATTTGTTCCTGAGTCATGGATGTTTTCTATGTATACAAGTATGTATTTATCTATTTAAGTATGTATATCGTCGCTTAGCACCCATAGTACAAGCTTTGCTTAGTTTGGGGCTAAGTTGATCTGTGTAAGGTGTCCCCATTATTTATATTATATATTTATACTTAAGTGGCAACACTGAGCGTTAGACGTTTAACGATGTCAGTTGGAAGTGGCAATTCTGAGCGTTGAACGTTTAACGATGCCAGTTGGAAGTGGCAACACTGAGAGTTAAACGTTTAACGATGTCAATTGGAAGTCGCATCAGAAGTCTCACTTAAACAATTCTTACCGGGAACCCTTTTCCGCAGTGGTGACACATCTTGTTGTTGGGCCGCCCGCGATGCACGTTCCGTATGTGTTGGTCCAAACCCACGCGGTTTTTACTGGGCTGAAACATTCATATAGATCAGAGCATTTCTTTTTTTTTGCCACATAAAAGTGGCAAAATGTGATATTTTTGAAAAAAAAATATGCTATTTCTACTCAGAATCACTAGTTTTTTCAATCCTAGTAGTTAAAAAAATTGTCACATACGATTTATTCCTATTTTGTTACCATTTTCCGTACATCTTGTGTGGGGTAACAAAAGAGGAAAGTAACAAAAATATATGGAAATTCTGGGACACTTTTTGTCTCCCAGTGAGATTGAAAAGTACTCGTGATTGTGAGTACATTTGACCTAAAATTCCCAAAAAAAATCAAAATAAAAAAATTGCAAATAATAGTAAGTACATTGTGCAACAAAGGAAGGAAGTTGAATATTACTAACGAGAGTAAGTTAAATCACGACGGCTGCCGGAGCGATTTAAAGACTCGAGTTAATAATATTCACACTCCCCGAGTTACACACAATGTTTTTCATCACACTCGCAATGTAAAAAATATGTAAATAGATGTAAAAAAGTTAAGTACGGTACAAGAAATTTCATTATTCCCTTGGGAGAACGATTTTTCTATAACTCACGCTCCGCCTGCGTGCAATAGCACATTTAAAGTGCTGGTGTGATGAAAAATAAGAAACGCTCAATGAGCATTTCTTATTTTATTATCTAGATTCTAGTGTATACCTACCTTATTGCATATGTGGCACTGATAGGTCCTGTGTAAATGCTTCTCTTCTATATGGTCCCGGAGTTTAGTCTTGTCCGCGAATCGTTTGTTACAATGGTCGCAGATAAACCTGTATGAATGGAGAAAAAAATTAAAATTTTGAAAAAACCCCCGACTGCGACATAGTTGACCGATTTTCATGAAACATGGCTAAGAACACTCCCGACTAACTCAGCATTCAGACAAAAAATCTATAAAACTCCCGTGAGACTCATACATATTTAAAAATATTTTAAGCGGGTTACTCACGTATTAAGTCGATATAGCGTTCGACATGTTTCGGTCCAATTTCGAGGACCTTTCTCAAGAGTAGTGACCCCGCCTTTACATGTCGAGAGCGCGACGCATACTGCGGCGCTTACTCAAAAAAAAATCTAAATCAAAATCGGTTCATCCGTTCGGCAGCGACGATGCCACAGACTCACACACACACAGACAGACAGACATACACACAGACAGACACGTCAAACTTATAACACCCCGTCGTTTTTGCGTCGGGGGTTAAAAAATACAATTTGAAGTAAGTTTCCAAAGTTAACACCATAGTTTCTAATGGGGTGACAACGCGCATGTGACACTGTTTGAGTTGCAGGCGTCCATAGGTTACGGTGACTGCTTTACATCAGGCGGGCCGTATGCTTGTTTGCCACCGACGTAGTATAAAAAAAATAGAGGAAAGGAAGGGATGAGTTGTAACTCCATACATCAGTAAAGGGTTATTTGTAGTGACATCTAGCGACAAACACGCGTCAACTAGCGTAAATTGTTACCTGAGTTGCTCCTGTGTGACGTGTTTGAGGCTGTTCTTCATGTGCCGCTGGTAGGAGCACACGGATGAAAAGCTTATGCCGCACGCCGCGCAGTATGCCGCTGACGCCATTTTATCCTGCAAAATAATAGTTTCCTATACTTCAAATAATAGTTATTTATATACAAGGGGGCAAAGTTGTATTTTAACGCCGAGTGTGGAATTGAAAAACGAGCAAGTGAAAGGATTGTAACGTTGAACCACAAGCGAAGCGAGTGGTTCGAGAATAGAATCCTGAACTTGCGAGTTTTTTAACACACGAGAAGTAAAATAGATTTGCACCCGAGTGTAACACAAAATTTTTCCCCTCACTATAGCGAGGAAACTACAACGCAAAAAATGCGTTTATCACTGCTTCCAGTAGTTCCACAGGTGGTAAATCATCTTTATTACTAGATTCACCTACTTTTATCAATTTTAAAGCAGTTGATTTGACTTTAGTCAAGGTCAAATTACTTTACAAACTAGTGGATAAAATGCGTTTTTACCCGCTGGTATTGAAGGACAAAACACGTGTTTCCGAGCTAGTGGGGGGAAAAATATTTTATGCATGGACAGTAGTTATGTTTAAACATAATTTCTATTTAATAAGTCAAAGAGAAATATATAATATACTAGCTTTTGCCCGCGGCTTCGCTCGAGTTAAAAAGAGACAAACAGTAGCCTAAGTCACTCTCCATCCTTTCAACTATCTCCACTTAAAAAATCACGTCAATTCGTCGCTCCGTTTTGCCGTGAAGGACGGACAAACTAACAGACACACACACACTTTCCCATTTATAATATGTGTAGCGTCGTCTGAGTCCGACATAGTCAAGTAAACCACAAATGATCGTGATATAATTTACTTTATTTATTTTTGCTTTACAATTTATTTTAATTTACAAAAGGTACGTATACGAGCGTCAGGCCGAAGCAACAGACAGAACGTAAAAAGCCCCTCTCTTTCCCGTGCACCTGGTTTTATAACCTAGCGTAAACAAGTCTGGTAGTGGGGTGGTGGGGATGGTGTGATGATCGCGTGATGCTCGGCCTGGCGCACGTGTTTACAAAGTGGTACGATGACTTTGCGCCGTCACGGCCATGCTGACGTGCGTAAGTCCTCGTACGCGCACCTTCATTGATCTGGGGACAACACATGAAATTAATGCTCGTTCATCCTGATAAACCAATTCTAGAACTAAGTATTCATCGTTTAGTTAAAATACGCGAAACTGGACCGGCCACACGCGGCCCTTCATGTCATGCATGCCTGGTCCAGTCCATCGACTCTACAGGTCTTTTGACACCCCTTCAGTTACAAAACTGGTCCGGATATAGCTAGGCCGGACTACGTCCCTGTAGCAGTTTCTCATTTTTTTTTTTCTTACTTTTTTTTTGTAATTTTTTTTCTTTTTCATTTTTTTTTGTAATTTTTTTTTTAACCCCTTTTGCCTATCTCTTGTTTACTGCTCCCTATGTATCATAGCATCTGTAATAACGTGAGTCGGTAACGTGGTCACTAATTCATCGTCAAGAATTGAACTATCCTGTATAGTATCACTATCCATCGCCGTCACTTCATCCTGACTAAGGTTTTCTGAAACCTCTATCAAACCAGACAATCCGTGAGGTACCTCGCGGAGTTTTTCATGGGAATATTTAAAGACTCTATTTGTTCCATTAATATGTGTCAATTCGTACCTATCGTTGTCCAAAATAGCGATTATTTTAAACGGTCCTTTATATTTTCGGTCCAGCTTAGTTTGGTGCCGTTCTTCACTCTTCACAAAAACAAAATCTCCTACTGAAAATGGCTGAACTCGCGCTTTACCCCTATTAAAACGAACGGCATCAGACTGAGACTGTTTTTGAATTACTGAATTTGAAATACTGTTCCCAAATGTCAGAGGCAGAAAATAACACTAGACATAAGTTAAATATAGCTTTATATAATCTTTGTACATATAGTAGTAAGGTTAGCATAATTGACACTAACATATTTGTTAGTAAATACCATATGCCTATGGTATTTTTGACTAAAGGTAATTGTTACCTTTCAAATTATTACAAAAGACAAATAGCATTATCGCTATCCTATTTACTTGACATTTCTGCCAAAAATTTGGCAGACAATTCTGCTCCTATTGAGCAGCAAAGTATGAACTTGGAATTGGTTCCAGTCATAACCAATGATTTAAACTAGCTTTTAAGACAAAAGATTCTGTCTCTGGCAATCTAGACTTAAGTAAATATAAGGAAAAAAACTGTAAGCAAGGGAAGTATATCCACCTGGTGCATCAAAATATTCAATGTATTAGAGGTAAAGATTTACAAATTGAACTTTTTATGAAGGATTTTTATATAGATATTTTATGTATTACTGAACACTGGTTAAAAAATAATGAATTAATGCCTCAATTTATTAATCACCAGGTAGGAAGTTCGTTCACCAGGCATAGTTCCATACATGGTGGGTCGTTAATTATAATAAATAATCAGTTAAAATTTAAGGAACGCAAGGATATTGTGTCCATGTCTGTTGAACGGACTATAGAACTAAGTGCAGTAGAATTGGAGCAATTTATTGTTGTGTGCGTGTATAGGCCGCCATTAAGTAATTTTGAATGATTTGAAAGCATAATGGAATCTGTGCTACTGAAAATATCGCCTTCCAGCAAGAAATTACTTATTTGCGGCGACTTTAATGTAAATATTTTAGAAAATTCGACATTAAGTTGTAGGCTGTTGAATTTTTTCAAATCATGTAATCTGAACCACATTTTTATGGAGCCTACTAGAGTGACTGCTACTAGTGCAACCTGTATAGATAATATTTTCACAGATATTTTTCCTATTACAAAAAATGTAATCAGCAATTTAGAGTCCGACCATTTAGGTCAATTAATGGTATTTGAAGCTGCTAGGAAAAATACCTGGAAAAAACAGATAACTTTTGTACCAGTAACCTCGGACCGCGTGGAAAGAATGAAACAGAGTTTAGTTCAGGCGCTACCCGTTCTGTCTCCAAACATGAGTCCTAATGATATGTATATATTTCTACCTAGGAAGCCGCGAACCCAGACGCCTGACAGTTAAGGCCGGCGGAGTGAGCCTGGACCAAATGGAAGCCACCACCTTTCTGGGTTTTAAGATAGACAGGAAACTGACTTGGGAGCCCCATATTGACCAGCTGTCCGGTAGGCTGGGCGCCGCCTGCTTCGCGCTTAGCCGCCTGGCTCGAGTCGTGCCGCAGCACACCGTGCGGACAAGCTATTTCGCGACCGTTCATTCCCTGCTGCAGTACGGTGCTGAAATCTGGGGACGCGCCGCAGAATGGCAGCGCGCGTTCCGATTACAAAAAAGAGCCATACGGTCTGTGGTCCGAGTAACACAAGAAACCTCCGTAAGACCCTATTTTAAAGAGCTAGGAATATTAACTCTGCCGTCGGTTGTAATCTACCAGATAGCGATTTATACCTACACCAAGTTGGGCGAGTATAAAAAACGCGCAGACTCGGCGCGCTCCTTACGACACCCAGATAGGCTTCTCCCGGTGAAGCGACGACTGGCGAAATCCGAGAACGTCACGCACGTGGCGGGCCCGACCGTCTATAATAGGTTACCTAAAGAAATCACCTCAGCTACATCCCTGAAATGCTTTAAGACTAGACTAAAAACATGGCTTCTTGAGCACACATTTTATAGTTTTAATGAATTTTTAAATGTACAGATATTGTAGTATACTACCTATAGTATACTAAATATGTGATAACTATAAGCATAATAATAATTATAAATTATAATACTACTGAATAATGAATGACATGTAATATGAATGATATTATTAATAAATGAATATGAATATGAATATGAATATGAATATAATTCATTCTTTCACACATATATGGAAAATTATAATACGATATTTACAACAAAAACGGTCACGGTTAGTGATGCATCAGTTTTTAGTGAGTGGGCAACTGCAGAGTTACATCAACGAAGACGTGCATTGTATGCCTTGTATGAGGAACGGCGGTTTAATACGAGTGATGAATTTAAAGAACATGTCAAACAATTTTCGAAACAGTTTAAATTAGATTGTCATACCGCTAAACGTAATTATTTAAGCAAGAAAATTAAAAGTAGTTCCGATATAATTAAAGCAACGTGGAAAGTAATTAACGTGGAGACTGGTCGGTCAAAGCAAAGAACAAATGAACTGAAATTAAAAATTGATGGCAAAATTGTAGATTCCAATTTAGAAGTAGCAACAGAATTTGAAAAGTTCTTCACTGATATACCAGTTTCCACAACTAGGCACTTAAATTCATCACCCGCATCTGCCGTTACATTGTTAGAAGATAATGTCACAGAATGTAGTAGAGACCTTGTATTTGAACATGTTAGTACCTCAGATATAATTAAGGCATTTCAATCAATTAATGTTAAAAAAACTTGTGACCTCTGGGGAGTCTCTGTCCATGGTGTTAAATCTTTAATAGAAATTGTAGCGCCTGACTTGGTAGTTATCTTTAATAACAGTGTTGATTGTGGTGAGTTTCCTGATCTTATGAAACACAGTAAAGTCATTCCATTATTTAAATCTGGTAGCACATCCGACCCCACTAATTTTAGACCGATATCAGTGTTACCGACATTCAGCAAAATTTTTGAAAAGTTAGTGTTATTTCAGCTATTGCAACATTTTAACATCAATAATCTAATGCACAATAAACAATTTGGTTTTACACGGGGTCGCTCAACAACCGACGCTGGTGTTGAGCTAATCAAACAGATTTTCGATGCCTGGGAGGAGTCACAGGATGCCTTGGGTATCTTCTGTGATTTATCTAAGGCTTTCGATTGCGTCTGTCATGAAACACTGATCAGGAAATTGCACTACTATGGAGTGCGAGGATCGGCACTGAATTTAGTCAAATCTTACTTACACGATAGAATACAAAGGGTCGACGTGAATGGACAGCGCTCACCGGGGTCACTAGTCTCTATGGGTGTACCGCAGGGATCAATATTGGGGCCTTTCCTGTTCCTTATCTACATTAATGACCTGCCATATCTTGTAAAGACCCACCATGATATAGTATTGTTTGCAGATGATACTTCCCTTATTTTCAAAGTCAAACGTCAGCAACAAACTTGTGAAAATGTAAACAATGCTATTTCCGAAGTAGTTAATTGGTTTAGTGTTAATAACTTATTGTTAAATGAGAAAAAGACTAAATGTATTAAGTTTGTAACGAGTAATGCTAAAAATGAACAAGCAAGTGTCGTTGTGAAGGATGAGGAATTGGAACTGGTAGATAGTACAGTTTTTCTTGGCATAACTTTAGATTCTAAACTTCAGTGGGGTCCCCATATTGCTACCCTCTCGAATAGACTGAGCTCTGCAGCATTTGCAGTGAGCAAGATCCGTCAGTTAACAGACGTGGAAACAGCTCGATTAGTTTATTTTAGTTACTTTCACAGCATTATGTCATATGGTATTTTACTATGGGGCAGTGCTTCAGAGATAAATACCATATTTGTTCTGCAGAAGAGGGCTATTCGAGCAATATACAAAATGAACCATAGAGACTCACTTAGAGATAAGTTTAAGGACATTAATATAATGACAGTGCATTGTCAATATATTTATGAGAATATTATGTATGTACATAAAAACATTTGTAAATTTAAGAAAAACTGTGATGTACATAATATAAACACTAGAAATAAGCATAAGCTTGCAGTGCCCTTCACTCGGCTCCATAAAATTAAAAAATCATTCATGGGTAATTGTGTAAGATTTTATAACAAACTTCCTAATGCCATCACTGAACTGTCTTTTAATCGATTTAAACATTATGTAAAGCGTATACTGATCTCTAAAGCCTACTACAGCACACAAGACTACATGAATGATGAAACACCGTGGGATACAAGTATTGTTGAAAACCATTAATTATATAGCTTATTAATGATGATAATTATTGATAATTCAATGTATTTTTATACAATTTTTTTGACATTTAGAATTTATTCTAGAAGTTTTTATACTAGTATTTTTTTATACAATTTAGATTGATATCATTTTATTAAATCAATGTAGTTTTAAAACAATATTGTTTATTGCACCAATAAATTGCTCTGATATTTAGAATAAGATGAATATTGTACACTGTTGACAATTTAAAAGTGCTTATTGTAAGCCTATTTGAATAAAGAATATTTTGATTGATTGATTGATTGAATGTTATTAGAGGCATTAGATCTCGCTACCTCAAGGTCAAGTCTTTCAGTATTGGAATTTACGGATATTTTTGAGAGCTCTAATGAACTACCTTGAACGCCAAACATTAGTTCTAACGGAGTGTAACCTTGTGACCCTGCACCGAGTGCTGTTCATGGCTAACTGAATATCTCCTAACTGATCCTGCCATCGTATCTCTGACTCACTCTCTACTATGGTCAGAAGACCTTTCAAAGTTCGCATCACGCGCTCCACCTGCCCGTTTGCCCTACTAGCGCCAGTAGCTATCAAATGAAGCTCGATGTTATTTTCTTTGCAAAAGTTTTTGAAATAAGTATTGTCATAACATCGGCCCCTGTCGGCAATTATTCGTTTAGGGGTGCCAAATAAGTTAACTGCATTTTTAACGGCATTGATAGCGTCTGAACTGTTCAGAGTCGTGGTATGTTCAAGAAGGACATATTTTGTAAAAGCGTCAATAATTACCGAACAATATTCTTTACGCTCGCTTTTGCCGCTAAGTTTGCCAGTCAAGTCAAGGTGAATCGTATGCCACGGAACGGCTAATTTTGAGATTGGATGTAAGCGAACTTGCTGAGCTCCTGACTGGCCTTTGGAGGCCTTACAAACTACACACGAGTCAACAAATTTTTTTACATATTTGGACATATTTTGGAACCAATAGAGTTCATATAATTTATCGAGGGTTTTTTCAATGCCAAGATGTTTTATTTCATTATGTATGTGATTAATCACAGACCAAATCAACGAACGCGGTAGTATAGGAAGCCATCTAGTGATTCTACAACGCTCAATCTTCCGGTATAAAATATTCTGTCTAATATCGTAAGTGTGTACAATGTCATCGGGAAGTTCATTAGCTCGAAATTTTGATATAATGTCAGTTATTTCTGGGTCACGCAATTGCTCAACAGATAGCCAGCCAGTTTCTAGTTCGGACAAGTTGACAATTTTAACACGACTGGATTTTGTGGGACACAAACTGTCTTGGTCTCCGCAATTGTCAACCGGGTTACGTGAAAGAAAATCTGCGTGTGCCATAGATTTGCCCTCTTTGTAAACTACATCAAAATCGTAAGACTGCAGTATAGCCCACCATCTATGAACCCTTGGCGTTAAATCTTTTTTTGTGTGTGATGACTTTAACGCGTTACAGTCGGTGAAAACTGTAAACCTGCGACCGTATAAATAATGCCTAAAATGTTCGACTGATTTAACGACTGCCAAGGTCTCCAACTCGTAAGAATGGTAACGGCTTTCTGCATCAGTAGTTTTATGACTAAAATAACCAACTACGTGCGGGACATTGTTATTTCTTTGGATAAGTACTGACCCATAGCCTTCACTACTTGCGTCAGTATGCAGCTCAATGGGCAAAGAGGGTTCAAAAATCTTTAGCACGGGTTCAGATACAAGATAACTAACTATTTCCTTATGAATTTTGTCATGCTCATCGGTCCACATTATTTTACCTTTGCCGGTAGTTGAAGCCGTCAGGGGATATATAGGCTTCATGATTTTTGAAAAATTTGGAATAAAGGTGCGACCACACCGCTGCTTAAAAAACGGTGACGGTACGGAATCGCAGTGACGCATCGTATCCATACCGTTTTTACCGCATGCTCCACAGACCGCTGCTCAAAATACGCAGACGGTACGGAATCGCAGTGACGCATCGTATCCGTACCGTTTTTACCGCATGCTCCCCACACCGCTGCTCAAAATACGCAGCCGGTACGGAAACGCAGTGACTTTCGTATGGGACACGTCGTGCGTTTCCGTACCGTCGCCGTTTTTTAAGCAGCGGTGTGGGGAGCATGCGGTAAAAACGGTACGGATACGATGCGTCACTGCGATTCCGTACCGTCTGCGTATTTTGAGCAGCGGTCTGTGGAGCATGCGGTAAAAACGGTACGAATACGATGCGTCACTGCGATTCCGTACCGTCACCGTTTTTTAAGCAGCGGTGTGGTCGCACCTTTAATTTGCGAAAGTATGTGGCTAACCCAATAAACTGTCTAACTTGCGAAACCGTTTTTGGTGGGGGAACATTTTTTAGTGCTTCAATTTTTCGAGGGTTTGGTCCGACTTCTCCAGCTGATATCACATATCCCAAATAATCTACCTTCTTTTTCATAAACGAACATTTATTGAAATTGAATGAAAAACCAGCTTTAGACAACGTATCAAGCAATTTGTCAAGCCGGGCCAATCCCTCTTCAACGGTTTCTGAAGCAGCAAGTACATCGTCCATGTACACCAAAACTTTATTATCGTTAAGCGACCTGAGTGCGGTATTAATGGCTCTTTGAAACACTTG
Source organism: Leguminivora glycinivorella (assembly GCF_023078275.1). Classification (NCBI taxonomy): domain Eukaryota; kingdom Metazoa; phylum Arthropoda; class Insecta; order Lepidoptera; family Tortricidae; genus Leguminivora; species Leguminivora glycinivorella. The sequence goes on along the minus strand of NC_062995.1, from coordinate 1,038,470 downwards.
AGGAGCGTTTTTTAGCCCGAACGGCATAGTTAACCAGGAATATTGTCCCGAGGGAGTCACAAATGATATTTTATCTATGGAATCTTCATGCACTTTAATTTGGTGAAACCCAGACGCCATATCTATGGTCGAGAAATAATGAGATCCATGTAATTTATCAATTTGATCGCTGATTAATGGTAACGGGTAATTGTCGGAACGAGTGTTGCTATTGAGCTCTCTATAATCAACAACCAACCGGTCTGAACCATCCTTTTTTTTCATTAATAAAATTGGGCTCGCATATGGAGATGAAGATTCGCAAATTATGTTTGCATCAAGCAGCTCCTGCACCTTACTATTCACAATGTCAGACTCAGCTGGGGATAATCGATATGGTCGTCTGTGTACAGTCTTGTTAGGGTCTATCAAATCGATTTTAAGTTCACCAGTAGTGACACGGGAGGATGGAAATTTCTGAATGAAATTAGTTGAGTATTTAGTTAATATTTTTATCAACTGTTCCTTTTCATTGCCTATGAGATCTGTATCCACCATAGTCACATCAAAAGATTCTAAGTTGGAAGTATTGTTTACGACTTTGGGTTTTGAAAAGGTCAAACTATCCTTTGTAATGTTAACAGAAATTCCCTCCTCCAAAATGTCACGACCTAGTAAAACTTCGTCAGTCAAGTATTCGTCAGGTAAAATATGATAGGCAACATCGAATTTAGAGTCTTGCACTGTTGTCGGGCATTTGATTTGTGATGGACAAACGACTTTATTAGGACCAATACCCGTCAAAACTATTTGCTCGTTAAACCTCTCCCCTTTAATAAGATCGCTGCAGCTCTTTCTTAAAAGGCTGCATTCTGAACCTGAGTCAAATAAAAAAGGCAATTGAACATTACTTATCTGTAACACACCTCGCGATGACCTCGAACACAGGTTCACACACAGAACTTAATTTAGATAGAAAAAACAAATTCATATATTTGTATAGGGGCCGAGCGTGTCAAATTTTGTACTGAAGTTGATTCTTGCCTGTAATTTTAAATATGTCTCAGGCTCTTGATTGTTCATAATTTTTGTGTTGTTGCAATTGAATATCACGTAACGAGGCATTTTTTATGTTTTGGTTGACTTCAACTTACAAAAATTGACACCCGAAAGCTGCAAGCTGCGAGTAAAGACGGACAACTCAGTGGATTTCACTGAGTTCATTTGACACGCTAAGTAGATACGTTTGCTTGATCTATGGTATATATGACATCTGTGGGTTCACATGTTTGCTGCTGGTGCTGGTATTGGCCGCTGCATCATCCTTCTTCTTCCAGCGCAGCGGACACGTGGATGCAAGATGTCCCGGGTCGTTGCACACATAGCAGGTTCCAGTGGATTTTGAAGGGTTCGTACTTTCTGCTTTGGCGAAAGTAGATGGGTTTTTAGCGATCAGACGTTGTTTGTCCCTGCAATCCTGACCGCGGTGGCCAATCCTCCCGCAAAAGTGGCATACCCCACGGAACGTTGTCGATGTACGTTGTTTTTTGGCTTCGTATTCAGAAGAAGATGATTCTTCAAGTCTTCGTTTTAAGGTAAAACTTCGAAGAGTGCGAAACAGTTGATTTTTGCTATTTATAACCACCGAATTAAGTTCTCGGCGGATTTTGTCATCACACTGGGATAGGACGGAGATAGCAAAACCTGTCATGACGTTTTCTGGTAGATTTGCATCAGGAATCTTCTCCATAAGCTGCCACAGTCGCATACCCGACTCAGCTGGTCCTTCCTTTTCGTTAATTCGAAATTTTATTATTTGATCGAAGTGATCCTGCATCATCATCGGTTTTGAAAATGTTGATATTAACATTTCCTTTATGGTGCTCCAGGAAACCTTGTCCGGTTGTATCTTGGTAAGGCATGTCGCAGCTCGGCCCTTAAGAGAGTGTGTAAGGGCCAAAATCAAGTCAACTCCTTCTACTCCTTTTTTTTCGATGACCATTTCACTTAACGAACACCAGTTTTCGATATCAGCATCTGTTGTATCCGGATCGAAAGGCAGTAACTTTGGCCGTGTACCAATCGATGGAACTGCAGTCAAATTGTCGGCAATTTTTTTTAGAATCACTTCAATACCAGATGAAAACATGGTAAGAAGTGAGCTGTTGTCCATATTTTGCATAGGTTGGTGTGGCGTTGGGTCCGGCACTTCTGATGTAGCGTCGTCTGAGTCCGACATAGTCAAGTAAACCACAAATGATCGTGATATAATTTACTTTATTTATTTTTGCTTTACAATTTATTTTAATTTACAAAAGGTACGTATACGAGCGTCAGGCCGAAGCAACAGACAGAACGTAAAAAGCCCCTCTCTTTCCCGTGCACCTGGTTTTATAACCTAGCGTAAACAAGTCTGGTAGTGGGGTGGTGGGGATGGTGTGATGATCGCGTGATGCTCGGCCTGGCGCACGTGTTTACAAAGTGGTACGATGACTTTGCGCCGTCATATGTATGGATTACCGTGACGTCACTCCTCAGTGTTTCATAGTAATTCCATATTAGCAAATCGTTTTGACAGTTCTTAAAAAGAAGCTGATTTGACTAGTGGGAAACTATTCGCCGCGGCTCATGGGAGCCTGGAGTCCGATGTGACAACTAATCCCAAGATTTGGCGTAGCCACTAGTTTTTACGAAAGCGACTGCCATCTGACCTTCCAACCCGAAGGGTAACTAGGCCTTATTGGAATTAGTCCGGTTTCCTCACGATGTTTTCCTTCACCGAAAAGCGACTGGCAAATATCAAGTGACATTTCGCACATAAGTTCAGAAAAACTCATCGGTACGAGCCGGGGTTCGAACCCGCGACCTCCGGATTGAAAGTCGCACGCTCTTACCACTAGGCCACCAGCGGCAAAATGCAAAAAAGCTGCAAAATATTCACAATACAAAATTTAATAGACCAGTGTGTAACTACAATCAAAATCGGTTCATCCGTTCGGGAGCTACGATGCCACAGACAAGACACGTCAAACTTATAACCCTGTTATAAGTTTGACGTGTCTGTCTGTCTGTTTGTCTGTGTATGTGTCTGTCTGTGGCATCGTAGCTCCCGAACGGATGAACCGATTTAGATTTCGTTTTTTTTGTCTGAAAGCTGAGTTAGTCGGGAGTGTTCTTAGCCATGTTTCATGAAAATCGGTCTATTTACTATGTCGCGGTCGGGGGTTTTTCAAAATTTTATGGTTAGGTTAGGTTTTATTTGCACTGGAGTGATTATCTTTTGTTCGTTTTTATAGCCGATATGTCATAGCTTACTAGCTCGCTGTGGGACCAGTGCCATAGTGTAATGAAAATACCTAAATATTACCTTAACATGATGTTTCTCCATGTGCCGCTTGAGACTGGCCTTCCATCTGAACACTTTTTCGCACACTGTGCAGGGAAAGGCGTTTTGCAGCTCGTGTACTGCACTGAAAAATGAAATCTATTGTAGTAGGCTACTGGACTCATATCGAATTTGGCACAATAAATGATGGTCTTCTGTAGTATTTGACATAAAAAAATCAATATTTATAAATTTTGGGTATTCAAAGTGTACGTATTTTCGATTATTTATTTTTATTTTTTTTTTATTTTTTTTCGTTATAAACAAAGTTTTGTACTTATCTGCCAAACTGCAGAGCAGTTTGTTGGCAGAAAATTATTCTACCCTCCACCATTTATGTTGAACCACTTATTTGCGCACACATTTATACTCATATGCGCATTGTAATATGCCTACTTGAAAAATAAATATTTCATTTTCATTTTCATTTTCATATTTTGTATTTATTATTATTATTTCCATATTTTTTTAACTTTGGCCACCGAAAACGCTGTTAGGCATGTAGTGACGTCATCAATAAGTACTTATTCCTCTATGGATTTCTTTCGCGGTCGGGGGTTTTTTCAAAATTTTAATTTTGTGGTTAGGTTAGGTTAGGTTGACGACCGGTCTGGCGCAGTCGGTAGTGTCCCTGCCTGCTACGCCGCGGTCCCGGGTTCGAATCCCGGTAAGGGCATTTATTTGTGTGATGAGCACAGATATTTGTTCGTGAGTCATGGATGTTTTCTATGTATATAAGTATTTATATATTATATATATCGTTGTCTGAGTACCCACAACACAAGCCTTCTTGAGCTTACCGTGGGCCTCAGTCAATCTGTTTCAGAATGTCCTATATTATTTATTTATGCCAAACTACAGGTACATAAAGGTACTCACAGTCTGTGGTTCATGAGACCGGCTCGGTGGCTGAAATTCTTGTCACACTCCGGACATTGCACCCTTGCCTTATGCGTGTCCTTGTGGTACCGGTGAGAATCTATGGAACTGTAATAAACAAATTAGAATTACAACTAGGGAACAATAGTTATTTTCCCCTCACTAGCTCGGAAACACGTGTTTTGTCCTTTAATACCAGCGGGTAAAAACGCATTTTATCCACTAGTGGGTAAATTCAATTCAATTCATTTCATTTATTTCGTCATCATGGGTTACATACATTACAATAGGTGTCAGTTTACATTATAAATCCGTAAAGTAATTTGACCTTGAATAAAGTCAAATTAACTGCTTTAAAATTGATAAAAGTAGGTGAATCTAGTAATAAAGATGATTTACCACCTGTGGAACTACTGGAAGCAGTGATAAACGCGTTTTTTTGCGTTTTACTTTCCTCGCTATAGTGAGGGGAAAAGTTTTGTGTTACACTCGGGTGCAAATGTATTTTACTTCTCGTGTGTTAAAAAACTCGCAAGTTCAGGATTCTATTCTCGAAGCACACGCTTCGCTCGTGGTTCAACCTTCGTGGTTTAATCTTTTCACTTGCTCGTTTTTCAATTCCACACTCGGCGTTAAAATACAACTTTGCCCCCTTGTATAACAAATAACTATTGTTACTTACTTAGAAATCTTCCCGCAAACATTGCACTTATACTGCTTGAGCGTTATTTCATGTGTGGAATAATAATGCTGTTGCATTACTTTCATGTCCAATGTGCGTTTGTGGCATATACTGCATTCGTACCTGCGAAAAAAAAATATAAAAACCTCCGACCGCGACATAGTGGACCGATTTTCATGAAACATGGCTAAGAACACTCCCAACCAAAGAGGATCGAGTATTATAGAGAGTTACTATCGAAGTAAAATGTAGGAGTAGTAGTAGTAGTAGTAATACACTTTATTGTACAAAGATAAGAACACACACAGTAAAGAAAAAACCGGCCAAGAGCGTGTCGGGCCACGCTCAGTGTAGGGTTCCGTAATTTTCCGTATTTTTCTCAAAAACTACTAAACCTATCAAGTTCAAAATAATTTTTCTAGAAAGTCTTTATAAAGTTCTACTTTTGTGATTTTTTTCATATTTTTTAAACTTATGGTTCAAAAGTTAGAGGGGGGGGGACGCACTTATTTTTCCTTTAGGAGCGATTATTTCCGAAAATATTAATATTATCAAAAAACGATCTTAGTAAACCCTTATTCATTTTTAAATACCTATCCAACAATGTATCACACGTTGGGGTTGGAATGAAAAAAAATGTCAGCCTCCACTTTACATGTAGAGGGGGTACCCTAATAAAACATTATTTTCCATTTTTTATTTTTGCACTTTGTTGGCGTGATTGATATACATATTGGTACCAAATTTCAGCTTTCTAGTGCTAACGGTTACTGAGATTATCCGCGGACGGACGGACGGACGGACGGACGGACGGACGGACGGACGGACAGACAGACATGGCGAAACTATAAGGGTTCCTAGTTGACTACGGAACCCTAAAAAGAACACACACATCATTTGTACAAAGGCGAACTTATCCCACAGTGCATAGACTGCCATCTCTCGACACTGGCTTAAAACTTTTGAACCTCAGTTTTGACAATTTGGCCCATATTCTTAGCTTGATATGTGTTAAAATGTCAAATATTAATATTAGCGCCATCTAGCCGAGCGTTCCCCAAAGGTGTAACGCCATCTAGCTCACCGTACCTTTTTCTGTATGGTACTGAGGTACGTTTTTTTCTTAAACTTTATCGGTCTATACGGAGTTATATATGTCTTTGCTCCCGACTAACTCAGCTTTCAGACAAAAAAAGCTAAATATAAATCGATTCATCCGTTCGGGAGCTACGATGCCACAGACACACACACACAAACAGACAGACAGAACGTCAAACTTATAACACCTCGTTGTTTTTACGTCGGGGGTTAAAAATGAAATACCTTCGCATCATCATCCTCCTTGCGTTATCCCGGCATTTGCCACGGCTCATGGGAGCCTGGGGTCAACATTGACAACTAACCCCAGGATTTGGCGAAGGCACTAGTTTTTACGAAAGCGACTGCCATCTGATCTTCCAACCCAAACGGTAAGCCTTATTGGAATTAGTCCGGTTTCCTCACGATGTTTTCCTTCACTGAAAAGTGACTGGCAAATATCAAATGGCATTTCGCACATAATTTATTCCGAAAAACTCATTGGTGCGAGCCGGGGTTCGAACCCGCGACCTCCGGATTGAAAGTTGCACGCTCTTACCAGCGCTACCAACATACCTTCGCATATGCCTCTTATAATGCGCGGTGAAGGAATCCACTGATGAAATTACGGTTTTGCATATCGGACAGCTGTATTCGCCCAAGTACTGAAATAAAAACATTTCAGATTATAAACATTAAATAAATGTCATATACAAAGAAAAAGTGACCAAGGCCTCCAGTGCTCCGAGCTGGAATCGAACCAGCATACTCCGCTTACCGCTCCACTCGGCCATCGGTGCACGAAAGCAAGGGTCGAAATTTCCAAGTATATGACATTCCCGAAGGCTCGTGGCGCCCTCTGCCATCCCTGGTTCAGGCATTCGCCCGGTAAGCGGAGTAAGCTGGTTCGATTCCAGCTCGGAACACTGGAGGCCTTGGTCACTTTTTCTTTGTATATGACATTGCAATTATTAAACATTCCATTTTTAAATGTTTCCTTTTCCAGTTATAAATGTACTCTGTAAATGAGTACATGGAATTGAATTTGTGATAGCATGCATTTGATTACACTGACTTCGGATTTTATTTCATTTGTTAATTTTATTGTGCTTTGTGTATTTCATTTCTGATTTTATTTCATTTGTTAATTTTATTGTGCTTTGTGTATTTCTCTTTGTAAATGACGATCCTTATTGGGAGAAACTATTCATTTTATTATTTTCAATTCATAATGTAATTTTTGACGATCATGATGAGAAGATAAACATAACTTTGGCATGTAACAAATTTATAGTGTAATTTTTATCATGAAATAAAGAAATCTAAATCTAAATCTAAGGGCAAAATAATAAGTTTCGGCTTTGAACATTGGAGGTCATGGTAGCAAATTGAGACGCTCAGTTTAAGGACTGTATCGTTAATTATAGGTACACAACAAACCTCGTCTAAATGTTGACATGTGCATAATTTTGTATTATTATGGTCCAAGAGTTTGATCTGAAGGTATTGGTAAGTACTATTTGATATAAGAAGGTCTGATATTTTTTTTATTTTAGGGACTTTATGGTACTTTCATTAAGGTCTAGCAAATACATTTTGGACAACCCCTAATCTGGCTTAATTTGAGAATATCTCAAAGACTTTTTGTACGATTTCGACAAACAAAGGTTAATATGCTGCCAAAATATATTTTTTAAGAGTCCTCTTCATGGTTGTTCAATTGGGTAGTTGCAGAATAAATGCGGTGAATTTATATAATTTAAAAAACGCATTTTTGAGCAACGTTCCGGTTTGCCGTAAATTGTTGATACAAGCAGGATGAGAGAAATAGATAAAAAAAATTAGGCATAGGCCAATGTCTAATAGACATTCATGGTGTTTGAACAGTGCCTAAACCAGATCGATATAAACAGTGTATGATAGTTAAATTCGACATCAAAGTCGGAGTTAGCGTAAGCACCATGCCACATTCTCTAAATGGCCGCAATACACAGATCATGAACTTTATTTTTTTTAAATAACAGTGGCTAGACTATGTCTAGATATTCTGCTTTGTGGATCATGTGTCGTTGAGGTTCGCACTGTACAATTTTTTTTCGCAATTGTGTCGTCTTGTACGCACTTTGTGAATTTTCTAGTAGCATTTGTCCGAAATCGTAATTGGTACTCGGGAGGATTAAGTCAATGCTGTCTAAACCACATGCTTTACGTCGAGTTTCTAGGACAAAATGCGTACCTTATTATGTGCCTTATTAAGCCCATGTCTTGTTATAAGAAAAAAATATAATAGCAAATAAATACGGCTACTCAAAGTTGTCCCCATATTTAACGATACAGTCCTTAGGCACCTAAACTGAACTGCTCTACGTTTGAATCGTTTTTAAAAAGATCGTGGTAAGGCTGCAGGATTCTATTCTCGAACTTCAACTATAGAATCCTTTCACTTGCTCGTTTTTCAATTCCACACTCGGCGTTAAAATACAACTTTACCCCCTTGTGTAACAAATAACTATTATTTCAGATCTTCAGCCCATAATTATAATAAGTATACTTACCGAAGAATGCTTATTAGTCATATGAGCTTCATACGACTTGATATAGTTATATCCAATAATACACGTGGTACATTTGTACTGGGCCTTCACATAATTGTCTCTGGTCGCGTCTCTCTCGCGCTCGGCTAACATTTCTTCGTAAGATAGCTCTATGGTTATTATTTTACCATCTGATTTTTGTTTCTGACTCTGAAAATAATAGTAAATAACGATATAAATAAGAGATAAAAAATAAAAGTACATTACGATACCCCGTGCCCGTGTGGTGACGGGTTAAGAATCTCACCACCCCCTTTCTTCCCGTGGGTGTCGTAGAAGGCGACTATGGGATATGGGTTAAATTGTGGCGTAGGCGAGAGGCTGGCAACCTGTCACTGCAATGTCACAGTTTAGTTTTCTTTCAACCCCTTTTTGCCAAGAGTGGCACTGAAACTTGAGTAGTTCATGTGCTCTGCCTACCCCTTTATGGGATACAGGCGTGATTGTATGTATGTATGTATGTATTACGATACAAGTGCGGAAAGGAAGTTTGATACGAGTGGCAACAAATTCAAACACTCTTTTCGTTTCGGACGTGTATCTTACGACGTTTTTCAGTACAGATGGCCCTCCGAAGTTTCGACCCGAAATATGTGAGTAAAAAAACACCATCTGTACTGAAATAGTACATTACGATACAAGAGCGGAAAAAAGGAAGTAAATTGAAACACGACCGTGGAGTGTTTTAATTCGTCACGAGTTAAGGATTTGGTTTTCGCACGTGTATCGTACGACGTTTTTCAGTACAGATGGCCCTACGAAGTTTCGACCTGATATATCCATACTAATATTACAAATGGGAAATTGTGTGTCTGTTTGTTTGTCCGTCTTTCACGGCAAAACGGAGCGACGAATTGACGTGATTTTTTAAGTGGAGATAGTTGAAGGGATGGAGAGTGACATAGGCTACTTTTTGTCTCTTTCTAACGCGAGCGAAGCCGCGGGAAAAAGCTAATTCTCTATATACTTGAAGAAGAAATACAAATACACACCTTAGTTTTCTTCAAACTAGTTTTCCTCACTTTCTTTTTCCGTTTCTTTACAATTTTATTCTTCATTGTGTTTATTTCTTTTGGTTCATCTACCACAGGATCCTCCAGTTCTGCTGGTGTTATATCTAGATCATCTGGAAATAAATAAATAAATATTATAGGACATTCTGACACAGATTGCCTAGTCCCACAGTAAGCTTGAGAAGGCTTGTGTTGTGGGTACTAAGACTACAATATATGTATATACAAAAAATGGGTCCAATCTGTATGTATCAGTGATCGGTTTTTTGGATTCGACATGGGGTTAACGACCTCAATCATTATGTTAGTATGGATATGCCCCGGGAATCCGGGCTTAATGTTGTTAGAAAAGGCAAAAAAATATGTACAATGTCCACAATGCCAAATGGTTTTATTGCTCAACCAAAAATATAAAGCAACAACATTAACATTGTAAACTTAAACTAAAAATAGTACATAACGTAATAGGCCTTACTAACATGCGATTAGAGATAATTTCGTCGTATCAATATTAACTTTTCTACTTGATACCCCGCGAGGGTGAATCCAAAAAACCGATCACTGAATACATACATTCAATAAATAAAAATTCAAAATCGGTCCAGTAATGAGGGAGATATCGAATAACAAACATTAAAAAAAATACAGACGAATTGAGAACCCCCTTCCTTGAGATTTGGGGCGGCGGTTAAAAAAATACAAAAGAACAAATTGTTTATTTGAAAATTAAAATTATTTATTTCATAAATCAGAAATTTATTTTTCTCAAACATGGCATGAAATATTGATGTTATGTGCCTTATAATTGGCAGCGAAGTATGACGTTGCAGGTGCGGCTAGGACGATTGATAGATAATGGAATTTCATACAAACCTTGCAGGCCAAGGCCGGCAAAGTCTTCTTTTTTAATTTCCAAACACAGATAATTGTGACATAACATCCAGGTATTTAGCCAATTAAAAAAAAAACTATAAGGGGCTTTATAGACGTGCCGACTGCAACTGGTACGGGCCCTAGACAATATTTGATTTTGGGTGCGTTTTCATACAAAAAAATTTTTTTTCGTTTTTTTTAAAAAAAAAATTTAATTTTTTGTTTTTTTATAGGCGTATACCTACGGGGAATTAAAGGGGAACGAAAATTCGATTATTTTTGCGCTACGACGCACCGTTTAGGAGATACAGCCATTCAAAGTTACTATTTTCAGTAGACTATATTTATTTCATACCATGTTTGAGAAAAGCACTATACATACCTCGGCGGGAAATGGGGTTGCATTTGTCCCGGCCTCTGTAGTAATGTACTATTATGACTTAGGTACAAATATCTGTGCCCATCACACAAATAAATGCCCTTAGCGGGATTAGATCCCAAAACCAGAATGAGTTGGTTAATTAGTAAACTCAATCCATTATAATAATCTTAAGGTACTCATTGATTTCATTGAAAACTGGTGTGAATTATATGTAAACTAGCTTCTGTCCGCGGCTTCGCTCGCGTTACATTCGAAAATTGCTCCATAGAAACTTTCACCCCCAATTTTAGAAAAGTGGGGAGTCAGAAAGAGACAAACATTAGCCTATGTCACTGTCCATCCCTTCAACTATCTCCACTTAAAAAATCACGTGATTTCGTTGCTCCGTTTTGCCGTGAACAACGTACAAACAAACAGATACACACTTTCCGATTTATAATATTACTAGCATTTTCCCGCGGCTTCGCTCGCGGTAGAAAGAGATAAAGAGTAGCCTATGTCACTCTCCATCCCTTCAACTATCTCCACTTAAAAAATCACGTCGATTCGTCGCTTCGTTTTGCCGTGAAAGACGTACAAACAAACAGACACACACACTTTCCCATTTATAATATTATACTGTGCAAGAGTCATACCTCTATCATCATCCCAGTCAATCTTCACCTCGTCTTTAACATACACAGTCAGCTGCAGGTCTTTCTGTACGTCTGGTTTCTGTTCACAGTCCGGAATGACATTCACCGGACTGTTCACCCGGACAATCAACCGTGGAGGCCGGCTTATGTCCGTTAGCAGGCATTCATAGAGATTCTGGAAATGTATAAATAATATAGTTCTTACACAGATTGAGCTCACTGTGGGACTCAGTCAATCTGTGTGGGGAATCCACGTAAAAGTAATGCGAGAGCAGTTAACTTTAATATGTATTTTTTTTTTTAAGATCTTATTTTTTTTTAAAGATATTTATTTGCGAAAATGTAGTGTTAACCATAGGTGGACAGAATTAATAATGTGCGTACATTTTGCTTGAAGAAGCATGCAAAATATTCTTATAAGCTAGGTACTAAATCTAAACATTATACATATACAAAAGTATGTTGTACAAGCCTAGTCTACACATATTAGACATTATTAATTCAATTATTCATATTAAAATTCTGATTACTGATTTATTATAGTTATTAGTGTCTTAAATATTTCGGTAAATATATTTATACAAGTCCCTATTTATTTCTATAACATAGTCCAATAAAATCAAGTCTTTAGTGTTCTTTACATATCCCGCACCTTTTTGGTCTTCTCTGTTTGGCCTAAAGGTTGACTGGTAGAGAATGCCATGTAGCATTAAGTCCGCCTTTCGTAATTGTATATTTTTACTGTGCAATAAAGTTTAAATAAATAAACAGCAGCAAATAAAAGGATCTATGCATATATCGGAAAAGTAACACTCATGTTACTGTTGCCGTGGGATTGACCGTCCGAGTAAAAATGTCCTAGAACATCCTAAAATGTTGATATGAGTAAAATTATGTAAACGGATTAAATCGCGTATAATGAATTTAAAATTCATCCCGACGTTTCGAACTCTTTACAGCGTTCGTGGTCAACGGGTGACTGAGGAAAAATTACAATGTGCAAAAGCTACCCACATAGAATTACACCCACATTATACGCGATTTAATCCGTTTACATAGTTTTATTCCATGAGTAACTATCGCGGACCGAAGACAATATTTTGATATGTGTAGTCATTAAAACTTGTGCAGAGAAAGGGAAATATTAACCTCATTAGTATAAGTCTGAAGAATCCTGTACGAGTCCATAATCTGTTCCTTGAATGAGACCACCTTCCGCAGCAGAGCTTCGCACTCCCAGCAAATACTGGGGCATACTTGGGGCATGTCACATAGCTGAAAATTAAGTAAATAATCAATATCCCTAATCTATACCTATAATAAAATAAAAATAGCCTTTTTCTTGCTTTAACAATTTATATAGTTTTTTTTTTCCTTTTAATATCTTGCAAAATCCAGCAGTTTTCCATTTATCTCTATCTTGGGCTATTTGCATCCAATTCTGACCGGCTATACTTTTTATTTCGTCTTCCCATCTAGTAACAGGTTTACCTCTGCCCCGTTTGCCTAGTGGCCCTTTCCATGAAGTCACATTTGTTTTTTTTTTATATAGCTTTTACATAACTGTTTAGGTCAGTGGTGGGCAAACTTTATTCATTGGGGGCCAAAATCTGAAGGAATTTTAGAGGCAGTCCAGATTTACACCAAAAATGCACTACAGTGCAGGACCAGTGGCAGGCCAGATATCCTTTCGCTGGCCGTACTTTGCTCACCAGCACTGATTTAGATTTTAATTAGCACATTCACTGTCTGACAAGAACGTGCACTGTTCCAGAAACCAATCGTCATCTATAACTGTTATCTTGTATAGAGACCAAACGCATAATGGGTTGTCGGGCATTTGAGCTAAGATGCTGGCCGTGAAAATGTGTTAATGTATATAAAAATGATAAAATAATTCACAAGAGGCCTAATGTAAGTAGTGTACAAGTAATAGGGGTTGTGGGCCATAATGAGTGCATAATTTTAAGCAAAATCTTACAGGAATTTCATTTAATGCGTCCAAGTAAAATCGCTTCATTCTCTCGTCCGTAACTTTCTGCAGGGTCCTGCCCACACACAGACACGCCATGCATAGCAATTTATCAACAACAGTGTGCTTGTTGTCCATTTTAAAGAATTTTTCGTAAATGTTCACAAAATAGAAAGTTGGTGAATGTTATATCAATTTCAGCACAATAAACAGGAGTTTCATGACTGCTATACGCATAGACGTAAACTTTATTTAATTACAGTATTTTGTTATGAACATAATCACGATATTAATTGCATTTATGTGATAAATTACGAAAACAGTTTCAAATCAAAAACATACAACAAAACAAACCGCCGCCATTATAAAAATAGTGCTGTTCGGAATTGAAACGTCAACGTAATGTTTATGAAAATCGGTTTATCGATTTGCGGAATCACCGAAATTTGCTCACATGAGGACATAGCTTTAAAAATAGTATTGCCAGATTATACACTAACAGATGATTGTCAGGCACTGACATATTCTGACATTATTTACCTAGACCTCATTCGTAAATTATTGGAATAAATTTAATAAATTTATGAATGAAAAATTGTTCAATAGCGCTTACTTATAATCATGAATGTAGTGATGATGATCGTGAAAGAAATAATATAGTTATACATTTTCAGCAATGCAGCTGATAAAAAAATAAAATGTATATGGCAACATCGTGTAAAGCAGCCATTTTGTGGTGTCCCAGTATAGTTGCGTGGTCTTCTTAATTTTCGTCTATTTTACATGGAAGTATTACTTTTTGTTATGATTTGAAATGTAATCTTGTATATTTAATTTGAAAAGTTTGTTTACAAACTATAACTATGTCCGTGATGGAGCAAGAGGTGGAAACCGGATACAAAGTCGTTTGCTGTACCTGTTTGAGCACAGATCGGAATTTAATATCCATAAATGGCTTAGCTCCGGTGTATCAGATATTTCGCCTGCTTATGTACGATTTTGCGGGAGACAGGGTAAGTTTTCAAAAGTTTTACACGGTTAAAGTTTACTGTATTACGTAAAGTAACATTATACATAATTATATAGTTAAAGTTCTTCTTTTATTTATGTACGCAGGGATTATTGAGGCTACTTACAAATACATTAAGAGGTACTAAAATTTCTCTAGATTATCCACTGAAGATCTCCTGGTACCATTAGACGACCGGTATGGCCTAGCGCGTAGTGACCCTGCCTGCTACACCCCGGGCTCGGGTTCGAATCCCGGTAAGGGCATTTATTTGTGTGATGAGCACAGATATTTGTTCCCGAGTCATGGATGTTTTCTATGTAATAAGTATTTGTATATTATATATGTCGTTGTCTGAGTACCTTCAACACAAACCTTCTTGAGCTAACTGTAGGATTCAGTCAATCTGTGTAAAAATGTCCTATAATATTTATTTATTAGAACTGTTTAAAAATTAACTTCACCACACCAACTGGTACACGTAAATGTAAACGATTAATATATTAATTATGTAATGTTCTAGTTTGATAACAGTCTGTCCACAATGGAACAGATAATCTGCTGGGAGTGCCTGGCGATGATGAAAAAGTTCATCAGATTCAAGCGCCAGGTGCATAGCGCACAGGAGCATATCCGAGTGCTTGCACTGAGCGGCTCTCAAGAGGTAACTATAGTAGTTGTGTGTCCTAGGCCATCCTAGAAGTGCGTAGGGCCTCCACAAGATCCTTCCACGCCTAAGTCTCGTTCCAGCTCAGAATTTTATATTGTTGCAATTAAATATCACCTACAAAAAATGCTGTGGACGGACTATCTAGATGTTTTGACTGAGTTTGGGATGGATCTTATATGTATATTATTATAGGATCACATGTATATATCACAATTTCGTTTTCTTTCAACCCCTTTTTTGCCAAGAGTGGCACTGAAACTTGAGTAGTTTCATGTGCTCTGCCTACCCCTCAGGATTGTATGTATGTATGTATGTATGTATTATAGGATCTTGGAAAATAGAAACAAATCCTTTTTTTACTAATTATTGCATTAACTTGTGCAATGCATTATTTTGTAAAGTAAATCTTAATGAAGACTTGAAGTAAATCACACACACATTTAAAACTATTTAAAGTTTTCTTTAATATTTCACAGACCATGGACCACACATACATGTCCCAATCGCTCTCAAGCCTAGAAATAACCACAAAAACTGAGTACGACAGTATATTCTTTGACTACACGACCCGGGACGAGTGGCCACAGTACATAGCCGTCAGCTCAGCGCAGAATGTGAAGCATGAGCAGTACGATGTGGCACAGGCGGTCAGAGAGAACATCCACTTGGAGATGGACGGACATATGCTGGAAGGTAATGTATCCTAGCCATAAAATTTAAATTTTGAAAAAGCCCCCGAGTGGACCGTTTTCTATCAGACATGGCTAAGAACACTCCCGACTAATTCAACTTCCAAACAAAAAAAATGAATTGGTTCATCCATTCCCGGAGCGACGATGCTACCCACTCAGTTGCTTTTGGTAGCTCTAGTTACCAGCTGTCACCTTTATTTTACTTGACAATAGAGGCCATTGAAAATTTTAGAGCAATTGAGTGGAGACACATAAGTCAAACTATAACACCCCATCGTTTTTGCTTCAGGGGTTAAAAATGGTTTTAACCAGCATTGTGATACAGCGAGGAAATGTCGCCGGCATCCTTGTAGTAATGCCTCAGGGGCGTATTTTAGATATAATAGCCTTTAAGTTTTATAATTAGTTTTAGTTTCTATATTTGTACATTGCAATACAAGGCGACTATGGGACATCGGTTAAATTGTGGCGTAGGCGAGAGGCTGGCAACCTGTCACTGCAATGTCACAGTTTCGTTTCCTTTCAACCCCTTATATTATTAAAAGCCAAAGCAAAAAAAAAACCCCTTATATGCCAAGAGTAGCACTGAAGCTTAAGTAGTTTCATGTGCTCTGCCTACCCCTTTATGGGATACAGGCGTGATCGTATGTATGTATGTAATACAAGTGCCGAAAGAAGGATGGAAGCGAGTGGCAATAAACGAAGCAACGGAGCGCACGCTGTTCCGTCATCGTCCAAATCAATTGTTTAGTTTTAATACTTCTATTGTTTGTAATGTTTTTTTAATGTTCTTATTTACTGTTTCTAACCCCCGCCGCAAAAACGACGGGGTGTTATAAGTTTGACGTGTCTTTCTGTCTGTCTGTCTGTCTGTCTGTCTGTCTGTCTGTCTATCTATCTGTCTGTCTGTTTGTCTGTCTGTCTGTCCGTGTGTGTATCTGTCGGTGGCCTCAGCTCCCGAGCGGATGAACCGATTTCGATTTAGTTTTTTTTTGTTTGAAAGCTGAGTTAGTCGGGAGTGTTCTTAGCCATGTTTCATGAAAATCGGTCCACTATGTCACTGTCGGGGGTATTTTCAATATTTAAATTTTGTGATTGTTGATGATTTATCTGTAATGTCATTGAAATATGTTCTCAAATAAATAAATAAATAAAATTAACACGATTAATAATGTCTAATTTGAGTAATTTATTTTTCAGTGCCGGAGATAGTCCTAGAGAACGCGGTGACGGGAGTAATGTCTCACATTGTGGTGGGCACCGACGACATCTCCAGAATCGAGACGTATCGCATGAAAGGGGAACTTGAAGAACTAAACATAGAGTGAGTTTATAGCTCAGAGCATATACAATACCAAAGAGGATCGAGTATTATAGAGAGTTATCTATTTATATTATTTATTTTTCAGAACGATCGCATCGCCGCCGAAGATCGAAGCAGTGATAATATCAAAACCACCCAAATTGAAGGAGGAAAAAACTCCAGCGTCAAAGTTGAAATACTTCACAGAGTTCATGACTGAGGATGAAATGCTCGCTTCAAGGTCAGTTACAATTGTTATATATTCTTTATATTTGATGTACCTTTTATTCCAATTTTATTTTATTATTTTTGTTTTAGTCTCTTTTATATTTTTATGGGCTTTCCTATAAACTGTTGTACTATGTGCTATATTTGTCTACCATTCTTCATCACATTTCACCTACTCAAAGGTTAGCTGGAAGAAATCCCTTAAAGGGATAAGTTCGCCTTTGTACTGTCTATCCTGTGTCATATTTGTGTTTTGTGTTTTGTACAATAAAGAGTTTATACATACATACATACATACATACAATTAACGACCGGTCCTAGCGCGTAGTGACCCTGCCTGCTGAGCTGCGGTCCTGGGTTCAAATCCCGGCAAGGGCATTTGTGTCGCTTAACTTCAATACTGGGTAAATCCATTCCGCTATAAGGTAAAACAACAGTAATAATTTATTTCGCTATTTTTCATGGATGATGAACCTTGAAACTAAACAGATTTTGTAAAAATGTTATTTTCCCCTCACTAGCTCGGAAACACGTGTTTTGTCCTTTAATACCAGCGGGTAAAAACGCATTTTATCCACTAGTGGGTAAAGTAATTTGACCTTGAATAAGGTCAAATTAACTGCTTTGAAATTGATAAAAGTAGGTGAATCTAGTAATAAAGATGATTTACCACCTGTGGAACTACTGGAAGCAGTGATAAACGCATTTTTTGCGTTGTAGTTTCCTCGCTATATAGTAGGGGGAAATTAGCTAAAATTACGGCATAATTAATGGAAGGTTTTTTTTAATTGAAATATGTACGTTATAGACTGAAGTTATTTTTCATCAACCCTCCCCACTCCTCCCCCCTCTGCGTCACCTCTCTACCCTCCCTTAAAGTGCCGAAAATGCGGTTTTTCTCGATTTCTGACAAAACCGTTGAAGATACAGAAAAAGCGCGTAGGAACGAAGTAATCCTTAATAAATTTACTACAAATCATTTATTAACACTTTGGTTCTAGCACTTATAGTTTTCGCGTGATCCGTCACGAAAGTTGGTCCTTTGCTGCAATTTTCTTTAATGAATGTTAAGTTTTCGCCCAAAATGCTTACGAAATCGTCGAAATTTGTCTGATATGACTAAAATATTGTAACCCATGACTAAAATAAAATTAAGGGGGAAAAATCACTACCATGGGTGGAATTTCCAATATGTCTTGGAATTCCAGTAACTATTTAAGACGTAATATTTTCACGGTAGTAGTCGCTAGGAGTACCATTGATCCATATAGTATATCGATGACTGGGGATGAGCTTTTGGTAGCTGTTGGTAGAGTACTGGAGTTTCAATCCAGAAGCCGTGAGTTCAAGTTCCACCCATGGTAGTGATTTTTCCCCCTGAAATTCATTTTCAGTTTATAATATTTTAGTAATATCAAACAGATTTCGTAAGCAATTTGGGAGAAAACTTAACATTCACTAAAGAAAATTGCAGCAAAGGACCAACTTTCGTGATGGATCACGCGAAAACTGTAAGTGCTAGAACCAAAGTGTTAATGAATGATTTGTAGTAAATTTATTAAGGATTACTTTGTTCCTACACGCTTTTTCTGTATCTTCAACGGTTTTGTCAGAAATCACGAAAAACCACATTTTCGGCTATTTAAGGGGGGAAGAGGGGTGACGCAGAGGGGGGAGAGATGGGGAGGGTTGATAAAAAATAACTTCGGCCTATAATGTACATATCCCAACCAAAAAAATCTTCCATTAATTATGCCAACATTTTCATACATAACTTTCCAGAAGCAACGGGCTAATAGTAAGCTCGGTGTATAAATGCGAACTGTGCATCATCGGGTTCTACACGCAACAACAGGTGGAGGACCACTTCGTCTCCGACCACAGGGCTGTAAGTACAATCCATACTAATATTATGAATGGGAAAGTGTGTCTGTTTGTTTGTCCGTCTTTCACGGCAAAACTGAGCGATGAATTGACGTGATTTTTTAAGTGGAGATAGTTGAAGGGATGGAAAGTGCCATAGGCTACTTTTTGTCTCTTTCTAACGCGAGCGAAGTCGCGGGAAAAATTTATTCACTCATTGATTAGTTTTACTTACATCATAAGCATGTTCTTAGTTCGTAAGTTTTTCTAACACAATTTATATTGTTCAAGAAATAAAGAAAATGAAATGAAAAACTAGTCTGACTATAAACATACGTATAAAACTAGTAACATACTACGCGGACGTCCGCGACCGATCAGTGTGCACGGTCTTCGGGACGTGACTTCGGCTGACCAAAACATCCAGCGAGCCAGATTTAGATCGGACGTCCGTGCGCTCAAGGTCACGTCCACGACCGACGACCTATAGTTTGCACGGTTAAGTGTATATTCATTGTCTAGATCCGCGTCCGCGGTCGCGCGACGGTGGACGACGTAATATGTTATTAGAAAAATCAATAAATATTGGGGACACCTTACACAAATCAACTTAGCCCCAAACTAAGCAAAGCTTGTACTATGGGTGCTAAGCGACGATATACATACTTAAATAGGTAAATACAAACTTATGTACATAGAAAACATCCATGATTCAGGTGCAATTATCTGTGCTCATCACACAAATAAATGCTCTTACCGGGATTTGAACCCAGGACTGTGGCTTAGCAGGCAGGGTCACTACCAACTGAGCCAGACCGGTCGTCAAAATGCAGCAAACTTGAAAAATGTAGGACTCACCGGCCAATTGTCTTCATGAAACGCGTGCCTTCCTAAACCTTGACGTTGGCGGAATCATAGACGAGAATTTATTGAAAATGTAGGTGCGAAGTTAAGACCCATAGAAAATTAGAATTTCGCGCCTTTTTTAGTGCCAAGATTTGGCTGACTGTCTATAGGCGCAGTATAATAATGGCCACTCCCGCTCCCCGCTGAAAGTGCCGCCCACCCCCTCCCGGCTACCTCACAGTTACCGTCTGTCAAAAACACGAACAGTCGACCTGTCATATGTCACTCATACAAGCATGGTACGCGTACACCTACACGAGCTTAGACTGTGTGCTAGGAACGCGCCTCTTTCATATATTTGATCGCCAGTGTCCGAGGTGTGCTATAGGTATGTCTAAATATATAAGTAGTTCTGCAGTCTTCTCACGGCAAGGGTTTTATGTAAATCAGTTTTAAATACGCTAGTTTCCTACTAGTCAAATCAGATTTGCTAATATGAAATAACTGAGCATTTTTTTTTTTTTTTTAATTTTTTTAGGGAATTTTAGGTCAATTGTACTCAGAATCACGAGTACTTTTAATCTCACTGGGAGAAAAAGTGTCCCAGAATTTCCATACGTTTTTGTTACTTTCCTCTTTTGTTACCCCCACACAACATGTACGGAAAATGGTAAAAAAATAAGAAAAAATCGTATGGGACAATTTTTTTAACTACTAGGATTGAAAAATCTAGTGATTCTGAGTAGAAATAGCATGATTTTTTTTCTAAAATATCACAGTAGAAAAAATGTTTTATTTTAAGGCTCATACAGACACACACACACACACACACACACACACACAGACAGACAGACAGACACGTCAAACTTATACACATACATACATATAATCACGCCTGTATCCCATAAAGGGGTAGGCTGAGCACATGAACTACTAAGTTTCAGTGCCACTCTTGGCAAATAAGGGGTTGAAAGAAAACGAAACTGTGACATTGCAGTGACGCAAATAAATGACTTATGACTTATGACTTATGACTTATGACTATGACAGGTCGCCAGCCTCTCGCCTAATACGCCACAATTTAACCCATATCCCATAGTCGCCTTCTACGACACCCACGGGAAGAAAGGGGGCACACAAGGTTTAATACCCATAGAAAATTTGAATTTCGTGCCTTTTTTTAGTGCCAAGATTTGGCTGACCGTTTTATAAGTCTAAATATAGTTCTGCAGTCTTCTCACGGCAAGGGTTTTATGAAAAACCAGTTAATTTTCAATCAGTTAATAGTCAGTTAATCAATAGGCTAGTTTCCTACTAGTCAAATCAGCTTCTTATTAAGAAGTGTCAAAAATCTCAAAATGAATTGCTTCTTTCATATTAATGCAAAAAGGAAATTCGTAACTCGTGTCGATTTAAAACACTCCCTTCGGTCGTGTTTTAATTTATCGCCACTCGTTTCGAACTTCCTTTTTTACGCACTTGTATCGTAATGTACTATTATTTTAAGTATAGGAAACTAGCCTATTCTGTATTTTTCGCAGAAACCCGGCTACTCCCCCTGCAAAGTCTGCTACAAGTATGTCGAAGACTCGAAGCTACAGCCCCACGTGGAGACGCACTACCTGCGGCATATCTGCAAGCTGTGCGGGCACTCGGCGCGCCTGCTGGCCGCCATGTTGGCGCATCAGGACGCGCACGTCGCTAAGCCTGCGCCTGCGCAGCTGCTCATCGGGGGCACTGAACAGAGGAAGGTAAGACAAGTACTAGTGACAGACAGACAGACGGACTGACTGACAGAAAGACAGACGGACTGACTGACAGACAGACAGACGGATGGACAAACAAACACACAGATAGATAGACGGACTGACTGACGGATAGATAGACGGACAGACTGACGGATAGACAGACACACAGATGGATGGACAGACAAACACACAGACAGACAGATGCATGGACAGAAAGACAGACGGATGAACAGACAAACAAACGTATGGATAGACAGCAACGTATGGCGCATCAGGACGCGCATGTCGCTAAACCTGCGCCTGCGCAGCTGCTCATCGGGGGCACTGAGCAGAGGAAGGTAAGACAACTACTCGAGATATTTAGTAATGTGACAGACAGACGGATGGACAAACAAACACACAGACAGACAGACGGATGGACAGACAAACACACAGACAGATGCATGAACAGACAGACAGACAAACGTATGGATAGACAGACACACAGACAGACAGACGGACGGACGGCCGGACAGATAGAAAGACAGACAAACAGACAGACGGCTGGACAGACAAACACACAGACAGACAGATGCATGAACAGACAGACAGACGGATGAACAGACAGACTAACGTATGGATAAACAGACACACAGACAGAGAGACGAATGGACAGACAGACAAACAGACAGACGGACGGACGGCCGGACAGATAGACAGACAGATAGAAAGACAGAAAGACGGTCGGATGGACGGACGGACAGCGTCGCCCCAATAAGGGTCCTTTTTGTAACTTTTTGGTACGAAACCCTAAAAATACAGTAAATATGGCGCTATATTATTGCACTCGTGTGGTAATAAGCACATTACGCAACTATGACAATGGCAGTGAATACTTAGAGTAAACAGTTTGAGGCATTTTCACGCAAAAGGTACCACATTGTAGCTTTTTTTTTAATACTACGTCGGTGGCAAACAAGCATACGGCCCGCCTGATGGAAAGTGGTCACCGTAACCTATGGACGCCTGCAACTCAAGGAGTGTCACATGCGCGTTGCCACCCCATTAGAAACTTTTACACTCCCTTTTGCTTATGCGAAATAGGAGCATTTGGTGTTCTCAAGCAAAAGATATACATTTAAACAATAATAATAAAACAAAAATGAAAAAGTAATATTTTTTTACGTAAAATAATAAACTAATTTAAAAACAATGCTTTATAAAATTAATTAAAAATTTAAAGAAGAAAACTGAAAAAATTAAAATTGATAAATACGTATTTGTATAAGCAAATAAATATATAAATAAATATATAAATATATATATTTCATTTTGTTTAGTTTAAAAGTAGACTATAAAACCCAAGTACAGAAATCATATTAAAATAGCACGATATGTCCCGAAAAGATTATACATCCTGTTTTTATTGAATTCCGTTAACTTTAAGAGAAGGTTCTTTAGATCAAATACAATTAATTTCTCTAAGAAACTAGCGTCTTGACTCTTACAGTTATCGAGTTATTAAAAAAAATAAAGATAATTACTGAACACGTGTGTGACAGCCTTTACCAATTCCTAATGTTATTTGTTTCGACATGTGATATACAGGGTGGTTCCTGATAATGAACCTAACTACGTGTCGAATTTAACGGAAAACAAAAAAAAAACACGTTGTATTTCTAAATTATTTGAACCCAATATCATAAGTATTTAATGTTAAATGTGTTTATTTTTTATGCTTTTATGTATTTTTAGTTACTCAGTGCTTTGGTTTTTACTGTCATATTGTGTAACGTATCGTCACTACTTTAAAAAAAACTTGTATCTTCGTCTGTCAATGAAAAGAAAATTGTAGTAAGTATGTATGGGATGCATATAGACTTACTGCGTTTTAACTTTGAGGAGCAGCGTGAGATACGAGATTTTTAACCCCCGACGCAAAAACGACGGGGTGTTATAAGTTTGACGTGTCTGTCTGTCTGTCTGTCTGTCTGTGTGTGTCTGTCTGTGGCATCGTAGCTCCCGAACGGATGAACCGATTTAGATTTAGTTTTTTTTGTCTAAAAGCTGAGTTAGTCGGGAGTGTTCTTAGCCATGTTTCATGAAAATCGGTCCACTATGTCGCAGTCGGGGGGTTTTTTCAAAATTTTAATTTTGTGGTTAGGTTATTTAAAAGTAGTGACGATATTTGAAATAATAACCTAACCACAAAATTAAAATTTTGGAAAAACCCCCGACCGCGACATAGCGGACCGATTTTCATGAAACATGGCTAAGAACACTCCCGACTAACTCAGCTTTCAGACAAAAAAAAAAATCAAAATCGGTTCATCCGTTCGAGAGCTACGATGCCACAGACAGACACACACACAGACAGACAGACACGTCAAACTTCTAACACCCCGTCGTTTTTGCGTCGGGGGTTAATAAATAAATAATTTGTTACAGAGCCGTAAGAAAAAGGAACCCCCATCGAACCCCCCCAAACCCGGTGATCTACGCAAACTGCTCTCCAAGACTACTATAGAAGGCTACCAGTGCCTCGAGTGTGACATGTTCTTCAAGTAAGTACAAATCAAATATTTAAAGATTAATAAGAACGCGATTAATTAACATTATTTTTACCTTTTTTTCCCCAACGTTTCGGCCAGGTTGCACTGGCCGTGGTCGCGGAAGACTGACGTCCCAGCAAAGTGTCACCGGAGATGTAAACAACACAGAACTACCCGATATTCATATAAAACCCGGCAACCTTCAAATCAAGAGTGAACAGGCATCTTCTGGGCGAGCTCACTCCATCGTAGGGCACGTCTTTGCCTTTGGCTAGTCTGTGGTCAAGAGTAAGCCCATTTATAACTAAAAAAAAAAAAGATACAAGTAAATCTCGCCTTAATGGTAACCGACAAATTGGGACGTTTTACTAGACACACTCACACAGGTCCTGAATTATTTTTTATTGTTTGTTGTAGGAACTCCCGCGCTCGCAAGAACCACGTGGCCCGCTTCCACAGAGAAGGCTTACAGTGCGACCATTGTAAGAAACGCTTCGTCAACCGAACCACGCTGGCTACACATTTGAGGTATTGTACTGACTACAGACTGGAAAATAAGAGTAGAAACTAATGGGGGCGCCACCGTCTATGAGTATGTAAACCGTTTTGAATGTGGCAACTATTGAGTCACTTTAGTATGAGAACAGTGATAAATATAAATAAATAAATATTGGGGACACCTTACAGAGAACAACTTTTGTGTGATGAGCACAGATATTTGTTCCTGAGTCATGGATGTATTCTATATATATAAGTATGTATTTATCTATTTAAGTATGTATATCGTCGCTTAGCACCCATAGTACGAGCTTTGCTTAGTTTGGAGCTAAGTTGATCTGTGTAAGGTGTCCTCAATATTTATTTATTTATATCTTTCTCGCTCTCAAGTGAAAAAAAATCAACTTTTATTTAGTTTGTTACCTGCTTTACACTTAAAATCGACGTATTCGGTCATAATCAATGTACCACTCGCTACGCTCGCGGTTCAATATTGGAATCCTTTGCTTGCTAGTGTATCAATATTGCCCCCTTGTAACACTAATATAACCCGGCAACCATAGCTGGGCATTAACTCGATAATCCGTTAATCGTTAATTAACGAAGTTAACATTTTGGTTAACGGATTAACTTTAAAAAATGTTAACAGATTCGTTAACTTCCGTTACATTTCTTTATTTTCGAGTCCGTTGATAACTGATGCAACTAGCTACAGTAAAATTATTTTTTATCACGACTAACGGATTATCGATTAACTTTAACTTTCGTTAAATTTGTTGAAATGTATCGCTTTAACGAGTAACGAAGTTAACTATTTGATTAACTGTGCCCAGCTATGCCGGCAACCTTCAAATCAAGGGTGAACAGGCATCTTCTGGGTGAGCTCACTCCATCGTAGGCCACGTCTTTGCCTTTGGCTAGTCTGTGGCCAAGATTAAGCTCATTTATAATAATAAAATAACGGCCAAGAGCGTGTCGGGCCACGCTCAGTGTAGGGTTCCGTAGTTTTCCGTATTTTTCTCAAAAACTATTCAACCTATCAAGTTCAAAATAATTTTCCTAGAAAGTATTTATAAAGTTCTACTTTTGTGATTTTTTTCATATTTTTGAAACATGTGGTTCAAAAGTTAGAGGGACACACACTTTTTTTTCCTTTAGGAGCGATTATTTCCGAAAATATTAATATTATTAAAAAACGATTTTAGTAAACCCTTATTCATTTTTAAATACCTATCCAACAATATATCACACGTTGGGGTTGGAATGAAAAAAAAAACAGTCCCCACTTTACATGTAGGGGGGGGGGGGGGGTACCCTAATAAAACATTTTTTCCATTTTTTATTTTTGCACTTTATTGGCGTGATTGATATACATATTGGTACCAAATTTCAGCTTTCTAGTGCTAACGGTTACTGAGATTATCCGCGGACGGACGGACGGACGGACGGACAGACAGACATGGCGAAACTATAAGGGTTCCTAGTTGACTACG
The DNA here is from genome assembly GCF_023078275.1 of Leguminivora glycinivorella. Taxonomy (NCBI): domain Eukaryota; kingdom Metazoa; phylum Arthropoda; class Insecta; order Lepidoptera; family Tortricidae; genus Leguminivora; species Leguminivora glycinivorella. The sequence goes on along the minus strand of NC_062995.1, from coordinate 1,012,118 downwards.
GAACTCTAAAAACGACGTATACGGTCATAATCAATGTAATGTAAATTCAATATTGGAATCCTTCGCTTGCTAGTGTATCAATATTGCCCGCTTGTAAAACTGATATAACACGGCGACCTTCAAATCAAGGGTGAACAGTAGGGATGTACCGACTATTGATTTGGCCGACTAGGCCGACTACCGACTAGTCGGCGCTTGGGTAGCCGATTAGTCGGCCGACTAGTCGGCTAGTCGGCCAGAACATAGTTGCGACTAAATTCATCAGAATTTTTAAATTACATTTCTGGTACCTGTAAACCTGTTTTTTACAGGTTCAATTTTTCAAAGGTCTATGAGAATATTTACACATTTTCCATTTTTAACAACCGGTTTGGCTTAGTGGGTAGGGTAGTCATCCTGCCTATGAAACCCGGTAGTCCTAGGTAGGATATTTATTTCTGTGATGATCACAGATATTTGTTCTTTTGACTAACAAAGCTATAACGAATCGGTACATAATATAATTATATCAGCTGTTAATTTATTTTTGTACTGTTATTCTGTGACTTATAAAGTGCCGACTAATCGGCCTGTTTTGCCGACTAGTCGCCGACTAATCGCCGACTACAAATGTGGCCGGATAGTCGGTTTTCCCGGCTAGTCGGTACATCCCTAGTGAACAGGCATCTTCTGGGTGAGCTCACTCCATCGTAGGCCACGTCTTTGCCTTTGGCTAGTCTGTGGCCAAGAGTAAGCCCATTTATAATAATAAAATATAACTATTTACATATTTATTATACAGACTGCACGAAGGCCCGCTCCCAAAAGAAGAATGCCCGATCTGTCACAAGATGGTGCGCGTTATACAACTCAAATACCACATACAACGGCACGAGAACAAGAGCAGATACGAGTGTGTCGACTGCAAGAAGGTAATGAACACATAACATACATACATACAATCACTCCTGTATCCCATAAAGGGGTAGGCAGAACACATGAAACTACTAAAGCTTCAGTGCCACTCTTGCCAAATAAGGGGTTGAAAGAAAACGAAACTGTGACATTGCAGTGACAGGTTGCCAGCCTACGCCACAATTAATAATATTACAAATGGGAAAGTGTGTGTGTCTGTTAGTTTGTTCGTCTTTCACGGCAAAACGGAGCGACGAATTGACGTGATTTTTTAAGTGGAGATAGTTGAAAGGATAGAGAGTGACATAGGCTACTTTTTGTCTCTTTCTAACGCGAGCGAAGCCGCGGGAAAATGCTAGTAATACCTCCAAAGCGACAAAAAGTAGCCTATGTCACTCTCTATCCCTTCAACTATCTCCACTTAAAAAATCACGTCAATCCGTCGCTCCGTTTTGCCGTGAAAGACGGACAAACAAACAGACACACACATTCCCATTTGTAATATTAATACTAAGTATGGTCACACCTCGGACACTGGCGATCAAATATATGAAAGAGGCGCGTTCCTAGCACACAGTCTAAGCTCGTGTAGGTGAATGCGTACTATGCTTGTATGGGTGAAATATGACAGGTCGACTGTTCGCGTTTTGACAGGCGGTAACTGTGAGGTAACCGAGAGGGGGTGGGCGGCACTTTCAGCGGGGAGCGGGAGTGGCCATACTGTACGATAGTACTCTTTATTATACTGTGGTATGGTTGGTCGTGTAAATTTATTATATAACATGATTGCAGATATTTTCTCACCTGGCGACATATCAAGCCCACTTGAAGTACTCTAGAGCTCACGCCTCCGATCAAGTCTTCAAGTAAGTACTTATTTATTTATAATAATAAATAAATATTATAGGACATCCTTAGGCCGTTTTCACATTATCCGATCCGATATCGGATGTCGGAAGGATTTCAATAGAAAAAATCCAAGATGGCGCCTGTAATGTATGGGATATCGGTCCGACATCCGATATCGGATCGGATAATGTGAAAACGCACTTACACAGATTGATTGAGTCCCACGGTAAGCTCAACAAGGCTTGTGTTGCAGGTACTCAGACAACGATATACATAATATATATACAAATAAATAAATAAATAAATATTTTATAGGACATTCTTACACAGATTGACTGAGTCCCACGGTAAGCTCAAGAAGGCTTGTGTTGTGGGTACTCAGACAACGATATATATAATATTCAAATACTTAAATACATAGAAAACATCCATGACTCACGCACACACACGCATCCGAACGCTCTGGCTGAGGAATGAGCTCCCTGTCGAGGTATTCCTGATGAACTACAGTATGGGGTCCTTCAAAAAAGGAGTGTACAAGTTTCTAATGGGTCGGCAACGCGCACGTGACACCTTTTGAGTTGCGGGCGTCCACAGGTTACGGTGACCGCTTTCCATCAGGCGGGCCGTATACCTGTTTGCCACCGACGTGGTATAAAAAAAAATGATCAGGAACAAATATCTGTGTTCATCACACAAATAAATGCCCTTACCAGGATTCGAACCCGGGACCGCGGCATAGCAGGCAGGGTCACTACCGACTAGGCCAGACCGGTCGTCATTTATTTAAACTTTATTCGTATGTTTCTTAGAAATAAACAGATTCTTTTCTGCCTGCTAAGCCGCGGTCCTGGGTTCGAATCCCGGTAAGGGCATTTATTTGTGTGATGAGCACAGATATTTGTTCCTGAGTCATGGATGTGTTCTATGTATATAAGTATGTATTTATCTATTTAAGTATGTATATCGTCACTTAGCACCCATAGTACAAGCTTTGCTTAGTTTGGGGCTAAGTTGATCTGTGTAAGGTGTCCCCAATATTTTTTTTTTATTCCTTTTGCAGATTCCCGTGTCCCATGTGCAATAAAGGGTACCCGACCAAAGAGGCGATGCAGGACCACTTCAACTACCAGCACCTCGGCAAGACCGCTCACAAGTGCCCTGTCTGCGATAAGGTAATACCAAAGACATACATATCCTGGCAGGGTCGCCATGTAATATTAAAATATGATGTTACTGTTGAGGATGGGCAGCGCCACGGGATAAGGTGTTGTCAAATGATTGACACGAGTAGTAGGTAAAGTAATGAATCCAATCAATCCCTTTTATTGTGTAAAGGTATGCCTATATACATGTTTGGGTTGTCGCTGACTAAGCAATATGCGTTATGTCGCAGTAAACCATTGTGTTACTGCTAAACACGTAAAGTGGCTAATATGCCATTACACTTCGTATATACAGATAAAGTATAAGAAAATAAACCGGCCAAGAGCGTGTCGGGCCACGCTCAGTGTAGGGTTCCGTAGTTTTCCGTATTTTTCTCAAAAACTACAAAACCTATCAAGTTCAAAACAATTTTCCTAGAAAGTATTTATAAAGTTCTACTTTTGTGATTTTTTTCATATTTTTTAAACATATGGTTCAAAAGTTAGAGGGGGGGACGCACTTTTTTTTCTTTTAGGAGCGATTATTTCCGAAAATATTAATATTATCAAAAAACGAGTTAAGTAAACCCTTATTCATTTTTTAATACCTATCCAACAATATATCACACGTTGGGGTTGGAATGAAAAAAAATATCAGCCCCCACTTTACACGTAGGGGGGGGGGGGGGGGGGGGGGGTACCATAATAAAACATTTTTTCCATTTTTTATTTTTGCACTTTGTTGGCGTGATTGATATACATATTGGTACCAAATTTCAGCTTTCTAGTGCTAACGGTCACTGAGATTATCCGCGGACGGACGGACGGACGGACGGACGGACAGACAGACATGGCGAAACTATAAGGGTTCCTAGTTGACTACGGAACCCTAAAAAGGTACGGTGGCCTAGATGGCGTTACACCTTTGGGGTACGCTCAGCTGGATGGCGCTAATATTAATATTTTAAATTTTAACACATATCAAGCTAAGAATATGGGCCAAATTGTCAAAACTGAGGTTCAAAAGTTTTAAGCCTGTGTCAAGAGATGGCAGTCTATGCACTGTGATTACACATTTTACTTCGACAGTAACTCTCTATAATACTCGATCCTCTTTGGTAAATACCCATACATACAACAACAAGAAAAAACCGGTTCACTATTGTCTTAGAGAAATTTATGTCGCATAAATTTTAGTCGTTTAATGAGTTCTTGTTCTCGCTTTTCGGTTAAGGAAAACATCGTGAGGAAACCGGACTAATTCCAATAAGGTCTAGTTACCCTTCGGGTTGGAAGGTCAGATGGCAGTCGCTTTCGTAAAAACTAGCCACCGCCAAATCTTGGGATTAGTTGTCAAAGCGGACCCCAGGCTCCCATGAGCCCTGGCAAATGCCGGGATAACGCAAGGAGGATGAGGATGAAGTTCTTGGCAGAAGTTACATTTGGCATAAACACCTTGCGCAGAATATCTTCTGATATAAATCATTCAGCAGATTTTTATAATACCGAATTGTACGTTGGCATAATGTTGATGAGCATAATAGTCTTTTAATCGTATAGTACTTTCGCAGATAATATTTAGGCGGCATAAACTTGCAATTTGGTTTTTGATAGCGAGTCGGATGTGTTGGGGATGCAAGATACCTAACACTCCTCCTCGCTTCGCTCGTTGTCTTACTTAACAGGGGCTCTGAGACAGTATTTCCTTTTCGATAGCGTGTCATAATTCTGCTGTTGTAATACGATTATTCTTCTCTTCTTCCTAGGTTTCTCATGGCTGAGGGTCGCGACCACATGAGGTCGTTATTTTACGATTATTATAGTACATAAAATTATGCTAAATCAAAGGCGACCAAAGTAATGTTCTCTTAAACAATATTTTGCCAAATGTATCGTATTGGTAGTAATAATGCTAACTAAGTTTTCTGCGAAATTACCATTCGACCGAAAATGTTTCTGAGCAATTCCATACCAAAAATGTATAGAAATCAGAAATCTGGTAACAAAAAAGGAAGGTTTCATACAAACTACCTAGGACATTTTGGGAAACCCAGTGGATCTTGTTCAGCATCATGGACTCTATCAGCCTACCAATTTTTATCAAAATCAAAGACGTGATCCAAATGTACAAACTTTTCGGGAATTGCTCTTCTGCAAAACATGTTATGCGAAGTGTGTCTCTGATCAGAATTATTCTGCCAGATGAGGGTAACCCGCCTTTGGCTAGTCTGTGGCCAAGACTAAGTGCGTTTTCACATTATCCGATCCGATATCGGATGTCGGACCGATATCCCATACATTACAGGCGCCATCTTGGATTTTTTCAATGGAAATCCTTCCGACATCCGATATCGGATCGGATAATGTGAAAACGCACTTAGTCCGTACCCTACCAGGGGGGTTACCATGATGTACTAAAGACGTTCAGTTTAGGTTGAGAGAAAGGGACACAGCTATAGCAGTTACATAGCTCCGTCCCTCTCTCTCAACCTAAACTGAACGGCTTTAGCACGTCATGGTAACCCCCCAGGCCTACCATAAAAAGCCCTCGAAAAAGCAATGACAAAAAATTTTAATAACTTTTTAACCCCCGATGCCAAAACGACGGGGTGTTATAAGTTTGACGTGTCTGTCTGACTGTCTGTGTGTCTGTCTGTCTGTGGCATCGTAGCACCCGGGTGAGCCAATTTAGATTTAGTTTTTTTGTCTGAAAGCTGAGTTAGTCGGGAGTGTTCTTAGCCATGTTTCATGAAAATCGGTCTACTATGTCGCGGTTGGGTCGGGGTTTTTTTTCAAAATTTTAATTTTGTGGTTATTTCTTAGAATAGTGTGGTTTGTGGTGGTGTGTAATTGTGGTTGTGTCATATACTTGAAAATTTCGACCCTTGCCACCGTGACCGAATGGCCGAGTGGTTTGAGGCATCCGTCGCGATAACGGAGGACGCTGGTTCGAATCCAGCTTTGGACACTTGGAGGCCTTGGTCATTTTTTCTTTGTATATGACATTTATTTCAGTTTCAGT